>NC_056725.1:225999917-226142752 GCF_019279795.1 Protopterus annectens | reverse complement strand
TCAGGATGCAGCTATTTTTGCATTTGTTATTCTCTGTAGAATTACTTAACATTTTTCTACTGGGGAGGTTGAGTGAAGGTGTTTCAGTCCTTTTCAGTTATATAATGGGTTCCAGGATGCTTTTTTAACATCTTGACTTTCATAGCCTCTCACTAGAAAATCATTTTCTAAGTTGTTCAGGTTTCTTAAAAATGGTTCCATCTCTGTGGTAATTCAAGCTAATCTAAAGCCTTGGGCCTTCACTACATTACACTTGGTTTTTGTAGGATGCAGATGTTTACTGTGGAGTAATAAGTTAACCCTCGTTGGTTTTCTGAATAGATCAGTGGTGATTCTGTTATCGTTGGTGTCCTTGGAAATCTGCATATCTAAGAAAGTGGTTGAAGTACAGATATGGGAAGAGGCAAACTTCAGGAAGGGGGTTGTTTGATTGAGGTAAGTGATAAAATATCCAAGCTGCAAGGTGTCACCTTCCCACACAGACATCAATAAAACGTAAATAGCCTGCAATATGCTGCATGTAATCTGTGGTGTTTAACACAAAGTCCTCCTCCCATTTGCCCAGGGCTAGGTTAGCTATGCTGGGAGCATGGCAATGCTCCAAGACCAAGAATACTGCATCAATGGGCCCAGACAATATCCGAAGATGCCTTCTAAATGGCATGAAACAATACCCATCAGGGCCTCTAGAATTGCTAATTAACTGTAGCCTCCAAACACGCTTTGTGCCTCATGAATGGAGAAAGGCAACATTCATCCCTCTGCACAATGCTGGGCCATCTACAGATCCTGGAAACTAGACCCACAAGTCTCACTAGGTCTTGTATGTAAATCCATGGAAAGAATCATCATGGAGATCAGAAATATAGCAAACCTCCAAACACCGGACACAACCCAGTTGGTTTTCGTCAAGGGCAGATCATGCCTACTCAACCTGGTGGACTTTGAGGTCACCAAAGTAATGGATGAAGGCAAAATTGTTCACACTACCTACCTTAACCTAACCAAGGCATTTCACAATACCCCACTTGGGCATTGTTGACAAACGAGGTTAGGTACAAACCCGTATGTCACCCAGTGGATAGCCAACTGGCTCACAGACAGGAGCCAGGAAGTTAGACTTGGGGAGTCCACCTCTACAAAGAGGCCAGTCACAAGTGGTGTTCCTCAGAGATAGTCCGTGGACCACTCCTTTTTGGCATTTACTTCTTGGAAGTGATGGCCAATATCAGCGGTCTCTGGATGACTAAATTTGCAGATGATTGCAAATTAGGAGCGGTCATTGAATCTCACGAAAAATGTTCTCCAGGAGGGGATGACAAATAACAGGTGTCAGAGCCATGGACAAACTAGATCCTAAGAAATGCATAATAGTGTCCTTTGGGAAGTCACCCATCCCTGGTAACTACCATATTGACAACACCCCACTTAGAGCTGACCCAGTAGTCAGGGACTTGGGGACACAGTAATCTAGCCTTTGATCATCACGTGTCTAAAGTGGTGAGGAAATCATTCTATGTTGTGCAACTTCTAAACAATGGTATGGCATCCAAGTCAAAGTAATTGTTCCACTGTATTCGGCACTCAGACCTATCACTGAGTACAATCCACCCTTTGGTATGCACCTAACCAGGCACATCCAACAACTGGAATGCCCACAGAGGTGCCTCATTAAAATGCAGAGTGTAAGTAATATGTCCTATGCAGACCACCTCAAGGCCCTATCCCTGTATGGTCATCTACAGGCTTTTGAGGGGAGATCTATGCCTGGCATACAGAGCATTGGCAGACCCCACTCGGATGGACTACCTGCATATCCACAAAACAAACTGTACCAGAATTACCCATTGTAATAGGCTCATAGGTGTGTACTAGGCTAATGGCCCTGGAGCCTTTACAAGCCTAGCCCATAGATCTCCCTGGCATCGTGCTGCCCAAAGTACAGTTGTGTACACTTAACATAAATGTAGATGTTCGAACGTATTTCACTGTTGCAGTCATCACACTTGGGTTATCTGCCTGCAGGTAGCCCTCAGTCAGCCTGAATACCAGAGTCTTGGGATTCTCAATCTTTTTGGACTGAGGATAAGCCTGGCATCCCCAGCGGAAATGCTCTCAAAGTATGCAAGGTTTCACCAAAAGAAAAATCCTCTGGAGGGGAGGCAGAGGGAATGGAATCCTCTGCATCTGAATCCTCATAGCTAAATAAAGGTATGTCCTGGTAATCAGAAGGGTCAGAGTCATTGGACTGTCTGTAGAATCGAAATGAAACTCAATTCATTGTCTTTTAGCAGGGGAAGGCTGGCTTCCCCTAATTAGAGTAACAAGATCTTCAGCCATTCTAAGCATTTGTGGCATGGGAGCTTGAGCATGCGCTTTGGTAGTTAGTTTTCTAGGCGTACTGCGAACTCTTGGCCTGAGAACCTCAGTAGTTTTAGCTAAAAATGAAGTTGTCGGTTTAATACGAACATCGGTAGGTCGGAATACTTCCTCAGAAGACAGTGCTGCACAGTGGCTCCAGACCCATCCAAGGTAGAGACATCCACAGGTTCCATAGTCGAAGAAGCATCTCAAGGCATACTGGACTCCAAATGGGTCTCAGCAGAGGCCTGCAAATCTGTAGAAGTGGGCATCAGGGGCTGCAAAGGTGCCAGAGTACCAGCAGACTGATGACTAGCTTAATGAAAGCGTTGTTGGCAGTTTTGGACCTATGTGGTCTGTCTCTATCTTTGCGTTTTTTTGGAAGATCAGTAGTCAGATGGCTTTATCGAAGCCATTTTGGAATACAGAGAATGAGAGCGAAAGAATTTAGCGACTGATAGCCCAATGACGAATGGTTCGAGCATTACACAGGGCACAAAACAGACAGCGAGGGATGTCATGGTCTGGGCCTAAACAGGTGACGCAGTAAGAATGAAAATCTGAGGTATTTGCTTTCCACAGCCAAGACAATTGTTAACTTTTTCTGGCATCGGTTAGAGCAAGAAAAAAGGATCCCCAACAAGGTGCTTAGCATTAAAAGACTTCAGGTTTGAAACTTGAAAAACAAAAATTTCAGGTAGCAGCCGACTGGCACTTGTGAACTGCTTCAGGCTCCTTCTCTGCAAGAAAGACCGATGTAATGGCATCGGCTGCATGTTTTATACCCCTGAATACCTGAAAGAAGTGACAGCATTCGATGCAGAAATCCCAATACTCAGGTATTTGGCCAACTGAGGGCTACCTGCAGGCAGATAGCCCAAGTGTGATGACTGCAACAGTGAAACACGAACATAGTTACCAGTGGCCTCTATCAAGATGAGCCACTGGAGTGATCCCCGGCATGTATTTTCTATTTTCCATCCACTCAAGATCTCTTGAAGAGGGCCAGTGAGGTGCTGTGTTTGAAATGTATGCAAGGTCTATTCCAGAGTATGGGCAGTCTGAGTTACAAACCTGTCCCTCCAGCATATTCTGCTGATAGTGGCAATGAGATGGAGATCTCTGGAGCATGTGGTGCAGAGGGACAGATTTCTTTAGATGTAGCATTTCGAACATCGCTGGGTCAGACATGGCTTTAAGTCAAGCAGAGATGGCCTCTTAGAAGGTGAGGGAATTGCTTTTTTTTTGAGTCTGTCTGTGTATCCATTTAGGACATGTGTTTAAGGAGTCTAGTGAGGTACATACCAAATGGGTCATTGTACTCTATGATTGGTCTAATGAGGGAGGAGTAGCGAGATTATGACCTTTCTTCTTGCATGCAAAACCCTTGGTAATGAGATGTGCCACACAGGACTTTGACAACAGTGACAATGTGGTGGTCGAAGAAGAGGTTGCTCTCAACCTGTGTCCCCAGGTCTCTCAGAACACCCTCAATGTTTAGTGGGCTCCCATCATTGTGGTAAAGACTTAAACCTTGCCTGTAATATAAACAGGACCTACTGGAGAGTGAGCGGTATTAACCCAAATACTACCACATCTATGGAACAGTCTTCCCATCCATGTGAAGCAGAGTTCCTCCTTAACTCAATTCAAGTGCAACTTGGACAACTGGATGGGAATCCAGAAATTCATCCCTGGTTTAGCATCTATTTGTCTAATGCAAACAGGTAGCCTGTAAATGGTTCATCTCCCAGGCCCATGGTTACACTTTATCAAGGGAATCAGAACTTGTCAGGGATTTGGGATGCATGGCTAGGCTTTAAAAAACCCATGTGGTAGTTAGCCTAGTCAACACCTATGAGCCTAATTAGACGAACACGATGACAGATGTACAAGAGACCCAAGGGCCAATCATGGACTATAGCATCCCTCGGTGACTCCCCCGGGGGGGGGGGGGGAATCATGGTGAAGTACCTGCTGCATTTGTGGTTGGCTAGGGAGGTGAACAGGTTGCAGCAAGGTTGCCCAACGGTTAGAAATCTGCTTCACTACTGTGGGATTCAGGGACCACTCATGAGAACTCAAAATGTATCTGCTGACTGTTGGCCAACACACGGGAATCCCCGGGTATATGCATTGCAAGGAGGAAGCACCTGGAGGACATTGCCCATTCCCACACCCTCCTGGCCTCTCTGCTCAACGGGCAAGATAGTGTTCCCACATTCAACATACCAGACCACAGCCATGTTGTCTGTCTGAATTGCAAATGCCCCCAAGGAAGGCAGTCCTGAAAGGCTTACGATAGAACTGCTCCTCTGTCGGATGTTTATGTGCAACTTGGTCTCTATGGGGGACCACAGACCTTGGACAGTCTTCCCCTGGAAATGTCCCCCTACCCTAACAGGGAAGTGTCTGTGGCCCTGGGTGGAGGGAGAAAAGGACCTGCCTAGAATGAGATCATGTTACTGAAGCCACCAGCTTTATGGGCACAGACATGGGAACAGAACTAACCACTGAACTACCAAGGTCCCCTGTAACACCTGCATGTGGTACCTTGCCAGGGGAACGAGATGAATGTCTGAGGCCATGGAACCATGGCTTGGCTTGAAGAATCAAGTGAACTGGGGGAAGCGACAGGTCTAAGATTTATGTAACCTGTTCCTGGATCAACTAACTCTGCAGAGGTAATACTGCAATCTGACACAGAGTCTAACAGTACCCCTTATGAATGCCAGCTGTGGGGGGACCAGATTGGATTTTGAAAGGTTGATAGATATCCCCAAATGACTGAAGAGGGGAACAAGTGTAATGGATTGTTTGTAGCAGTTGATGCCTTAAAGGTGCTATGGAGGAGCCAATTGTCGAGGTACAGGAAGACCTGAAACCCCTGCAGCTGCAGGAGAGCCTCTACCACTGCCATACATCTGGTAAACACCTCGGGGGGGGGGGGGGCTGTGGTGAGATCGAAGGGTAGGACTCTGAACTGGTAAGGGTTGGCTCCTATCCGGAAGCGAAGATGTCTCCTGGAATGCCTGTATCTTGATTGGATAGTAGGAATCCTGGAGATCTACTGAGCGCATCCAATCATCCTTGAGTAAGAGGCAGAATGGAATAAGCAGTGACCATCTGGAACTTGGACTTTTTGACTGAAAGATTGAGCTTTCAGAGATCAAAAATAAAACGCAGGTCCCCCATCTTTTCTGACACTAGAAAGAAGAGAGTGCAAGTACCAGATCCCTTATGTCCTGCTGGAGGCTCTTAGATGGCTCTTTTTTGAAGTAGAAAAACATGGACTCCTCTGAAGATGGGGGTTGGGAGACCATCCACCCTTCTGTTATGATCAAGGATGTCCCCAACGGAGACATTGTCGGGCGGATATCTGGGGGTTTGTCTCCTCGGTGAGTGACTCCCAACGGGAGTCCAAGTACCTCCCTCTTACACTTTCACATACGATGTACCTCCTCTGTGGGGGCTCCAGGTAAGACTCAAGCACGGACTCAGAGGAGGAAACCCCCTGAAGGCTCAAACAGGAGGGGCTGGCCCTGAACTATACTATACTGTGCCAACTATAAAAGAAAACCCACTAGACTTAACTAAACCAAAAAATTAGTATAGAAGCACTTATCTGCAACCAGAGCCAAGGAATCACTTCTGCATTGAATAAGGGCAAATGAGATGGTACAGTTGCGTACACTTAACATAAATGTAGATGTCAGAGTATATTCACTGTTGCAGTCATCACATTTAGGTTATCTGCCTGCAGGTAACCCTCAGCCAGCCTGAATACCAGAGCCTTGGGATTTCTGCGTCAGATGCTGTCGCTTCTTCCATGACATCAGGTCATCAAGGGTATAAAACATGCAGCGGATGCCATTACATCAGTTTTTCTTGTCCCAGATGTCAGGTGCCCCCCACAACAGAAAGCAAATATATGGTGTGGAAGACCTCTAGCAAAAAACAAATACACAGAATAAGATATGCCAAACCAAAAAGGATAGGTGAAAGCAAAGAATTAGGGGTTGTAGGGAGGGTAATCAGGACTGCAACAGTGAATACACTAACATCTACATTTATGCAAGTGTACACAACTGTACTATGTTCGTGTTTCACTGTTGCACTCATCACATTTGGGTTGATTCCCAAAGCTAAGGAAGGGTGGAGGTAGATTAGGAAGCATTAGGGCTGGCAATCAGGCCCTGTAAGACTGCTGTGGCAAGCCCAGCTCTGGATTTAGAAAAAAGATAGGCAAGTGGTAATGCTTGGTGAATGTGTACAGATCTCCAGGTTGCAGCTTTCAAGATGTCCCTAGTAGGGACTCCTGAGAAATGCAGAAGTAATTTAGCCCTAGTGGAATGCATTCTTATACCCTGTGGGGAAGGTTTTCCATGGTGCTTGTAACAGAAATGGATGCAGTGTGGTATCCATTTGGAAATGGTTTGCTTTGAAATGGCCTTCCCCTCTGCCCCTGGAGCAAAGCTGACTAGCAGCTGGCCAAATTTTCTGAGAGGCTTAGTCCTGTCCAAATAGAATCCAAGCTGTCTGTGCACATCAGAGAATGCGGTATCCTTTGCCCTTTATTTCTTTGAATTAGGGAAAAAAGTAGGCAAATGAATGGACTAGTTTAAAGCCACACTAGACACCACCTTGGGCATAAAAGATGGTTTAGTCCTGAGGGAAACCCTGTCAGCATGGAATATAATGAAGGGTTCCACTGCCATAAGGGCCTGCAGTTCAGACACTCATCTTGAAGTGATGGCTAGAAGTAAAGCTGTTTTCCGAGAGGGGAATTTCAACTCTGCTGTAGCAGCCGGTTCAAGGGGTAAGTTTTTCCAATACAAAGTTAAGGTCCCAGGCTGGAGTGGGAGCTCTCCTGGGGGTGGGGGTGGGGTCTTAAATTTTTGGCCCCTCTAAGGAACTGTTCTACCAGAGAATGAGAGAAGAGGGGTGGCTCAGTATCATGAGATGAGATGGCTGAGGTATGAATCTTAATTGAAGAGAAGGATATGCTCTTGTGGAGCATTTCTGTTAAGTAATCTAGTATACAAGGTAAGCTGGGCATCGTTGTGCCCATCCTCCCAGAGTGGCTCCAAGAACAGTATCGTTTCCACTTTTCTGAATAGGATTTTCTAGTACCAGGCCTCCTTGCCTCAAGAATGACATCCAGCACCTGCTTACTGAGGGTTGCTAGAGGTGAGCTCTGGGGATTAGCAAGGCTGCAAGGTTCAGGGTCTGAAGGTGAGGGTGCAGAATCTGGCCCACCTGCTGTGACAGCAGGGAAGGGGTCTGAGGCAAGTGCCATGTTTGTAGAGCTGTCAGGCTGCGCAAGAGGGTACCAGTGCTGGCATGGCCAGTCTGGTACAATCAAGATTGTCCTGGTCTTGTACAGTTTGATCTTTAGTAGAACCTTCAAGAGGAGAGGCAGACAGAGGCTTTCCCAAGTAAAGGACAGGGCATCCACTTTCCAAGCTTGATTGTGGGGAGTTCTGGTGCAGTATTTGGTCAATTGATAGTTCTGAAGGGGAGCAAACCGGTCCACCTCCGGTGTTCCCCATCTGTTCCTCAAAAGCTTGAATATTTTGGGTTCCAGTTTCCATTTGTGTGGGTCCATGAGATTTCTGCTCAAGTCATTTGCCAGTGAATTTAGTTTGCCTGGCAGGAATTGAGCTTGTAGATGCACCTGGTTGCTCAAGGCTGTGTTCCACAGAGCCATAGCTAGTCTGCAGAGTGGGTAGGAATGGGCCCCCCCGCTTATGTACCACATAATTGTGGTGTTGTCAGTCTACCAATAGTTGCCCTGGAAGAAAGGTCTTTGAAGGCTGTCAGACTTCTGTACGGCTAACTTTTCTTTTTGATAGATATGCATTTGAGTTCCATTTGCCCTGAATGCACTGTCCTGCCATGTGAGCCCCCCATGCACATTCTGATGTCTGTTAGGATTTGGGCAGCAAGGGGTAAAGTGAGAGAGAGTCCCTTGTTGTGGTTGCAGGTCTCTGCCCACCAAAGGAACTCTGCCGTTAGACAAGGAATAAGAATTATTGTTTCCAGGTCCTGAGAATGTTGACACCATAGACTTTAGATACCACTGAAGTTTCCTCATATGCAGTCTTGCATATGGAATTAACAGAATGCAAGAGGCCATGAACCCCAGAGCTTGCAGTATTTTCCTTGCAGATAGCTGGGTTTTTGTGGCCAGTAGGTTGAAGTACGTTGTCAAATAAATTTGTTTCTCTGGAGTGAGGAATGCCACCTGGGAAGTTGTGTTCAAGCTTGCTCCCATGAATATAATCTGTTGGCAGGGTACTAGTTGTGATTTCTTTTCATTGGTGTACCCCAATGAAGTTGGAAGTCCCTTTACAAATGCCAGGTGCTGTAGCAGCAAGTCCTGACTTTCCACCTGAATCAGGCAATTGTCCAAGTATGGGCAAATCTGAATATTTCTCTGCCTGCAAAATGCAATGGCTGGAGCTAGGCACTTTGTGAACACCGTGGGTGCAGTAGATAAGCCAAAGGGAAGTGCAGAGAACTGATGGTGCATAGAGCCTGCCCTGAAGCATAGGTATTTCCTGCAAGATTCCCTTATGGGGATGTGCAGGTAAGCTTCTTTTAAGTCTAGGGTTGCCAGCCAGGCATTCTTGGCTAGCATAGGAAGCAGCTGTTAAAGTTAGCATTTTCAATTTTGGAACCACCAGAAAGGTGTTGAGAATAGACAGATCCTGGATAGGACGCCAGGAGTTTTCTTTTCTGGGAACCAGGAACAGTCTTGAATAAAAGCCCTGTTCCCTTTGTTCTGCTGGGACAGGTTGAATAGCCTTGATGTTGAGGAGAGAAAAGTACTTGCTTTTGGGCCTCTGCCCACTGGTTTGGGTGGGGGGGGTCTGGCCATCTAACTTAGGGTTGGGAGAGAGTGGAAGTGGAATCTGTAATCCTAGGGAAACAATGTTTAAAACCCATTTGTCTTGGGTAACGTATTCCCAGTTTTTTGCATGCAGGGCAAGTTTTCCTCCTAAAGGTGCAAGTAGTTGAGCAAGGCTTGGAGGAGTTAAGGATAAGTCATTGTGCAATTTTACCTAAGGGGGTGGCTTACTACTCCCTGTTTTGGACGTGGGAACACCCCACTGCTTAGATCTGTGCATAACCTGAGACTGAAGTCTAGGTGGTCTGCTGCCTCTGGGTTTGGACTGAAGGCCTGGAAGGGACTGGAAAGGTCCAGTTCTTTGAAGGCCAATGCCTACTGAAACTAGGTGGCTGTACTTGTAAGAAATCTTAACAGTTTGCATAGATTTAGCTTCTTCCTCCATCCTTTTAAGGACTTCTGCTTTATTGCCAAATAGGCACTCTTGGTTTAAGGGTGCATCCAATAATTTTGCTTTCACATGATCTGGCAAGTTTTGTTCCTTAAGTCAAGCATGCCTTCCAAGTACAGACCTAGTGACAGCAGCCTGCAAGATGGTTCTAGAACTTCAAAACCACACCGTAAAGTACATTAACCAACTTGGTCAGTAGAATGCATTAACTCTTGTAAACCTTTGTGTTCTGCAGTCAGAAATCAACAATTTTCTGTTTAATTAGCCCCATAACATGCTGCTGATACTTTAACATATGAAACTGTCAATTCAAAGCCCTAATGGCCTGAGTAGCAGAGGTGTATAACCTTTCTTACCCCATCTGTCCAAGGCCCTAAAATCATTGTCAGAAGGGATAGGATTTTTGGCAGTAGTAGCCTTAATGCCATGTGGTCCTTGGGAAATGGTCTCTAGATCCACAGTAGGATTCTTGAAAAGGAATTTGAGAGCGCCAGGTACTTTATAGTACCTGTCAGGTTTCCTGGGAGCTGGAGGCAATCCAAAGTAAGACTGGATTCCAAAAATCATCTACAATCTCCAGAACAGGGATAGCTATAGGCCTGTGCTGAGGCAGCTTTAAAAATTCCCAGTGTCTCTTTTTGGACTGAGAGAAACCCTGGCTTTCCCAGTGGAAATGCTCCCTAAGGGTATGCAAGGTTTCACCAAAAGAAAAATCTTCTGGAGGGGAAGCAGAGGGAATGGAATCCTCTGCATCAGAATCCTCATAGGTAGATAGGTATGTCCTGGTAGCCAGAAGGAACAGAGCTATCAGATTCCTGATCAGAAGAATGAGAAGGAAAATCAGTTCTAGGTCTCAGATTAGGAAGGCTGGCTTCCCCTAATTAAGGTAATATGGTCTTCAGCCATTCTAATTTGTTTCTGAGGCATGTGGGCCTGAGAATGCACTTTGGTAGTCCGTTTCCTAGGCGCAGTGTTAACTTTAGGCCTGAGGAATTCAGTATTTTTGGCTTGAAACTAAGTAGTCAGTTTAATATGAAAATCGGTAGGCCTGAATACACCCTCAGATGCCGGTGCCTGCACAGCAGCTCCGGACCCATCCAAGGTAGACACATCCGCAGGTTCCATAGTTTAAGCATCTCACGGCATACCAGACTCCGAATGGGTCTCAGTAGAGGCCTGTGAATCTGTAGAAGTGGGTATCAGGGGCTATGAAAGCACCTGAGTACCGGCAGACTAGCGTAATGGCAGCGTCATTGGCAGCTTTGGACCTATGCAGTCTGCCTTTATCCTTACATTTTTTCGGAAGATAGGTAGTCAGATGGCTTAACGAAGCCAATTAGGACTACAGAGATCGAGAGTGAAAGTATTTAGCTACAAAAATAGCCCGACTAATAGTTTGGGCGTTGAACAAGGCACAAAACCGACAGCGAGGGACGTCGTGGTCTGGGCCTAAACAGGTGATGCAGTAAGAATGAAAATCTCTATTAGGTATTTGCTTTCCATAGGCAAGACAATTTTTTTCGACATCGGTTAGAGCAAGAAAAATGGATCCCCAACGGGGTACTTATCTTTCAGAAGACTTCAGGTCTGAAACTCGAAAATGAAAATTTCAGGAGTCTGCCGACCTGCACTTGCAAACTTTCTGCTTCGGCTGTATGTTTAACACCCCTGATGACCTGACATCATGGAAGAAGCGACAGCATCCGACACAGAAATCAAGACTTTGGTATTCAGGCCGGCTGAGTGCTACCTGCAAGCAGATAACCCAAATGTGATCACTGCAACAGTGAAACACGAAGAACATCTGGGGGTTAGATGGCAGCAGGGCATTATGAGGGAGGAGCTAGAGCCTTGGATCCATCTGTTGTACGTTGCAGTCTCAGATCCAACATCGGATCCTAGACCCTATGGTAATGAATAATGACATGGATAACCTCAGATCAAAAGGTAATACAAAACCTGAGAAAATCAAAGCTTTGTCATACAGATATGGGTAAGATACAAGCAGTAAAAATGTTTTAGTCACAGGTCAGGAATATTTTTATCAACCAGAGAAGTTGTGGATAGCAATTGTCCAAGAGTTGAAGGACTTTCTGGGAGGAGAAGACTACAAGAGTCAAGTGGGATAAGTGGATTCTTCCAGAACAGGGAGGATTGGGAATAACCAATTTGAACAGGTATTTCCGAGCTACACAGTTAAGACTACTATACAGAGCACAAGCAGAAAAAAAGAAATTATGTACTCACCACAACGTTCCATCTGAGTAGTTGTACTTCATTTTTCTGCAACCTGTGGGTATTCGGATTCAAGCTGGCAACTTTTCAAGCATCTGATCTGAGCTCCAAGCTCCTCCCCCTTACCCATCACATCTCCTACCTTCCCTCAGATAGAGTTTGCCACTAAATCAGCAACTCAATTTTATCACAAACCTTTAACAGGTTTGAGGGAAGGAGGACGGTTGGAGAAAAATTAAGTATAACTACTCAGATGGAATGTTACAGTGAGTATCTGATGACCTGACATCATGGAAGAAGCGACAGCAGACACAGAAATTCCAAGACTTTGGTATTCAGGCCGGCTGAGTGCTACCTGCAAGCAGACAACACAAATGTGATGACTGCAAAAGTGAAACACGAAGAATATCTGAAGTAGTCATTTTATCTGCAACCTGTGAGACAGAGACAGAGTCCCCAGCTATTAAAACTCCTGGGAGGCCCTCATGGAAGGATATTCCTCAGCACCGCCGAGCCGAAGGATGCTCGCCCCCTGGGGATCAAATACAACTTGAGAAATGAAGGTGACCTTGCCTAAGTTGCTGCCGCACAATCATCCAGTGAAACCCTAGACCAAAAAAGCAGCAGAAGTCACCATAGATCTGGAAGAATGAGCTTTAACAGGACCAGGCGGGGGACAGACCTTTGTCCTTATAAATTTGCAAAATACATTGTGTAATCCATCTAGTGGAGCGAGACCCTGTTCTTATGGAAGATCAAGGAAGGGGGCACGGCAGAAAGCTTAAATCTCAGAAACCCTTCTAGCCAATGTAATGGCAACTAGGAAGGCCGTCTTCCAGGATAAGAACTTCAAATCTACCAATGCTGCAGGTTCAAAGGAAGGAGCAACTAATGCCTGCAGAAACAAGGTAAGGTCCCAAGGAGGAACAGAGTCCTTAAATCGGGGGATGTAAAAGAAAGGTGTCTAAGAAAAGCCTTACACAGTCTCGAAGAGGCCAGAGCATTCATGTTTTCGCAGACATGGAAATTAGAGATGGCTGCCAGTTGCACTTTTACTGTGGAAGAACTAGCCACTTGTTGGAATATATTGGCTAAAAAATCCAACACTGCAGGAACAAGGGCTGTAAAGGGATCTGGATTCCTCTGAGAAGTCCAAATAGAGAAATGTTTCCATTTGCTGCAGTAAATCTTCCTAGTGGAAGCCTTGTGGGACGCCACCAGAATAGTTTTTACTAAAAGATGACAGACTGGGAGTCCTAGCAATCAAGGGAACTGGAGCAACCAAGCTGTTAGCTTGAGGCTGTCCAGGTTGGGCAGACAAGTGCCAGAGTGATGAGATACGAAATCCAGGCAAGGATCCAGAACCCAAGGAGGAGCTAGAACATGAGGCCAGAGGAAGGGGAACCACATCTGACGAGGCTAGAACGGGGCAATGAGGATCACTTTGCACCCCAGTTGGCAAGCTTTCCGAAGAAACTTCGGAATGAGAGGTAACAGGGGGTAAGCATACAGTAACCCGGGAGGCCAAAGCATGGACTACAGCATCTCTGGGGGGATCCCCTAGGTGAGGGGATAAGAGTGAAGAACTTGCTGCACTTCACATTGGAAGGAGATGCGAAGAGATTGCAGCAAGGCTGACCCCACGCAAGGAAGATCTCCTCTGCTATCGATTGTTTCAGAGACTACTCGTATGCCATTAGAATAGCTTGACTCAATCTGTCCGCAAAGATGTTGGAGCATCCCGGGATGTGCGTTGCAATCAGAAATCGACTGGTGGATATTGCCCACTCCTACACTCTCATGGCCGCGCAACAAAAAAGGTAAGATCTGGTTCTCCCCTGTTTGTTGATTTACCAGACAACTGACATGTTTATCTGACTGAACTGCAATCGCCCCCGGGGGAAGAACAGTGTGAAAGGCTTGCAACGCCAAAAGCATTGCTCATCTCCAGAACACTGATATGCAATCTGGTCTCCGTCTGGGACCATGTGGCTTGGACAGTCCTCCCCAAATAATGCCCCCCCCCACCAGAGCTGGGAGGTGTCAGTGGTCACTGTGGCTTGGGCTGTGGGTGAAATGAATGGCCATCCTAAGATCTCCGGTGACTGGAGCCACCAGAGAAGTGACGCCCTGCAGGCTTTGCTGATTTGAATTGGATAGTCCATGGGAAAATATAGCGAACACCACTGTACAGCTGGAGTCCATTGAAGAACATGCATGTGAAAGCGCAGACAGGGAAGGATAGAGATTGCTGCAGCCATAGATCCTAGGGCTTTGAGAACGTCACCCACCTTTGGTAGCCTGGGGCCAAGGATCACTGATATATGGGCCCGTAGGAACTGGACCCTGTCTAGAGTTAGGAAGACTCAATTGGAGGGTGTCCAGCCATGCCCTGATAAAGTCCAAGATCTGCACCGGGTCCAAGAGGGACTTGGAAACTGATAGTAATTCCTAGCTGGACTGCAGATGAAGAAAGGAGTCTCTAGCCATGCAAAGATGATGCCTGGAAGAAGCAGTGGGGCACCAGTCGTCTAGGTAAGGAAATACCCGAATGCCCTGAAGCCTCAGGTGAGCCGCTATGACTGCCATTACATTGGTAAACACCCTGGGGCTGTGGTGAGACCGAAGGGTAGTGCTCTGAACTGGAAATGATTGGCTCCCAGCCGGAAGCAAAGGAATCTCCTGGAGCTTCTGCAAATCCTGATGTGGTAGCAAGCGTCCTGGAGGTCTATCAAGCACATCTAGTCGCATTCTCGAAGATAAAGGTAGAATGGACTTGTAGGGCGGCCATCCAGAATTTCTGCTTGGCTACTGCCAGGTTCAGGGTTGACAGGTCCAAAATGGGCCTGAGGTTCCCAGTCTTTTTTGGCACTACAAAGAACCTGGAGTAAATGCCTGATCTGGGGGGACTGGTTTGATGGCTCGTTTGCAAAGCAGCTTGGAAGTCTTTAGCTCTGCCATCTCTTTTTGAGCAGGTGGAACATCTGGGAGGGGCTTTGGTTGGACAGGAGGGGTAACGAACAGGATGGTGTAGCCTCTGGATACTATTTGAAGTACCCAATGGTCCACAGTTATGGACTCCCAAGCCGTTGGGTGCAATGATAATCTTTCGACCGTCTCCAGAGTAGGACAGTCTGGCAACCCCCTCAGAGCTATGTGGGCCTATCCGAGAAGGTCTCCCTAGACCTAAAGTTCTTTGGCCCAGTCTGTCCCTGGGGCAGCATCTGTCTTGTCCCCCTCTGCCTCTAGGGGAGAAATTGTCCCAAGAGTCCTGGGAAAACATTTTCAGAACCACATTTTCTGCCCTCCAATTCCTAGAAAAGGATCTTGGCGGGCTAGAGAAGTGGACTCCGGCAGACAGTCTTCCAGTCCTCCTTGCTCTGGACCAGATTGTCACATACTGTCGTCCCAAAAAGGGAAGAACCATTGAAGGGAGCATTTGTGAAAGACGCCTTGAAGGGATACGCGAATTGACAGTGAGCCAAGCGTGTTGCCTCAGCTGTGCCAGTCCCAGCCGCCCTTGCTGCTCCTTCCGTGGCATGGAAAATGAGACATGGACATGTTCGATACCGATTTGAGTGCAGACATTTTCACGGAGAAGAGACTCTTGTCCTCCGGCGACAAAGAATCTGGGGGTGACTCAGCGAAGTCCATGACTAGGTCTCTCTGCTGTCATATGACGTGTGCCAAATAATTCAGGGCTCGAATGGAAAACTTTGCTGAAGAAAACGCTCTTCCCAAACTGATCCACCACCCTCGACTCCTTGTCTGGAGGGTGGACCGAGGAACTCTCCTGTACCAGTTCCCTCTTGGTGGCTGCTGCAACCACCATAGCATCCACCGGTGATCCTTTGTACCAGGTCTGTCTGAGGATGGAGAGAGAATCCTGTCCGGGCATTTTGGTATCGGCACTATGGTGTCAGGCTCCTTCCATGCCCACGTGGTGATAAGGTCCATTAAGGGATCCGCAGGAGGGGACACCCAGGATGTAGATGGGCCCATGCCAAAGGCCTCCAGGAACATTGACTTATCCATAGGTTTTCGGGGCTGACCAACCTCCCCTTTAGCAGAGTATCTCCATGATGTCTCCAAAGGAGACATCCTCCAGAAGTGACCTGGGGGAACCTTCTCCATCTAAATCTTCTGTGAAGGACTCTGGGAGTCCAGGTGCCTCCCTTTACATGTGCTTATGGGGGGCCCTCTTTAGTGGGACTTTGAAGAGGGCTCATGAGCCACGAGGTGTTCCTCCAGGTGAACCACCTAGGGGTGCTCTAGCACGGGCTGTCCCTGGGACAAGCTGAAGGGAGTGTTGACCGAATCCAAGGGAGCCTGGGTGGAATCCAAGGAAATGGGCTGAGGTCTCGATCCTTGGGAGACCACCCTCGCCACCACATCGAACGCCAATGCAGAGTATACCTCCTTAGCACCCAAGGAGGAAGCTCTCCCCGGGTCCGCCATGAGGATTGGGGCCCAAGGCAGGAGTAGCCGGGATTCCAATGGAATGGCTCAGATCAGACAAGGTCAGAGCCAAAGAAACCTCCATCCCCTCGGATCCAACTCCCTGTCCCCAAGCCCTGAGAGTTGCTCGGATCCAAACTGGTCTGATCAGAGGAACTCAAGATAATTGCCAGCGAAGTTGGAGGAACAGTCTGAGCCAAACACCCAGCTCAGAGGATCCTCGAATCTATAAACCCAGAAACCACAGGCCGGATCGGTGAAGGAGAAATTGGATGAAAGAAGGGCATAGAGATCCCCCCTCCAGAGAGGGGCCTGGCAAGACTCCCATTTGGATCCGAATAAATCTCCTCATCCTGTCCATATCCAACTCCGATAGACTCAGTCTAGCGCGAGGAGGCAAACTACTCATCTGGCTAGTTGTTACGACTACCTCGATGAAGGCCTCGGATCCAAGGAAAACCTCAGGGAGTGGAGCAGGGAAGATGTAAGCCTAGACACTTTGGAAGGCAGGCTATGGAAGAGCTCCCACTCTGGAGACCGCTTGCAAGGCATATCCCCTCATCTCTGTCCTTATTCCTCTTGTCCTTTCCTTTAGCCTCCCCTAAAACATGTCTAGTGGGAGGTAGAGTCCCAGCCCAAGGGTGTGGTTGAGTAACTGCTGGAGGAGCCAAGGCCGATGCATCCAAAGAGGAAACTGGTAGAAGGCCCTTTGCAACCAGTTTGGTCTTCCGTTCTTTTAAGGTCCTGGGTTTAAATCCAGCACACACTCTAAACTGAACTGAGAAATGGGTAACACCCAGGGAAACGCAGTGTGGCCATCAGCCAGTGAAAGCTTATGGCCACACTGTGCATTTTCTAAAGATAGGCTTTGGCTGATCAGCCATACTATCAAAACTTTTAGTTATGTACTTACCATAACTTTGGATGTATGGGATCCATCTCGCCTACATTCATAACTGATGGGTTCGGAGCCGATCCGTCGGCTCCGACTCGGCCACTATACACTAGAACGAAGTCTCTCATTGGCTGGGCTACCCCTTATCCCATCATGCACCACGCCTGCTTCCCCAGATCTTGTTTGTTCGCTTTCATAAAAAACATACAGGTACCGAACACATACCAATAACTGTAACCAACCCGAGCCCTTCCAGAGGAGAGCTTAGCAAGATCAATATTTCCTCCAAATCCAAAAGGTAGGGGGAAGGAGGGTGGGTATGTATGAATGTAGGCGAGATGGATCCCATACATCCAAAGTTATGGTAAGTACATAACTAAAAGATGTAATGGGATCCTATCTCGCCCACATTCATAACTGATGGGACAGCGTCCCTAGCACCTAAAACCCCGGGTGGCTCACTGGAACACACTCCTGAGAACTGCGGAACCAAATGAAGCTCTGCCTCGGGAAGCCACATTAAGCTTGTAATGAGAAATGAAGGTGTGCGGAGAAGACCAAGTAGCAGCCGCACAAATATCATCTATTGAAACTTTGGAGTGAAAAGCTACAGAGGTGGCCATAGCCCTGGTAGAATGAGCTTTGAGTGGGAAAGGCAACTCTCTGCCTGACTGGGAATAAATGAAAGAGATGTAATCCTTAATCCATTTGGCAATGGTGGTTTTGGCAACTGGTAGACCTAACCTATTCTCCGCAAAGGACACAGTTGGTCAGATTTCAGTGTCTGAGCGGTCCTGTCTAAGTAAAAACACAGTTGCCTGTGAACATCCAACTGGTGGAAGGTATATTCTGCTCCGTTAGAGAAATTTGGAAAGAACACTGGAAGCTCCAATGATTGCTGAATGCATAAAGGGGACGCTACCTTAGGCAAAAAGGATGGATTCAATCCAAGGGAAACTCTGTCTCTGTGAAAAATCAAATAAGGAGGAGAAGAACAGAGAGCCTGAAGCTCCGAAACACGCTTAGCAGAAGTTATTGCCACTAGAAAGGCAGTTTTCCACGACAGGAATTTTATATCACAAGTGGCTGACGGCTCAAAGGGACGGGCAGTTAAAGAGGTCAGAACCAAATTCAAGTCCCAAGGGGGCACGGATGAGCCATAGGAGGCCTGAGGAGCCAGGCTCCCTTAAGAAAGGACTTGCAAAGTCTGTTAGCCATTAAAGAAGGCTCTATAGCAACATGAAAATTAGATATAGCCGCCAAATGAACTTTAAGTGTGGAGACTGAAGAGCCTGAGTGAAACAATGAAGCTAGAAATTCCAAGACCTGCGGGACTGGGGCCGTAAGAGGATCAATGCCTCGCTGCTGGGCCAAACAAACCTTTTCCATTTACTGGAATACAGCTTAACGGTAGACGGCTTGTGGGAAGACAAGATGTGCATCACTTCAGAAGAAAGAGAAATATCTCTAAACTAAGGATGGAAGTGGAGTAACCAAGCAGCCAGTTGCAACGACCGGAGGGACGGATGAGTGTGTCCCGACTGATTGGACAACAGATCCGGCACTGGGTCCAGAATCCAGGGGCCCTGTACCGCATACTTCTGAAGGAATGGGAACCAAACCTGATGGGGCCAATGTGGGGTGACCAAAATCATGTGGCACCCGACATGAAGAGCCTTCTGAATCACCCTCGGGAGAAGGAAAATCGGGGGGGAAGGCATAAAGCAGACCCGGGGGCCAATTGTGGGCTAAAGCGTCCCTGGGAGACTGGCCCTGAGAGGGTGTCAAGAGTAAAGAACTCTCTGCACTTCGCATTGCTGGGGCTGGCAAACAAATCGCAACAAGGGAGACCCCAGTTGGCGAAGATCTGCGCAGCCACTCTGTTGAGGGACCACTCGTGGGGCAACAGGAGAGTCCTGCTGAGCCTGTCTGCAATCACATTGGCTTTTCCCGGAATGTGCGTGGCTGCTAAGAAACGTCGAGAGGCCATGGCCCAACGCCATACTCTCCTGGCCTTCCTGCAAAGGGGGTAGGACCTGGTTCCACCCTGCTTGTTTATGTGCCAAACTACTGACATGTTGTCAGATAGAATCGCAATAGTACCTTGGGGGAGAGCATGATGAAGTGCCTGTAAAACCAGAAGCACCGCTCTCATTTCCAGAATATTGATGTGAAGGTGCGCCTCGCAATCCTGCCAAGTGCCTTGGACAGACCTATCCAGATAATGACCCCCCCCCCACCCTATCTGGGAGGCATCTGTGGTCACTGTGGCAATAGGGGGGTGAAGGGCGAAAGGACGCCCCCGGTCCAGGTTGGACCGACAGCCACCAACGGAGGTCCCGACGACAACTGTCCGTAATAAGAACTAGGTGGTTCAGAGGAAGTTCTTGGTATGACCACTGAACTGATAATAGCCATTGCAGCACCCGCATGTGCAACCTGGCTAACGGTACTAGGAGGATAGTTGCAGCTATCGTGCCCAATAACTGAAGAATCTGTCTGGCAGGAACTCAAGATTTGGGTAACAAATTTAGAACTTGTGATTGTAGAACTTGAATTCTCTCTGATGGCAAAATTGCCTGCATCCTTTTTGTGTCCAACTCTGCGCCTATAAAGGTGATACGCTGAGATGGCCGCAGCACAGATTTTTTCCAATTGAAAGCGATTCCTAGAGAAGAGACCCAGGGTTACTGTGGCCCTCAGCGCTCGAATCAGTAGATGCTTGGAGGTGGCAGTGAGGAGCCAGTCGTCGAGATAGGGAAACACTTGGAATCCTAGACTTCTCAAGTGAGCTGTCACCACTGCCAGACACTTGGTAAACACCCTGGGGGTTGTGGTGAGACCAAAGGGCAGTGCACAAAACTGGAAATGACTGGTTCCTAGGCGGAAGCGTAAATGACCCCTGGACTCTTGATGTATCAAAATGTGATAGTAAGCGTCCTTGAGGCCTATGGAGCACATCCAGACAGCCTTCTCCAATAACGGGAGAATGGACTGAAGGGTGACCATCCGGAATTTGGACTTCTTCACAAAACGATTTAAAGAGCTTAGGTCCAAAATGGGCCTGGTGTCCCCTGTCTTTTTTGGCACCAAAAATAATCTTAAGTTCCTGATCCGATCTGGTCGGCGGGGACGGGCTGGATGACCCCTTTGCTTAGCAGCTTTGAAACTTCTACGGCTGCCAGATCCCGTTGACTGGGTGGCACGTCCGTGATTCTCCTTGTAGGAGGAGGGGGCTTGAAAAAGGGGATGAGGTAGCCTCCGGTTACAATGCTTAGCACCCACTGATCCTTGGTCATCGATTCCAAAGCCTGTGGGTGTTTCGCAAAACGACCCCCGACCGGCTCCGGAGAAGCACAGCCGGGCAACATCCTAGGGATGTTGAGGGTAGGAGGAACCACAAAAGGAGTCACGGTCTCCAGAGTTACAGGGGCCTCTGCCACCTCTAGGGCGGCGTCTTCCTGAATCCCCCCCTGCCTCTGGAGGGGGGATCACTCGGTGGAGTAGAGAAGAACTTTTGGGATTTCCTGAACCACATTTTCCCTCCTCTCTGGGCCTTGGGATAAGGTCTAGAGGGAGTGGAAAAACGGGCCCCAACGGCAGTCAAGGTCTTGCCCTCCTGCTCACACCAATTGTGTCCTTCACCTTGGGTCCAAAGACCCATCAAAGGGGGCATCGGCGAAGGAAGACTTAAAGGCCTCCGCGAGTGGACACAAGAGTAGCCAGGCCTGTCTCCTAAGAGCCACCCCTGTGCCCGCTGCTCTACTCGCCCCTTCGGCTGCATAGGAAATGAGCCTCATGGACGAGTTGACAATAGAGGATAGGGTAGTCATCTGGGTGCCTACGGTCTGTGCTAACGCCTCAGGAAGGTTACCCGCAAGGGACTCTCCTAACTCCTTGAGGAGGTCCCTTTGGAGCCTTGTAAAATGACAGATAGTTCAGCAACCGCAGAGTAAAGGTCGCTGAAAAAAGGGTACGCTTCCCGTACCTATCCATGCTCCTAGAATCCTTATTAGGAGGATGAATAGACGTTGAAGCCTCTGCCATGTCCTGCTGAGTGGCAGATGCCACCACCATAGCATCAACTGCAACACCCTTAGTGATGAATTCCTTCTGGGGAGGGGATGAAAAACTTATTGGGCCTGGTAGGCACCAGTTCTGCCGTATCAGGATGTTCCCAAACCCTCCGAGAGATTAGATCCAATAACTCGAAGAGTGGAGACACCCAGGAGGAGGAGGGCTGGGCCCCGAAGGCCTCGAGGAAAACTGACTCCTCAGCGGTAGGGGCTTTGGATTGCCAATCGCCTCTCTGTCTCAAGATCAAGGATATCCGAGAAAGAGACGTCATCAGAGGACGATTTAGGGGACCCCTCTGCATCATCGAGGTCAGTACCTGAAGTGACTGATTCATCTTGGGAATCAACGTGCTTCCTCTTACAGTTTCATCCTTGGGGGTTCATCCGAAGCAGATTCAGAAGGACCCCCGGAAGAAGGGAACCTCCCAAGGGGGTAATCCTCAGGCCCTGGGGCCTCACTGTCATGGGAAAGAATGTCTCCAGAGGCACCAGTACCCAAAACTTGGGACGGCGAGGTAGAAACCTGCTGAACCGGCAAGGTCATGGCTAGCGCACTCCTCACTGCCTCAAAGGCTGGACCTCCAGACTCTGCGGAGGGCACTTGCTGAGAGACCACGGTGGTACAGGGAATACCTGCGGCCGATGCTCCGAGGGGAAGACTGGGCTTCGAAGAGGCCAGCTCCACAGTGTTGCCCTCGGCCCCCGCTGAGGAAGACCAGGTACCAAACCCTGACACCGAGAACAGGGTAGGAATGAAGGTCGGAGCAGAAAAACTCCGAGGGGGTCCCTGTTCCGACTGGACGATTCCGCAGCGTTCTACCTGCATCGACTCCAACGGCTCCAAAGGGGTCAGAGGAGGAATCAGATGCATGGGATGTGGAATCAGCTCCGAAGCCGCGTGGGCTGGAGCAGAGATCATTTTAGTAAAAACTGGGGACTGGAACAGCCTCTGGATAACCCTATCCAAATCCGAATCTGACAACCTAGAGGATTTGGAGGAAACAGATTGGGGCTGAGAAGACTTCTGCCTCGGTTCCAATAAAGCAGGGGATCGGCTCCGAAAGGGTTCGAGTGCTATCGGACCCGAGACCGGGACCGTTTGCAACACTGTTGGCGCTGAAGGAGGCTTCGGAGCTGAGGGGGAAGAGTCTGAGCTGCACACCTCCAATGGCTCCGAGACCAAAGGAGTTGAAGTAGGTGATTGGCCTCTCGATGCACTAACCTGCGGCTCAGACACCAATGGAGCCGAGGGAAGAAGCTCCGAGGCAGACCCTTCAGCCATCTGCTCCGAAGCCATTGGAGCCAAGGAAGAAGAAGTCGACCCTTGTTTCTTAGCTGTCGGGTTCGACGGACTGGTCGGAGCCGACAATCTATGCTTCTTGGATGTCGGGCCCGACGGACTGGTCTCTTCTTTTTAGAAGCTGGAGATGAAGCCAAAGCTTCCTCAAACGAAGGCTTAATGAGACCTCTAAGTATCAGCTTGTTTTTTCTCTCCTGGAGAACCCTGGAGGAAAAAGCGTGACACACTGCAAGTATCCTGTAAATGTTTAGCCCCTAAACAGTACACACAGACAGCATGGCTGTCTGTAATAGACATTGTATAGCTACATTTAGCACACTTTTTGAACCCTGATTTTTGCTCAGACATTTTCAGAAGAAAAATCTAGTAACTGATATCTAGAAAAAAACAGTAACGAATGTATGGGCTAAAGCCCTCTAACTTAAATGGGCTTAGCCGGACACAACAGGTCAAACACAGAGAAAACTACGTGGGCTAAAGCCCTCTAACTTAAACGGGCTTAGCCCGAAACTATTTGTCACACCACAAGAAAAAAGATAAACCTACAATAAGGGCAAAGGCCCTCAAACGGGCCTTGCTCAGTACACTAGTAGCGTGAAAAACAAAATTTAATTTTACACCAAACTGACCACAAATGCTCACAAAGCTGTTAAAACAGCTGTTTGTTCAAAATCTGACAAACCCTATATCAAAAAGACCAAAAGGTCAAGAAAAACACTTAGCTCCAGCCAAGTTGAGACCACGTCCAGCTTGAAAAGCGGCAAACGAGATCTGGGGAAGCAGGCGTGGTGCATGATGGGATAAGGGGTAGCCCAGCCAATGAGAGACTTTGTTCTAGTGTATAGTGGCAGAGTCGGAGCCGACGGATCGGCTCCGAACACATCAGTTATGAATGTGGGCGAGATAGGATCCCATTACATCACACAGCCAACCTACTTAAACTCAACACTACCACTCACACCTAAGGGGTATGGAAGGCCTTGCTATACTATAGCACAAACTTTTTTTTTTTTTTTTTTAATAAAACTGAAAAGCAAAAGGGGGAAGTAAAGGGAACTAAAGAATCACACACTCACTATAAAGGGCAAAAAAGTTTGACCAAAGTCACTTAACACCCAACACTTGGAGCTACAGAGATCCCAATGTTGATGCACGAAGCGGCAAACGAGATCTGAGGGAAGGTAGGAGATGTCACTGGTTATGGGTAAGGGGGAGGAGCTTGGAGCAGATGCTTGAAAAGTTGCTGGCTCGGATCCAATATGAATCCGAATACCCACAGGTTGCAGATAAAATTAAGTTAACTACTTCAGATCTAGAATTCAAAGCTGAAAGGGATGTTCAAACAGGGGGGAAAGCTCAAGAAGACTGGGATTTTGGATGCAGGCATCCAAGGAGAATAATCACAGAACATTCTAAGAAATAAGCCAACATGAGAATGGAGAAATGCAATTCTACCAATAAGGACGACTGCAATTATAGATATAGACATGAAAGAGGGGGCTGGAGTTTATTGGAAAAAAACTGGCAAAGGAGCCAAGGTATTTGGAGCAAATAGCTAGAAAGCAAAAGGTAATAGAATGGGAAGAAGCCAAGAATTTATTTGGACTGCAAGTTAGCGACTGCCTTTCCTATCAAGGATTGATAGAGTATTAAAGAGAAAGAAATAAGGGGTCCTAAATGAAAGACCAGCACTGGTAGAGTTTTTAGTAGAATTTAGAAAATAATCTGCCATTAAAAAAGGAATTAGTAGAGCATATAAAACATTTCATAACTAAAAATTAGAGAACGTTAGAAAGGATTGGGAAGTGACTGGATAAGCAATTCACAAAGAAACAATGGGAGGCTATATGTAGGTCTCCCAAACATGCAACAAAATCTAGAAGACTTAGGATTTTTGCTTGGAAATGTTTACATATTTTTATACCCCAAGTATACTCATGAGAATTTTTCCTATGGTAGACAGCAAATGCTGGAGGTGTAACAGGGAAGAGAGGTACTTGGGAACATTTTTGTGAGTGCGGTGGGTTGGTAGACTAAACTTCCCTGCAGGCTGCACTGTTGGAGATGCTGGGTGGGCAGACTGGTGTGATGAGGGAGATTACTTTGAGCTATGACACAGAATCAGAATTGCCTAAACATGGTAAGGCCTTGGCATGTCTAATTATGGTGGCTGTCAAAAAAGCAATTACTAGAAAATGGAAATCAAAATCTAAACTAATTATATTAGAAGTAGTGAATATAGTAGAGCCAAAACTGGAGAGAGTTGTTTTAGAAAAGGATAAGAGCAAACTATATAGAAAAAATAGGAATTGTGGAAACAATACATAGAGGAGCAATGATATTTAAAAGGCAGGACTTAAATGAGCTATATGTTTAACTGAAAATGATTGGGTAGATAAGTGATGTATAACGTTTGCAACTGGGATTGCGTCAGTATGGTTTGGTTTGTGATGTAAAATGCTTGCAACTAGGATTGTGTCAATGTGGTTCATTTTCACTTACATAAATTTGTTAGCTTATATCGTAAGTGATGGTTAATAAGGAGGTTTGTTTAAAAAAGGGCAGGAATCGAATTTATGTAACATTGCTTAGGTTATATGACATGTAGCAATACATGCGAAGTATGTTTGATAATGTTAACTTGTTAATATAGTTTCATTATTTTTGTATAAATGTAAACTTGCCTATGTCACAAGTGATAATCCAATAAAGCTGTGTTTAAAAAAGCCAAAATATCGATTTGGACAAATGAACTATGATTGGAGAACTACTAGCCATCTGTGTTGTAACAGACTGAAGAGGATGCTTGAAATGCTCCAGTGTGTATTAAGACTACATTTATGAATAAACTTTTATAACATCCATTTTTACTTATTGTGGTTCAGGTTTGGAATATTCCTTTTTTAAATGCAAAACCCTCCCCTTTAGAGGTTGAACTCCAATGAGTGAATTGGCAGAGATGCTTGGGTAGAGAGGTACCCCAAGTGCAGTTAATCCATTCTCAGGTTGTAATATTCTATCCAAACTTCTTATAAATTACATGCTAAAGATAGCCTTAATAAAGATACAGATGCCTGAAAGTCAGGTGTTTTAGGCCCACTCAGGCAACTTCAGTCAGAAACCACAAAAGCTGGGTCCTGCACGCTCAGCTATTAAAATCACATTATTCAATAAGACAGCTCCCCACAGTCGGGCAGACTGGCAAGCACAGCTCCCCCCAGTGAGGCAGACATTATAGGCACTTTTCTACCCATGTTCTGCCCTCATGTCACAGAAGCTTCCTTGGAAGCTTGCAGAAGAAAAGCAAAAGCCACCAAAGTAAAAATCTAACTGCCGCTGTAGGGACCAGAACAGCCTCATTCTCACCAGGACTGATTTTAAGACCTCTGTGGTACAGACAGTATCTTTACTGTTCTCTGATGACAAAGTTGGCAGCTGCTCCATTTCTCCACACTGTAGGCTGAAGGCAGACAACTGGCCTGCACAAAGGCCTTTAACTTAGTTTGGTAGTCCCTATGACT
This sequence comes from Protopterus annectens, assembly GCF_019279795.1. Taxonomy (NCBI): domain Eukaryota; kingdom Metazoa; phylum Chordata; order Ceratodontiformes; family Protopteridae; genus Protopterus; species Protopterus annectens. The sequence continues at coordinate 226,116,602 of NC_056725.1, read as the reverse complement.
GTGGATCTTGCTTGCCAGAATCTTCCTGAAAGTTTTACCCAAGGTTAGTGCTCTTCCCAGAGATAAACACATTATGCATTGAATTCACCTTCTACATTCCTGTTTGAATACCTTTCTGGTGGCATTACAGACCTCAGAAAATTTTGGATCAGCCAGTACTCAAATATAAGTTTACAGTCCAAACCATTGCATCAGTAACAAGACAATAGCCAGTAGAAACTCAGAAATAACAGTCAGGCGGTGAGCCTGTGGCATAAGGGATAATGTCCTGTCTACAACTCGTACAACTTGGGGGGGGGGGGTTAATGAGCCAATGTCAGCCTGCCTACCTAACCTTTGGAGGGGGTCATTGTGCCTGCAGCTCCACAGACAAACTTTAAGGCATTACCATTTATCAGCCACTGGGCAGATATGTGCTGCACCTAGCTGAAAGATGACCCATGATGTATGAAGATCTGCTCAGAGTCCCTTGATCAGCATGATTTGCACAGCTTGCCATAAGCTGCATGGGTGGGGAAGACTGATTCACGCAAATGCCTGCCAGCACTCAAGAGAATGAGTGGGCTAACTGGAAGACATCTTGGGCCAATCAATGAATGGGCTGGAGATCTCTTGCCCTGAACAGGGAATGAACAGGCTGGCTCCCAGCCAAGTGGAAGGAATGACTAGACCAATAGGGTGCAGAGGAAGGTGTTTGGATGGTCAAGAGTAAAGGGGAAGAAAAGTTTTCAAAATAGGAATTTAAGTCACCAGGAAGGAACCCAATCAAAACCTTGACCAATTATTTCACAGTAAAAAAAGAGTAATGGTAGAAGAATTTCTTCTTGCATACAAAACAATGGCCTGGAGTCAAACAGTAGCTATTCTCATGAGCCACATTCACAAAAGCTTTGAAAATCTGACTTTGCTAGATGTCCACCTTCAGCAAATCTCATGATCATGTCATATCTAGCAAGGACAACTCAAATGGAGTATAAGCAGGGCACATTCCCAAAGCAAACCACCCTGGTGTAATGAACTGAACACTAGAGCAAATAAAGGTTGGATAACAGGGAACCCCGCACTAGGAAGCCTTAAAGTCATGAATTAGAGGTTGCTGGGAAGGCAGCATAATCATCTAAATGTCTACAGCAAAAAGGCTGTAGGCCAAGTCTCAGAAGTATTGGGGCAACAGGGAGTAGACCAAACCGTATCCCACACCAGCAAGAAAATGTCCATAGACCATCCAGTTTCCTTAGTCTTAAAAGGAACTACACCCACCCCCAGTCCAAGGGTGTCAGTATGTAAACAATCACCCCTTAAGCCATGGTTTAGTAGTCCATAATGGAAAATTCTCCTAGAAGTGCATCACCCCCAGGAGAGAGAGATGTATTTTTCTTGCTTCCAGATCAAGCTCTCCTACCAAGGACAAGGAAAAGTGGTTTTAAACTGGCCTGTAAAGTTCCAGAAATCAAAGTAGACTAGTTTGCTGATGTTTTCTCCTAGGTCTCCCAGCTAGGGAAGACTGGCAACTAAGTAATCACCACGCCAGCATACTGCATAACTACTACCTCAATTTCTTTTTTTTTAAACAAAGCAGAGGCAAGGTGTGTTGAATCCTTAACTTCCTTCACCTTCCAAGAAAACCAAAGACAGGACAGTTGATGTACATATCTAGACTAAACTGGGGCAGGACAAGTGAAGCCTATAATGCATCACAAATCCTAACATTTTCTATTTAGGTGATTGCAGCCATACAAAGTACCATGTTTTCCTTAAGTATCACTACTGTACAACTCCTTAAATGTGGAAAAAGGACTAAAGCAGTGCCCCCACCCTCCCAGGTGATGGCTCTCAACATACCCTAGAGGACTGCAGCTGTAGATTATGCAAGTAGCAAATCCTATTATACGTCTGGATTGCTTGAGAATAGTGCACACAAGTGCAAGCATTTGCCTCAAATACCATGTGCTGACATTCATGACTAATATTGTGGTGACTGCCTCAGATCCTCCAAAAATGTATTACTTTATATTGACCTACCCTCCTTGCCTGGCAAGAGTTGGTCTACCAGATAATACTTCACTCTTGCTACTGGCAGAGTACTCAACACACATTTAGTAAACAAGATTTTTCCTCTTTTGCAGGATCAAATACAAAATAAACTATAGTTTATAGGTCAACTTAGAGACTAAAAACAGCGTAAACACACAACTTCTTAAAAATAAAAACAGTCAAGAAAGCCATGGCTAGACCACAAGCTATCCATTAGTTACTTTTAATCCAATGCACACTTTCGTTCGGCACTCTGGTCGAACTTCTTCAGACAGTAAAAAAGTTAACCGAAACCATTACATTTAAAAGCATACCAAACAGGGTAACATGTTTCAGAAACACCATAGGCAAAAAAGGGATTCCCCCATCCTCAGCACGAGGGCCAACAGCTAAGAAATTCTGCTGAGACACCAACCAGTCAAATGGGATATTTCTATGGGATGAAAGTGCCACTGAAGTGCATAGCCACAAAATGTCCAGAATTTTTTTTTCCATTATGAAAATGAAGTCTGCGAAGTAAAAGTTGTCTAGTACCTTCAAGTGCAGAAACCCCCTCACAGACTGCTTAGCAGTTGTACAATTTACAAAAGAGGGAGGTAAACAGAGGGAGACATTTAGCATTACCAGAAATTACTTTCAAGACAAAAACAAGAAACGCCCATGCAAGTCATCAGGCCCTTAGGATCGTTCATCTTTGTGGGTACTTTTCTCCGGGTCCATATTAATTTGACGAAACTTTAGCTTGTCGAACTACAAGAGATCGACAGCTAAAGATAAAGAGCCAAACCGCAAAGGGCCAGCTAAGCAAATATTTTCAGGAAATTTGCTTGGCTAACAGGAATTTGTCCTTTCCCCGATGTGGAGCGAGCCGAGTTAGTATATTTAGTTGAGGGGTGCGGGGGGCACAGGCTCTCACATGGGGGGGGGGGGGGAGGCAAAGCCCCCCCCCACACTTAAAGGTTGAACATTTTGTTTTTTGTAACGGCCAAGCAAATTCTTTCCATGGGAAAAAATTTGCTTAGCTGATCATTTGCGGCTTGGACGTTTTGATCTTTAGCTGTCGATCTTTTGTAGTTTGACAAGCTAAAGTTTCGTCAAATTAATAGGGAAGCCTTTTCTCCTAGAGTTGCACGTTAAGGAGAAAAACTTCCACTTGGATAGGCAAGATTTCCTACGGTTAAATTGCATAGTTGTGTAAGTGAGCTTACCATAACAGTAGATGTTTGAATGAGCACTGGTGCAGTAGCCTTAGTGATATGGCTTATATCCTGGCAAAGATATACAAGCCAAACAGCTTCCAAAGCTTCGGAGCACCTTGCACATACCCAGTCATCTCAAGTTCAGCTGACTAAACACACAGGTTTAGGGAATAATTCCTTCAGAGCTTTCATGACAACAGAGAAGGCAAAGTCCTGAAAAGAATGCTATGAACAGCAAAAAATGTCCACACCTTGGTATAAACACAACAGAAGGATGGAGGGAGGAAAAGGTTACTGCAGCAGCGATCAAACATCCACTGTTGGGGTAAATTACTTGCACGATTATACTGTATTCAACATATCCATCACTACTAGAGAAGTCTTAACTATATGAGCAGATTACTCTAGCTTTCTATACTTGAGAGTTAACAGAATAAGAGTCCAGGAACACCTTGAGAATGGTACTAGCAAAGCATAATCTAAACCTTGAGAAGGGATCAAGCTTATACTGCTTTTAAACGAGTATACAGAGAAATTGCAACTTCTAGAAGGCTTCTAGAATCCAATAATTTACAAAAAGCCATAGATGAAGCCAAGGCCATAGTAGGGGGCTTTGACCTTGCCTGGAACAGCTTTATTATGGTGAGTATAACAAAGTAATAGCTTTAGACAACCATTTGGAAATTATCTGTTTTAACAGGTTGTCCTTTTTTATCTTCACAAGAAATTGATCCGAAAATCTTAAAGATGTAGTTCTGTTAAGACAGTACAAGAGTTGTCTGAGGACATACAAGTTATGCAATACCATTTCTCCCTCATTTATGTTATAGTTTGGCTTAAAATAAACTCAGATACCACTTTAGGCATAAAAAGATTAGTTTTCAAAAACTGCCTGAAAAATTAGAAAGGCTGACACCACAAGAGCTTACAAGTCAGATAACCTTCTTGAAGGTGTCAGCATAATCAGTAAACTGGTTTTCCAGTTTAAGAACCTCAAGCCATCTAAGTTACCTGGGTCAAATAGAGCAAGTGTTCATAGGTTCATAGGTTCATACTAGGCTATCTGCCCGAGGGCATTTATAAGCCTAGCCCATAGTTTTGTGGCTTACGCCTCCCCTTTAGGTAGGAGAAACTATGCCCATTATTTAGCTGTGCCTCTGTCTAGCAGTGTCTCCAATACAAAATTAAGATCCCAAAGAGGCCCAGGCACACTAAAACCTCTTAGTACAAAGACCTGGATAAAGCCAAAACTAATGGTGGAATAAAGGCCCAAAAATAGGGACATTTTTTAAATATTTTTCTTATAAACTTCCAATGCTGGTGGAATTAAAGATTTTGTACTACTATACATTTTCTAAAGGACATGAAGTTTGAAACTCAAATGACTTGGTTCATAGGTGTTTACTTGAAAGTTCTGATACCCTTGCTAAGTGCAAGCATGGGCCTGGGAGATGGTTACCTGTGTCCATTAGAGACATAGGTGCCAAAAGTACAGTTGTGTACACTTACCATAAATGTAGATGTTCAAGTGTATTCACTGTTGCAGTCATCACATTTGGGTTATCTGCTTGCAGTAGCCCTCGGTCGGCCTGATTATCAAAGTCTTGGGTCCTGTGTCAGTTGCTGTCTCATCTTCCGTGACATCCGGTAGTGAGGGGTATAAAGCATGAATTTTATATATATATATATATATATATATATATATATATATATATATATATATATATATATATATATATATGCATGCAAGGTTACACCTCAAGAAGTCAGGGGGTTGGAGGGAGGGTAACCAGGACTGCAACAGTAAATATACTCTAACATCTACATTTATGGTAAGTGTACACAACTGTACTATGTTCTTTGTGTTTCACTGTTGCAGTCATCACATTTGGGTAGATTCCCAAAGCTAAGGATGGGAGGAAATTTAGATAGCATTAGGACCAGCTATAAGGCCCTGCAAAACTGCAGATGCAAAGCCAGCTCTGGATTTAGAGAAAATTGGCAAACGTTAATGCTTGGTGAAAGTATGTGCAGAACTCCAGGTAGCAGCTTCTAGGATGTCCCTGGTAGGGACACACCTGAGAAAGGCTGCAGAGGTAGCTGCAGCCCTGGTTGAATGTGGTCTAATCCCCTGTGCGATAGGTTTTCCATGGTGCTTATAGCAGAAATTAATGCAATGGCATATCCATTTAGAAATGGTTTGCTTTGAAATAGCCTTCCCCCTGCCCCTGCAGCAAATGCCACTAGCAGTTCAGATTTCCTTTGAGGTTTAGTCCTGTCCAAGTAAAATCCAAGTTGTCTGTGCACATTTAAGGAGTGCAGTAACCGTTCTCCTTTGTTCTGCGGATTAGAAAAGGTTGGCAAATGAATGGACTGATTAAGAGCCACACTGGATACTACACCTTGGGCATGAAGGAGGGATTGGTCCTAAGGGACACCCTGTCTGCATGAATGATGATGAAAGGCTCCACTGCCATAAAGACCTGTAATTCAGATACCCTTCTTGCTGAAGTGATTGCTAAAAGGAAGGCTGTTTTCCAAGAAAGGAATTTTAACTGCACTTGCAGCTGGCTCAAAAGTAGGTAGAGTGAGTTTTTCCAATACAAAGTTAAGGTCCCAGGCTGGAGTTGGGGTTCTTCTGGGTGGTCTTAAGTTTTTGGCCCCTCGGAAACTGCTCGAGCAGTGGATGAGAGAAGAGGGGTGGTTCTGTGTTGTAATGAGCTGAAATGGCTGAGGCATTAATTTTGATGGAGGAAAAAGAAAGGCCCTTGTGAAGCATCTCAGTTAAGTATTGAAGACTCAGAGGTAAATTGGGTGCTGCTGTGCCCATCCCTTGAGTTTGGTTTAAGGCACAGAATCGTTTCCATTTTTCAGCATAAGATTTTCTAGTACTAGGCCTCCTTGCCTCCAGAATGACATCCATCACTTGTTTACTGAGGGATGGTAATAGAGGGATCAGGTAATTAGCCAGGCTGCCAGGTTCAGGGTTTGAAGCTGAGGGTGCAGAATCTGGCCCTCCTGCTGTGACAGCAAAGTAGGGGTCTGTGGGAGGTGCCATGCAGCCAGCAGTGGCACTGCACAAGAATGGGTACCAGTGTTGGTGCAGTCAGTCTGGTGCAATCAGTATAGTCCTTGGTTTGTCCTGTTTGATCTTTAGTAGTACTTCGGAGAGGCAGAGGAGGAAAGGCATAAAGTGATTCCAACTGAAGGACAGGGCACCCTCTTTCCAAGCTTGTTTGTAGGGAGTCCTTGTGCAGAATTTGTCCAATTGGTAGTTCTGGGGAGAGGCAAACAGGTCTATATCTGGGCTCCCCAATTTAACATGTTGAGTCTTTGGTTCCAATTTCCACTTGTCTGGGTCCATGAGATTTCTTCTTAGTTCATCTGCCAGTGTATTTAGTTTTCCTGGCAGGAATTGAGCCTGCAGATGCACTTGGCAGCTCGAGGCTGTGTTCCACAGAGGCATGGGTAGTCTGCAGAGGGGGGTATGAATGGGTACCCCCCCCCCACTTGTTTATGTACCACATAACAGTGGTGTTGTCAATCTTTACCATTAATTGGTCCTGGAAGAATGTGGTCCTTAAAGGCTGTCAGAGCATTCTGTACAGCTAACATTTTTTTGACCGATATGCAGGTGAATTTGACTTTGGTTCCATTTGTCCTGAATGACTTCCCTGCCTGGTGAGCCCCCCACTCAGTCTGATGTGGCTGTTAGGGTTTGGGCGGCAGGTGGTAGAGTGAATGTTAGTCCCTTGTTTTGGTGGCAGGCCTCTGCCCACCAAAGGAACTGTAGGCAAGGTATGATGGGAATCATTGCTTCTAGATCCTGAGAATGTTGACACTATAGGCTTTTTAGATACCATTGTAGTTTCCTCATATGCAGTCTTGCATATGGAATTGGTAGAATGCAGGAGGCCATGAACCCCAAGGCTTGCAGTATTTTCCTTGCAGATAACAGGGTTTTGTGGTCATTAGTTTGAAGTTGTCAAATTAATTTGATTCTCTGGCGTGAGGAAAGCCATCTGGGAAGATATGTTCAAGCTTGCTCCCAGGAATATAATTTGTTGACAGGGTACAAGATGTTTTTTCTTTCCGTTTATGGTGTACCCCAGACAAGTTAGCACTTTTTGTACAAATGCCAGATGATTCAAAAGTATGTCCTGGCTTTCTGCCTGAATTAGACAATCGTCCAGGTATGGGTATATCTGAATATTTCTTTGCCTGCAAAATGCAATGACTGGAGCTAGGCACTTTGTGAATACCCTGGGTGCAGCATTAGGACCACCTATTAAGCCCTGCAATACTGCAGTGGCAAAACCAGCTCTGGATTTAGAAAAATAGGCATGCGGCAATGCTTGGTGAAGGTATGAATTGAAAATTGGAGCTTTTCTCCCTGGGCCTCTACTGAAAACGGATATTTGTCCAGCTAGACTAGCCCGGTCACCAAATGTAAAATAAAAAATAAATAAATGAACAGAGCTCCAGGTAGGAGCTTCTAGGATGTCCCTGGTAGGGACCCCTCTGAGAAAGGCTGTAGAGGTAGATGCAGCCCTGGTGGAATGTAATCTATTCCCCTGTGGGACAGGTTTTCCATGGTGCTTATAGCAGAAATCAATGCAATGGGGTATCCATTTAGAAGTGGTTTGCTTTGAAATGGCCTTCTCCTCTGCCCCTGCAGCAAAGCCAACTAGCAGCTGTTCAGATTTTCTGAGAGTCTTAGTCCTGTCCAAATAAAATTAAGTTGCCTGTGCACGTCCAAATATCTCCTTTTTTTGTGGATTAAGGTAGGCAAATGAATGGACTGATTTAGGGCCACACTAGAGACCACCTTGGGCATAAAAAAGATGATATGTACTTACCATAACTTTGAGTAGTTAGACTTCATTCTTCTGCACATATGGGTTTTCGGATCAGATTCCGATCAGAGCCGGCAAAACATTTCAAGCATCAGCTCCGAGCTCCTTCCCCATCTAGCCCCAGATAGAGTTTGCTGACACTAAATGGCAACATAACCACAATCCTAAACAGGAAAAACCTGAAGAGTGAGGGGGATGGAGGGAGAGAAGGTGCAGAAGAATGAAGTTAACTCGGATGGAACGTTATGGTAAGTACACAACTTCTTTATCCGAAGTAGTTTCGGCACATATGGGACAGAGTCCCCAGCTACTAGTATTCCTGGGAAGACCTTATGGAAGGATATTTCTGACCACTGCAGAGCCAAAGGATGCTCCCCCTCTAGAAATAAGATCCAATTTATAATGAGATGAATGTGTGCGAATTGGCCCAAGTCGCTGCCGCACAGATATCATCTAATGGAACTCTTGACCAGAAAGCTACAGAAGTGGCCATTGCCCTATTAGAATGAGCCTTTAATACACCAGGAGGAGATAAACCTTTGTCTTTATAAACTTGTGCAATACAAAGAGTGATGCACCTTGCTAAGGACACTTTCGAAACTGCTTTGCCCAAAAATGGTTTTGAAAGAGAAACAATTGATCCGACTTCCAGAAGGGTTTAGTTCTATGGAGGTAAAAACAAAGCTGTCTATGGACATCCAATAAATTAAGCTTACATTCGCCTCTATTGTGAATTTGTGAAGACTGGCAAATTTATAGATAAATATTGGCTGCTAAGGACACCTTGGGAAGAAAAGAAGGATTTGTGCGCAGCGAAACCCTATCCTTGTGGAAAAATCAAATAGGGGGGCAAGGAGGATAAGGCCTGCAACTCAAACTCTTTTAGCTGAAGTGATGGCAACCAAGAATTCTGTCTTCCACGACAAACTTCATCTGAACTGAGCCGGCTGGTTCGAAAAGGGGAGAGGTCAAAGCAGAAGCCAGAGCAACCTTATTTTCACCTACATGAACATTAGAGATGGCAGCCAGTTGAACCCTGATGGTGGAAGCACTTGCGCCTGATAGAAAAAGATCGGCCAAAAAATCCAGTATGACCAGAACAGGGGCTGTAAACGGGTTCTGATTGCGTTGAGAGGCCCAAACGCAAAAACGTCTCCACTTGCTATTGTAGAGTTTCCTAGTGGAGGCTTTAGAATGCTCTTAACAGGGGACGAAAGTCCGGGAGTCCTGATGATCATGGGAATTGGAGTAGCCACGCCATCAGCTTGAGACTGTCCAGGTTGGGCAGGGGCATGCCCGACGGGTGAGAAATTAGATCCGGACAGGGATCTAGAGTCCATGGAGGAGCCAACAGGTGAGACCATAGGAAGGGAAACCACACTTAGCGAGGCCAGAAGGGAGCTATGAGAATGACTTTGCACTGCAGCCAGCAAGCTCTCTGAAGGAACTTCGGAATAAGAGGTAACGGGGATAAGCATACAGTAGTCCGGGAGGCCATGCATGGACTAGAGCATCCCTCGGGACATCCCCCGGGGGGGGGGGGGATCAGAGCGAAGAAGTTGCTGCACTTAGTGTTGGAAGGAGATGCTAAGAGATCGCAGCAAGGTTGACCCCAAACGAGGAAGATTTGCTCTGCCACTGTTTCAGAGACCACTCGTAAGGCAGAAGGATTGCCCTGCTGAGACTGTCCGCTACAATGTTGGAGCGGACAGATATGCGTTGCTATGAGAAACCGGCTGGTGGATATGGCCCACTCCCAAACCCTCATGGCCTCGCGACAAAGGGGGTAGGATCGGGTCCCTCCCTGTGTTTATATACCAGACTACAGACATGTTTGCTGATTGAATGGCTACTGTCCCCAGAGGTAGGACAGGGTGGAAGGCTCTCACCACAAAGCACTGCCCTCATCTCCAGGACATTGATGTGTAGCTTGGTCTCTGGAAGAACCACGTGCCTTGGACTGTTCTTCCCAGGAAGTGCCCCCCCCCCACCTGAGCTGGGAGGCGTCCCTGGTCATCGTGGTCTGAGCCGGAGGGGCTAGAAAGCTGCGCTCCGCAAAAATGTCAGCTGATCGAAGTCACCACTGGAGTGATGTTCTGCATGTCCGGTTGATTCTGATGTGGAAACTCATCGGTAAGTATAGCCAGGACCATTGAACTGCTAGATTCCACTGAAGGACTCATGTGAAGACATGCAAGAGGATAGAGATTGAGGCTGCCATCGAACCCAGGGCCTTGAGAACATCGGCTGCTGTGACTACAGAGTGATCCAAGATAGTCGATACATGGAGTCTGAGATTTTCTATCCTTTCCAGGGTGAGAAAAATCTGACTGAATCGAATCCAACTGTGCCCCGATGAAGTCTATGATTTGAACCGGAGTCAGGTGGGACTTGAGGCTGATCGTGATGCCTAACTTGTGAGCCAGACCGAGGAAGTAGTGTAGGGCCTGACAAGAGACATTTGGTGGATGCAGCGAAGAGCCAGTAGTCTAGGTAGGGAAATACCTGAATGCCCTGAAGTCTCAGGTGAGCCGCTACAACAGCCATAACCTTGGTGAACACCCTGGGGGCTGTGGTGAGACTGAAGGGTAGGGCTCTGAACTGAAAGCGACTGACCCCTAGCCGGAAGCGTAGAAACCTCCTGGAGCTCCTGTGGACCTTGATGTGATAACTAAGACACTGCAAAACCACAGAATAACCAAACAGAAGAATGCCAGCAATCCAAAGGACACCACAGTTTATTTTAAGAAACAACCATTGGGAAATTTTGGAATTTGATGCCAATATAGGTTCCAAAATCCAAAATATGTTTTTAGGAGAGACATGTATCAAGAATATTCTAAAGGGCATAAGACCTATACAGAAGACAAGTAGAAAAGTGGGGAATTTTAAATGTAATGCTTGCTCCTTTTGTCAACATTTATTGGAAACTGAGGACCATTTTAAGCTAAATGGACAAAAATTGTATATTAGGGGTCATTATAATTGTAACCGTAAAAGAGTGATATACATGGCTAAATGTCAGGAGTGTCCCATTTTCTACAATGGAAAAATTAGTAGGAAATTAAAGACCAGGATGGGTGAACATTTATGGGACATCAGACATGCTAGGTTGACAAGTGCATTGTTCAGAAAAGTGAAAATTCCTCACACCATTTTAAATTTTTGGTCCTGCAGCAATTAAAGGAAGATGAGAAGGGGGGGGCATTTTGGACATACATTTAGACCTTATGGAACTAAGATGGCAATTGTTCATGAATGCCTCCCGATATCCAGGCATGAGACCATTAGCATTGCCAGTGTTTTAAAGCTGGATCAAATCACAGGTTAAGTCTTATGAGATTTTATTTTTTTAAATGTTTAAATATTTGAGTTTAGAATGTAGTTAACAGTTTATTAATGATAGAGCTAAGTGCAATATGTATTTTTTAGGATTCTTAAATGTGTTTTTTTGAGATTTTGAATATTATGTCATATGTTATGATACTGTTTTAAATTTTAATTGTTGTTCAACTGAATGATGGGTGGAGGTATTTAAGTTGGTTGGGTGAGGATAATGTTTTGTTCTCAGGAAGTCTCTGTAGTGGAGAGGAAAGCGCTCAACTATTTTGGAATAAACTGTGGTGTCCTTTGGATTGCTGACATTCTTTTGTTTGGTTGACCTTGATGTGATAGTAAGCGTCCTGGAGGTCTAATGAGCACATCGTCGCACTCTGAAACGTTAGAATGAACTGTAGAGTGACCATCCGGAATTTTTGTTTCTCAACCGACAGGTTGAGGATAGACAGGTCCAGAATGGGCCTGAGGTCCCAGTCTTCTTTGGCACTAAAAAGAACCTGGAGTAGATGCTTGATCCGGATTGATCTGGGGGACCATCTCGATAGCTTGTTTTAGTAGCAGCTTCAAAACCTCTAATGCTGCAGCCTCTCTGTGAGCGGGTGGAACATCTGGAAGGTGTGCTGGAGTTATGGGACATGAAATGAAGGGGATAGAATATCCTCTGGATATGATGTTTAACACCCAGCGGTCTGCAGTAATGGACTCGCATGCGGCTGGATGTAAGGAAAATCTTCCCCCGACTGCCTCCAGAGTAGAGCAGCCGGGCAACCCCTCAGGGTTGCTGTGTGGGTCTGTCGGAAAAAGGTTCCCTAGACCCGAAGTCGCTGGGACCCTCTCTGCCTGTGGGACGGTGTCGGTCTTGTCCCCCTCTGCCTCTGGGGGACGAATATTCCTGAGTGTCACGAAAAGACCGATTTCCGGAACCATATCTTCTTTTGCCCCTTTTGGTTCCTGGAATAGGACCTCTGGGGGTTAGAGAAGTGGATTCAGACGGCTGACAATCTTTCCGTCCTTCTCAATCTGGGTTAGTGCGTCACGTACAGTCTTCCCAAACAGGGATGATCCATCGAAAGGGCCGTTGATGAAAGAAGCCTTAAAAGGGGTCCACAAATTTACACAGCCTGATCCAGGTGTCACCTCAAGACAATGCCTGTACCAGCAGCTCTAGCGGCTCCCTCCGTAGCATGAGAGGAGACTCAGAGGTATTAGTCACTGATTTCAGTGTAGTCATCTTTGTAGTAAAGGACTGCTTGTCCTGCTGTGACTGACTCTGGGGGCGACTCGGTTCCAATATAAGGCCTCGCTGCAGTCAGATGACATGTGCCAAGTAATTCAGCGCACGGATAGAAAATGTCGCTGACTAGTACATGCGCTTCCTGAAACTATCCATCGACCTGGACTCCTTTGGTGGATGAACAGAGGAACTCTCCTGTGCTAGTTCCTTCTTTGTGGCTGCTGCAACCACCAAAGCGTCTACCGGGGCTCCCTTGGACCATGCCTGCCTGTCTGACAGCAGGGAAAGAATTTTGTCTGGCCTTTTGGGTATAGGCTCTACGGTGTCAGGATCCTTCCATGCCCTAGTGGTGATGAGGTCCACCAAAGGGTCAGCTGGAGGGGAGTCCCAGGAAGTAGATGGGCCCGTGCCAAAGGCCTCCAGGAATACGGACTCCTCCGCAGAGGGTTTGGGGGCTGACCAACATCCTCTTTGGCAGAGGATCTCCATAATGTCTCTGAATGAGACGTCCTCGGTAGGTGATCAGGGGGAATCCTCTCCTTCATCCAAGTCCATATCGGTGGTAATGGACTCAGGGGAGTCCAAGTGCCTCCTCTTACACTTGCGCTTACAAGGTTCCTCTCCAGTGGGACTCTGAAAAGGATTCGTAAGCCTCCGGGGTTCCCTGAGAGGAACAATCTGGGGTTGCTTTGGCACGGGCTGTCCCTGAGAGGGTAATGGGAGCAGAATACAAAATCAGAGGGATCTGGGTAGGATCAGAGTAGGTGAGCTGTGGCCTCAACCCCTGGGAGAGAACCCTTTCCACTGCCCAGAATGCCAATGGACAGCACACCTCCATAGCTCGTAAGGATGAGGCTCTCCCCGGATCCGAAGCAAGGATCAGAGCAGACGGCAGGGTAGACTGGGCACAGAGGATGGGATCCGAAAGAGCAAGATCTCGACCCTCTGGTCCGACTCCCCGACTATGACTCAGAGTCTCTCCTGGATCCGAGATCAGATCTGAGGAACGGCCGGAGTCGAGGAAACGAGAACCATCGGCGCCGACCAAACAGCTCCGAAAGGTCTCAGACCAGAGAACCCCGAAGCGTCGGATCAGGGAAGGAGAAATATGGTGGAACATAATTGTAGAAGGACCCTCTCCCGTGGGAAAGGGCCCTGGTAAGGCCCGCCATCTGAATCTGGTTCTGGATAAACCTCATCAGCCTGTCCATATAAATTTCGGACACACTCTGAGTCGACCTGGAGGAAGCGACAGACTCGGTTCTGGGACGGATCTGAGGGAAGTGCCTCATTTCCAATGGCTCCATCAGCTCCGGCGAGAAACGGGGAGTGCGGAGCAGAGAACGAAACCTGGGTGCCTTTGAAGAGGGGCTGGAGAAAGACTCTGTCCGGTGATCTTTTTCTGGGCCTGTCCCTCTCTGTGGCGCTTCTTCTCTGGGATGAATCCGATGTAGCAGGCCTGGCAGGAGGTAGAGTCCCTGCCTGCACAGTGTTACTGCCTGGGGAGGAAACAGAGGCAGACTCCAGGGCAGAAGCTCATAGCAGACCTTTAGCCACAAGCTTAACCAGGCGCTCCTTCAGTACCCTAGGGTTAAAGCCTGAACAAATGTTGCAGGATGCAGACAGATGGGCGACCCCTAAACATAGAACATAGTGTGGCCATCGGCTGGTGAGAGCTTATGACCACACTGTGCGTTTAAGAACCTTAGGCTGTTCAGCCATAGTAGAGAACAGTAAAAGCCCCAACGGCCCACACACACACTTAAGGGATTGGGCCTAGGCGGGAAACCAGACTACAAAACAGTACTACAAAAACTTTTTTTTTTTTAAACTAACGACGACCAAACGCGAAGGGAGGAAAACAAGGGAAAGGTATTCACTCCCAACTACACTAATAAGACCATAAAACCTTACCACCTTGCTTAGAGCTCAAAGACCACGATGCTGACTCAGAGCAGCAAACGAGATCTGGGACTAGATAGGAGGAAATTATGTAATATAGATAGGGGAGGAGCTTGGAGCGGATGCTTGAAAAGTTTTGCCGGCTCGGATCCAAATACCCATATGTGCAGAAAGAATGAAGTTAACTACTTCAGATGGAAGGATTGGTCCTGAGGGAAATCCTGTCTGCATGGAGGATAATGAAGGGCTCCACTTCCGTGAGGGCCAGTAATTCAAACATTTCTTGCTGAAGTGATGGCTAGAAGGAAGGCCGTTTTCCAAGAAAGGAATTTCAAACTCTGCAGTTGCAGCTGGTTCAAATGGAGGGAGAGTGAGCTTTTCCAATGCAAAGTTAAAGTCCCAGGCTGGAGTAGGGGCTCGTCAGGGAGGTCTGGCCCCTCTGAGGAATTGCTTTAACAGGGGGTAAGAGAAGAGGGGTGGTTCAGTATTATAATCTGCTGAAATTGCAGAGGCATGAATTTTAATTGACAAGGAGGATAGGCCCTTGTGAAGCATTTCTGTCAAGTACTGAAGAATATGAGGTAAACTGGTCACCGTAGTGCCCATACCCTGGGTCTGGCTCCAGGAACAGTATCTTTTCTACTTTTCAGCATAGGATTTTCTAGTACGAGGTCTCCTTGCTTCCAGAAATACCTCTAGCACCTGCTTACAGAGGGAGGCTATTGGAGAGCTCAAGGAAGTAGCCAGGCTGCAAGGTTCAGGGTTTGAAGCTGAGGGTGCAGAATCTGGCCCGCCTGCTGGGACAGCAGGGAAGGTGTCCGAGGTAGGTGCCATGAATCCAGCAGCATCATGCTGCGTAAGAGAGGGTACCAGTGCTGGTAAGGCCAGTCTGGTGCAATAAGAATTGTCCTGTTTGATCTTTAGCAGAACCTTCAAGAGGAGAGGCAGAGGGGGAAAGGCATAAACTAAGAGGCTTTCCCAGGCAAAGGATAGGTCATCCACTTTCCAAGCTTGACTGTGGGGAGTCCTTGTGCAGAATTTGTCTAATTGGTAGTTCTGGGGGGAGGCAAACAGGTCCATCTCTGGAGTCCCACATTTGTTCCTCAAGAGGTTGAATATTTTTGGTTCCAGTTTCCATTAGTGTGGATCCATGAGATTTCTGCTTAGGTCTGCCAGTGAATTTAGCTTGCCCGGCAGGAATTGAGCTCGTAGGTGCACATAGTAGCTCAAAGCTGTGTTCCACAGAGCCATGGCTAGGCTGCAGAGAGGGTACAAATGGGATCCCCCCTGCTTGTTTATGTACCACAACTGTGGTGTTGTCTGTCGTTGCCAATATTTGTCCTGGAAGAATGTGGTCCTTGAAGGCTGTCTGGGAATTCTGTACAGCTAACATTTCTTTTTGGTTGATATGCAGGTGCATCTGACTCTGGTTCCATTTACCCTGAATGCACTGCCCTGCCAAGTGAGCCCCCCCCCATGCATAGTCTGATGTGTCTGTAATCGGGGTTTGGGCAGTAGGGGGTAGACTGAAAGGGAGCCCCTTTGTTGAGGTGGCAGGCCTCCGCCCATGAAAGGAACTGTCTTTATACAAGGAATGATAGGAATCATTGATTCCAGATCCTGAGAATGTTGACACCATAGGCGTTTTAGATACCATTGTAGTTTCCTCATATGCAGTCTTGCATATGGAATTAGTAGAATGCAAGAGGCCATGAACCCCAGGGCTTGCAAAATTTTCCTTGCAGATAGCTGGGTCTTTGTGGCAAGTAGCATGAAGTAGACTGTCAAACTTGTTTCTCTGGCGTGAGGTAAGTCATCTGGGAAGTTGTGTTCAAGCTTGCTCTCAGGAATACAATCTGTTGGCAGGGTACTAGATGAGATTTATTTTATGGTGTACCCCAGCAAGTTTATACGTTTCTTTACAAACGCCAGATGTTGTAATAGCATGTCCTGGCTTTCTGCCTGAATCAGACAATCGTCCAGGTATGGGTATATTTGAATATTTCTCTGCCTGCAAAATGTAATGGCTGGAGCTAGACACTGAATACCCTGGGTGCAGTAAATAAGCCAAAGGGAAGTGCAGACAACTGATGGTGTATGGAGCCTGCTCTGAAGCGTAGGTATTTCCTGCAAGATTCCCTTATTGTAATGTGCAGGTAAGCTTCCTTTAAGTCTAAGGTTGCCAACCAGGCATCTTTGCCTAGCATAGGAAGCAGCTGTTTAAGTGTTAGCATTTTGAATTTTGGGATTACCAAAAAGGTGTTTAGAATAGAGAGGTCCAGGATAGGACACCAAGAGCTGTCTTTTCTGGGTACCAGGAAAAGTCTTGAGTAAAAACATTGTTCTCTTTCTTAGGAGAACATGCTGTTGAGCCTCTGCCCACTGATTTGGGGGTAGGTCTGGCCAACCGTTTGGGGTTGGTAAGGTTTGAAAGTGGAAACTGTATTCTTGGAAAAACTATTTAAAACCTATTTTTTCCTGGGTAATGAGTTTGAGTTTTCAGTTTTTTGCATGCAGGGTGAGCTTTCCTCCTAAGGGAGCAGGCAGTTGAGCAGGGCTTGGAAGGGTTAAGGTTAAGTCATTGTGACCTTTTTTCCATGGGGGGCGTCTTACTTCCAGCTTTGAAGTGGGAGCCACCCCCCCACCCCACCCCACTGCTTAGGCCTGTGTGTAGCCTGAGACTGTAACTTAGGTGGTCTGCTGTTCCTGGACTTGAACTGAAGGCCTGGACGAGACTGGAAAGGACCAATTCTTAAGCCAATGCCTACTAAATCTGGGAGGCTGTACTTGCAGGAAATCTTTAACAGTTTGCATAGATTTAGCTTTTTCCTCCATCTTTTTAAGGACTTCCGCTTTGTTGCCAAACAGGCTGTCTTGGTTTAAGACAGCATCCAGTACTTTAGCTTTATCTGGCAAGTTTTGCTCCTTAAGACAAGCATGCCTTCTAACTACAGACCCAGTGACAGCAGCCGTGCACGATGCTTCTAGAGAGTCAAAATCACATTGCAAAGTATGTTTACCAACTTGTTCAGCAGAATGCATTAAATCCTGTAATTCTTTATGTTCAGCAGAGTCAAGAATCCTCATAATTTTCTGTTTAAGTAGTCCCATAACATACTGCTGATACTTTAACATATGAAACTGGCAATTTAAGGCTCTAATGGCCAAAGCAGCAGAAGTGTATACCTTCTTACCCAATCTGTCCAAGGCCCTGGAATCTCCATCAGAGGGGGTAGGGTTTTTGGCAGCAGTAGCCTTAATGCCCTTTGATCCTTGTGAAATGGTCTCTGGATCCGCAGTAGGATTCTTGAAGAGGAACTCGAGTCAGGTACCCTGTATTGGAGGAGTAAGAATTCCCTAAGCCTCTTTTTGGAGTCAGAGTAATCATGGCTTTCCCAGCAGAAATGCTCCTTAAGAGTGTGCAAGGTTTCACCAAAAGAAAAATCTTCTGGAGGGGAAGCAGAGGGAATGTAATCCTCTGCATCAAAATCCTCATAAGTAGATAAGGGCAAATCCTGGTAAACAGAAGAAACAAATTTCAGAATCCTGATCGGAAGAATCAGAAGGAAAATCTGTTCTAGGTCTCAGAGGGGGAAGGCTGGCTTCCCCTAATTGAAGTAATAAAAGGTCTTCAGACATTCTAAGCATTTGTTTTTTAGGCATATGGGCCTGACCATGCGGTTTGGAAGTCTGTTTTCTAGGCGTGGGTCAAGTTTTAGGCCTTGATGAAGATGGCGTCGGTTGAAAATGCAAATCTGTAGGCCTGAATACACCCTCAGAAGCCAGTGCCTGCACAGTGGCTCTGGACCCATCACCAAGGTAGAGGCAGCCGCAAGTTCCATAGTCAAAGAAGCATCTCGCGGCATACCGGACTCTGAATGGGTCTCCGTAGAGGCCTGCGAATCTGAAGTAGCAGGTATCAGGGACTGCAAAAGTGCCTCAAAGTACCGGCGAACTGGCAACTAGTTTAACAGAAGCATCGTCGGCAGTTTTGGACCTATGCGGTCTCTATCTTTTTTTTTGTGGAATATCGGTAGTCAAATGGCTTACAGAAGCCATTTCTGGATAGTTAAACAGAATACCACAATAATTTGCTGTGACAATAGACTGATGAATAGTTCGGGAGGGTGAAGTCACAAAAACAGCAAGGGACGTCATGGTCTCGGCCTAAGCAAGGAATGCAGTACGAACTAAAATCTTTGAGGTATTTGCTTTCCACAGGCAAGACCATTGTAAACATTTACTGACATCAGTTAAGAGCAAGAAAAAGGATCCCCAACACGGTACTTAGCTTTTTTCGAAGACTTCGGTTATGAAACTTAAAAACGAAAATGTCAGGAGTCTGCCGACTGGCACTTGAGAACTGTTTCTGCTTCGGGCACCGCACGGCAAGACAGACAGATGTAATGGCATCGGCTGCATGTTTTATACCCCTGATGACCTGACATCATGGAAGAGACAGCATCCAAAGTAGGACTCAGACTCTGGTATTCAGGCCGGCTGAGGGCTACCTGCAGGCAGATAACCCAAATGTAATGACTGCAGCAGTGAAACATGAAGAACATCTGCCCTGAAAGGGTGCTGGTACTAAACTGAAAACCTTTTCCATTTACTAACATGATTTTCTAGTTGCAGTCTTTCTTACCTACATTAGTACCTGCTGCATGTCCTCAGCAAACAGATGCCTAAAGGGAAATAAAACCCTAGCATCTAGGCAGTCAATAGAAGTTGACTGGGATTGGGGTGCATCAAACAGTCCTGCTCTTCAGTGAGTAGCTTGTCTGAGAGCTTGCGGCAATTGCCCCTTCCTTGGGCCAGAAGGTAGCACCACAGTGATCTGTGGAGATTCCTTCAAACTCCTCAGAAGTACCCTGGATATTCATTAAATGGGTGGTAAAGCATGGAACATTCCTGCACAAGGAAAAAAGATTAGGCCTTCATGCATTGAGTCCTGGAACACAATCTTGCCAGTTGATTGTCCAGAGAAAAATCTAATAGGTCTACTTGAACTCCCCACACAAATCTTGGGGGGGGGGAAACTAATCTAGTTTCCATTTGCGAGGGCTGCAGGGATGCCTGTAGAGACGGGATGCACTGTGAAGCTATATCCCAAGCTAGCATGGCTAGTCTGCAGAAAAGGTACGACCTGGTTCCTCCTTGCTTGCTGATGTACCGTGACTACTGTATTGTTTATAACCACTTGAAGGAGGTCCCAGGGATCAAAGATAGCTGAAAGTTGAATGGCTTCATCATAGCAAGGATCTCCTTGACATTTATGTTCTTGTCCTTGGTGTCCCACACCCCCCCTGCACTTTTATCCCTCCTGAAATTGCTCCCCAAGCCAAGTCTGTGATAGCGGACTACTTTTCGAGAAGGGAGGAAGGAGAAACCCAGATTTCAGGATGATATGGTCTCCACCAAAAGATTCCTCTAACCCCAGCACTGGGATTTGCAAAGGGTGTTGATGCTGGGACCAGAGAGATTTCGGATAACCACAGTATTTCTCAGATGGAGTCTTGCCAGGGGTATAACGAGAAACAGATGTTATGAGACCCAAAAATCCTGAGGTATTCTCTTGAAGTGGCCAAAGTCTGAGTGAAAAACCTTAAATACATCTAAAGATCTGTTTCCTGTGGGAAGAAAAGCTTTGAACTAAGGCATCAAGTTGACATCCCAGGAACACAATCCTTAAGGCAAGAAAAGACTTGAGAACATTTCTCGTGGAATACCAGCTTATGTAATCTCTCACCCAAGAGATTGCAGACACTTTAGATTCTACAAAGATAAGTCATCTAAATATGGCAAAATGTGGATACCATACAGCCTGCAATGAGCTAGATATAACTGAAGCTAGACACTCTTGGTGCAGTGGATAGTTCAAAGGGCAAGGCAGAAAACTGATAATGTGATCCAAACACCTTTAACACCTGAAGTCTATATGAACAGGGATGTGATAAGCAGCTTTTAAATCTACAGTTACTAATGAGGAAGAGATAATAGGTTGTGAAGTGACATTTTGAAGTTCAGCATCACAAATAGGTTTAGGAAAGCAAGATCCAGAACTTTACAAAACCACTGCTTGGCACTAGCTCTATCACTACCTGGGACAAAAGCATGTGATGAACCAGTATAGTCTTGTCTGGAGGATGAGAAATGACCCCCCCCCTGGAAATTTCCTCCCACTGCCATCTGTAACCTTGAAGAATGATTTTCAGAACTTGTCTGAAACTATTGCCAAAGTGAAATATAGAGATTTAGACCATCTGGAAGAAAACCTGGGCCATTGTGGGAAGGGTTCACAAGATCTATAATTGTCAGACTTGGACTGTCCTTGGTTTTGGGAGGTTTGAGACATTTTGGCACCACCTTTCCACTCAGATGTTTACCTGTAGCATGTTTATTTTTTGCCAAAGCCAAAAACCTTTTGGAAAATTTGGAAAAGGAGGGCTGAAAAGTCTTACATTCCCAGGATCAGCCTGCCCCTTTAATTGCACTTTTTGATCACCTCTGCAGCAGATGGGCCAAACACCAAATCCCTATTCACAGGAGAATTTAAACTAAATTAACATCTTGGGTGTTTTGAGAATGCAGCCATGCAAACCACATCAAAACAGTACCAGTGGACATACCCTAAGTATTAACAAACACTAACAATGAGTTGCGACCTGCAATAGAAAAAACTACATTTAAAGCATTTTTTCCTCAAGAAACTACAGATAAAACATCCCCTCATACTTTCACAATTTGTCAGAACTAATTTGAACAAGAGTATAACAAGTAATTCTTAGCAGCAGGGAGATAAACTAATACTACAGCTGTAAGATCGGTTTTAGGACTGAAGAACTTTATACATCCTTCTCTTTTGGCTGTTCCCATTAGGGGTCACCACAGCAGATCAGTTTCCATTTCTTCCTGTCCTCAGCATATTGCTCTGTCACACCAACCACCTGCATATGCCCTCTCACCACATCCATAAACCTTATCGTAGGCCTTCCTCTTCCTCTTACCTGGCAGCTCCATTCTTGGCATCCTTTTCCCAATATACCCAGCTTCCCTCCTCAGCACATGTCTAAACCAATGCAATCTCACTTCACTGTCTCCAAACAGTCAAACCTGAGTTGACCCTCTAATATACAGATTCCTAATCCCGTCCATCCTTGTCACACCCAGTGTGACTCTGCCACTTCCAGCTCTGACTCCTGCCTTTTTGTCAATGCCAGTCTCCAACCCATACAACATAGCTGGTCTCACTACCCTGTTGCAGACCTTCCCTTTCACACTTACTGGTACGAGTCTGTCAAATCACTCCTGACACTCTTCTCAACCCATTCCAGCCTGCCTGTACTCTCTTCACCTCTCTTTCACACTCACCATTACTCTGAACTGTTAATCCCAAGTACTTAAACTCATCAACCTTCGCCATCTCTACTCCCTGCATCCTCACTGTTCCTCTAGCCTCCCTCTCATTCACACACATTCTTAGTGCTGCTGACCTTCATTCCTCTCTAGAGCATATCTGCACCTCTACAGGGTCTCCTCAACCTGGTACCTACTCTCATTACAGATCACAATGTCATCTGCAATCATAGTCCATGGGGCCTCCTGTCTGATCTCATCCGTCAACCTGACCATCACCACTGCAAATAAGGGCTCAGAGCTGATCCTTGATGTAATCCCACCTCCACATTAAACACATCTGTCACCCCCACTGCAGACTTCACCACTGTCACACTACCCTCGTACAGATCCTGTACCACTCTTACATACTTCTCTGCCACTCCTGACATCCTCATACAATACCACAACTCCTCTCTAGGCACACTATCATATGCTTTCTCCAAGTCCAGAAAGACACAAGGCAACTCATTCTGACCTTCTCTATATTACTCCGTCAACACTGAGCAATCAGATCTGTAGTGCTCCTTCCTGGCATGAAACTATACTGCTGATCACTAATCACCTCCCTTCTTAACCTAGCTTCCACCACTCTTTCCATAACTTCAAGCTGCGACTGATCAGTTTTTTCCCTCTGTAGTTACTACAGCTCAGCACATCACCCTTATTCTTAAAAATAGGTACCAAAACACTATCCACTCCTCAGGCATCCTGACTTTCCAAGATTTCATTAAACAATCTGGTTAAAAACTCCACTGCCATTTCTCCTAACCACCTCCATGCTTCCACTGGTATGTCATCTGGACCAACAGCCTTTCTATTCATCCTCTTCATAGCTGTTCGTACTTCCTCCTTGCTAATCTTGTTTCACTTCCTGATTCACTATCCCCACATCATCCAACCTTCTCTCTCTCTCTTCATTCATCAGCCCCTCAAAGTATATACATCCCATCTGCCTTTTAGGAGCAGCTGGCTGACTACTGGGAAAATTACAGGCAGTAACATCTAAAGCAGACAGAAAAGGAGTAATGGGTGTAGGTGTTGGAAAATCCTTCTGTAACTTATTTTCTAAGGGACTGAAAAACCTTAAGTGTTCTCCACTGAAAACACTGGCACATTCTATCAATAGTCTCAGAGAAAAAAAATACAGGGAGAATCAAAAATGGAGCTCTCTAGAGTCAGAGGAGAAAAAGCCTGGATCCATCCCTGCATCTTCCTGTTCAGATTCAGGATCTTGGATCTCTACAAGAGTAATCCCTCTTTTACCAGAAACTACAAGTATTAATAGCCTGAATTAAATCCTGAACCAGACCCACTAAACTACTATACAAAGAAAAATGAGGAGGGAGATACATGCTTGGTTTCAGTTTCTTTTTGACAGGAAAATCGGGCCAACTGTGTTAAAGGCGGCAG
Source organism: Protopterus annectens (assembly GCF_019279795.1). Taxonomy (NCBI): domain Eukaryota; kingdom Metazoa; phylum Chordata; order Ceratodontiformes; family Protopteridae; genus Protopterus; species Protopterus annectens. The sequence continues at coordinate 226,093,230 of NC_056725.1, read as the reverse complement.
CAGCAGCAGCTTTCCCAGGGACTAGCACAGCATTCTGAGACCAGGGAAACCTTCTGTTCTCTCTCCCAGGACCAACTAGAGTGGCTCTCCTTTTCCAGCTGAGGGGACCTCAACAGCCACGGAGGATGTGGCTAACCCCCAGTCCATAATGGATGTACGTGGTACACCAGAGGGATCAGGATAAAAGAGGAGTGGTCTGTGGTACAATAAAATGGCCACAACAGTCTCACCTGCAAGAAAACTGCTAGCCTGCTACGGTGGCAAATGCCATTTGCTCAATTTTTTCTTTATGGCTGAAAGGACCAGCAGACAGTTGGGTTCCATTAACACAAAAATGGTGCCTCTTTCCCATGGAATACTAGCAGCAATTGTCAGTTAACACTAGCAGGCTGGAAAAGTTATTTTTGACAGTAAAAAACAAACTTTAAAACTGACAGCCCAAAAAAGTAAAATTTCCCCACAGAAAAAAAAGTATCTGCAGTTGCTTTACACTACTTTTAAACCAGAAAAAATGGGCACTCATTTTAAAAAATGTTAGTCTTGAGGCAGTCAAATGAAAACACATTTAAAATAACTTTCTTGAAGAGGAAAGCAATGAAACAAAAGAAAAAGAACCCCCCCCCCCCCAGAGGGAACCAATCAGCCCAACAAAGGACAGCTCAAGTCAGTTGTTCATCAAAAGCTTCAGAGGAGGGTGCTGTTCATCTGACAGTAGAGCTATGAAGGGCTTGACTCCCAAACTTGTCTGTCAGCTCAGCTCGAGCTGCCTGGCAGTTTGGGTGCATGGAAGGTGCCCTGAAGCTTTGGAAGCTGGCTGGCTGCTATAGCCTTAGCAGGATAAAACCCATATAGCCAAGACTTCTGCAGCAGTGATCAATATGAGGAACATGTTTTGTGTAGTTAGGGAAGAAGAATCATGAGAACCATAGATACCAGGAACCCCAGAATCCTGAGATATTACCTGGCTGAAGTCTTGGACTGAATTGAGAAATTCAGGAGCAATTCCAGACCGGTATACTTTTTCTTAAGGAAAGCATTCTGGATGTAATTATCCAGAAGACATCCTAAAAACGCTATGCTGTGAACACCCTTGGAGCAGAAAATAAACCAAAAAGACCTGCTAATGTAGTCCAGTAACAGACTGTAAAAAGCTTATGAAACCTATGGTAATAAGAATGTGATAAGCGTCTTTCAAGTTTATGGTTATCTCACTCTGATTTGGTAGGAACATTTGAACCTTCATAAACAAGCTGAGAAAAGAAAGGTTTGGTCCCCAGAAGATACCTCTTTAGGTACCAGGAAAAATTCTTGAATAACCTTTTCCCCACTGATCTAATGGAAAAATGGTTAGGACCCCCCCCCCCCCCCAAAAAAAAAAGTATTTGATGACTAGGGAAAAGTCTGACTTAAAAGATGAGGGTGAATTCCCTGAGGACAGCCTTTCCCACTGTCCTCTGTAACCCTCCTAAAAAACTTTTAAATCCCATTTATCTGATGCCAAACAGGAAGGTAAAAAAAGTTCTGGCTGGAACAGCTTTAGGTATGAGGTGAAAGGGAGAGGATGGCAAGGAAGAATGCAGTAGTCATTCTGTACTGAACTGACCTTTTTTGGGGAGGTATTCTGCCACTTATGCTTGCTAGAAACTTGTTGAAACAGTTTTGCTTCTTGTAAAAGGAACCAGAATTTGAAGCAAGGAAATCAGCAAATAGAAAAGAATGATAGAAAATTTTGAAAACAGCAGCCATCCAAGGAACTCTCCAAATGCAGAGAAGGTTAAAAAAAACAGTACAATGATTCAAGCATATGGCAGGAAAGCAGAAAAAATTGTGAAGTTAATTTGGGACAGGCATGAAGGTAGCAGGAGGAAATGAGGGCATCCAGCAAAGATGGCTGGATTGTGTGAGAGACGTCCTACAACAGGTATGACCAAGGTAGAATGGCACCGAATTGAGAAAGACTGCTGATGCATTACCTAATTCCCACCTGCAGAACATTTATTTATTTTTTATTTACATTTGTTGCCTGGGAAAATCCAACTGAAAGCAGGTCCTTTTTCAGCAGAAGTCCAGGGAGAAAATCTCCACAATAAAGATGAATTTAGGTATACAATTACAAGTAGTAGATGTAGTTCTATGATTACAAGTAGTAGATGTAGTTCTATGTATAAAAGTAATGTTAATACAATCATAGTTCCTGATGAACATAATACTTAAAGTACTCATAACATCTGTGCCATCTAAGATGGCATGTATTCTAAGAATTAAATAGCAGTTATTCACATTGTTACAGTAAAAAATTACAGCAGTATTATAAACAGACTTTCAAGCATCAGAGTTGGCTGCAATCAAAGGTAGTTAGTGGGGTGGAAGAGAGGTTGAGGGTGGATGGAGGGGAGGATGCTAGTGAGGAGTGTTACAAGGGCATAACCAGCATTTATTTAGGGGAGATTTAAGTACAGCTTTGGAGTGAGTGCATGATGGTACACAGGTTATTGTGGAAGGGGTGGGGGTGGGGGGTTTCTTGGCTCTAGTTACCTGTAATTGATTTTTGTTGCTGGATCGTAGTGGTCTGGTGGTGTAATAGGGCTGGAGTAGATTTTGGAGGGATGGGACTTTGAGGATGGTTTACTAGTTTGTGGGCAAGTGAGTTGGTACCATTGAAGGAGGTGAGGCAGTTCTAGCTAGTCAAGTTCAGTAAGCGAGACAATGGTGACTAGGGTAGGAGGCCCCTGTGGCAAATTTGGCGATTTTGTTGTAGCAGGTCTCGAGTTTATTTAGATCACTTTGCCTTAGGTTGATATATATTGGAGAGATGTAGAGAAGGGTGGAGATAAGGTGGGAATTCGCAACTGAAATCCTGGCTGTTTTGGTGAGGAATTGCTTATTTCTGTATAAGGCTATTAGTTTTTTTTGTGGACTTTCTGGTCATGGAAATGTGAATATCAAATTAGAGATGGTCTATCAACTCCTAGCAATTTGGTGTGATCTGTTGGGGGGGGGGGGGGATAATGGTGTTGTCGTTGGCCGCAATATTAAAGTGAGAGTAGACTTGAGTAGGTTTGGTGGGTTTGAAGACTAGTTTAAGTTTTGTTTGGCTCTAGTATTAACTGGGCAGATAGCCAATTTTCAACAGAGGAAAAGGTATCCTGTGTGACCTTTTGCAGTTCGGGTAGGGACAGGGCTGAGCAGATGATGGTGGAATCAACTGCATACCGTAAGAGAGACTTGTTTGGTGGCAGTGACTAGATTGGCAAAAATGGAGAAGAGTAAGGGTCCAAGGATGGATCCTTGGGGAACACCAATAGAGACAGGTAGTTGGGGAGATGTGTCATTCTGCCATACAACGAATTGCTGGTGGCCAGTCAGGTAACTCTGAAACTAGTTGATCAATTGAAAAAAAAAAAAGGATATGTTATTGAGAACAGAGATGAGTTGTTTGTGTGGGACCACGTCAAATGCCTTAGATAGATCTAGGAAAGTTGCAGAGGAGAAATGGCCATTGTTTTTATGTTGAAGGATAGTGTTAATAAAAGTAAGGCAGTCATAGTGCTATGGTTTAGCCAGAAACCATGCTGACTGCTAAAAAGGAGATTGTTAGTAAGGAGGTAATTGGACTTGAGAGTGAATGCATCTCAAGTATTTTGGAAAGTGGAGACAGAATTCCTATGGGCCGGTAATTGGTGAATTCTGTGGGGGACTGCCTTTGTGGAGGGGAATGTAGTCGGATATTTTCCGTAGTGAAGGGACATAGCATTCTGATAGAGATCAGTTAATCAAGATAAAGACTGAGTATGCTAGGGCGTTGGCTGCAATTTGTAGGTATTCATTTGGGAGGTTATCAGCTGCTAGTTTAGTGGGTTTAAGTTTAAAGTTTTTTTATGTTGGAGGTAAGAATAGGAGAAAAAGAGAAGGTAGTGGGGAGATTACTAGGTGTAGGTGCGGGGTGGGGGGTTGTGTTGTCTAGCTAGTGATAGTACGGTTTGTGTGAAGTGTTTATTGAATGAGGTAGCAACATTTTGAGGAGTGGAAAATGTTAGGTGGCGGGGTACCGACTACCTGGGTGGAGGATGGAGATTGAGGTCCAGAATTGCTTGGGGTTGTGTTGGAAGTTAAGGGAGACAGGTAGTATTGGATTTTGTCCTGCTTTATTAGCTTTTTGACTATTGCACAATTCTAGGAATTTGTCTAGCTGAGGGGGTTTTGGTTTTGCGCCAGTGATCCTAGGCTTTATCTCTGTTTTTCATTGCTGACCTAGTGGTTTTCTGTAGCCATGGGGAGGACTGGGCTTTGGCTCTGGTAAGTCTTATGGGGGCGTGATTATTTAGGATGTCTAGGAAGGTAGTATTGGAAAATGGAACTGTCATCTAGGCTGAGGTAGTTGAGTGGAGTCCAGTTAGTCTTTGAAGGAGGAGATGAATGTGAGTGGGTTACAGTTTAGTTTATTACGCATTTGTCTACAGATGACAGGTTTAACTTGGTATAGGTGCTTGAGTAGGAATGTTTGGGAATGATCACTGAGGCTACCCAGTAGGCAGCCTGCTATATATGACTGGTGGAGATTGCCGACTAGCATCCAATCCAGAGTAGTATGTTTGGAGTTATTTATTCTGGTTGGAGACTTGTGGAATGCACCCAACTAGCTTTTTCTTAGAGGACTCAGCAGAATCAATGCACTTGGACAGCCAGTTAGGCAAGGTCTGCAACCATTTGGCTGTCTCCTTAGCATCCACATTCTTGATCTTGGCAATCCATTATCCAAGCTGTTGTGGTCTATCCATAGGGATTTTCGGGTGAAAAAGTGTTGGTAGCATAGTGGTCCCACTCACCATTACTTGACACCACTTGGGTATAAAAGATTGGGTCATTCCAAGCCTAACCCCATTATGGAAAAAAGTACAAGGTTCCTTGCACATCAAAGGGCAGAGCTTCAAAACGTTTTTGGCTGATATACATGCCACTAGGGACATGATTTTACAAAAAAGACTTTAGGCTCCAGTGCTGCAAACTTAAATCAGCTGCCAGACACTTTTCAATGATCAGTGCCTCAAACTCTGGAAAGTGGAAGAGGACAGCAATGTTAGTTTGATACCAATCCCTGCAAGAGATGACCCAGGAAAACAGGAATGGAAAAGTGTAAAGCAGCATCCTGAAAGTATAGCAGAATGAACACTGCAGCAAAACTAAGCACTAGCATTTTGCTTAGTCCTAACCCTCCAAGTGTGCAGAGCCCCTTAGGCAGAGTACACAATGAAACATAGCGTCTGAGGACATGCACAGAACTCAAAGCTTCAGGTAGTGCTGCTGGAGTCCACAAATGAAATACACTTAGAAATACAGCGACTCACAAGTTAAATGCTAAATATCAATGGGTAATAATGACAATTTAATAAAGGTAAGCGCTTTCACATTAAGACAGACAATGCTTCAAGACCAAATACTACAAAAACCGATATAAAGCCATAAAACTCCTCCCAACAATGCACAGGCGCACACATCCTCCCTGCCAGTTCTGTTAAATGTGTCACTTGGGGTGTAGTAGAAGCTTTATCCCCTCCAGGTGGGTTAGTTGCAACAAAGTTGGAGGGGTAGGTTCAAAGATAAATATCAACATTTGAAGGCCAAAATCCAAGCCAAAGGCGCAAGGGATCCATCTCCTAGGCAGCTATGTGAAGAATCACTTTTGCAAATTACATGAGTAAGCATTGTGGAGTTCACAGACAAGCACAATAACTACTGAAAAATGCAAATATAGGAAATACCATTAGATAACTTAAAATGGTACCACAGGTTCTATCTTATGATTGCATTGCTGATGCCTCAAACTATTTCTCAAAGAATTGTTTGCATTTGGTTGTGTATGATTTCATTGCATAGTCTTTTGGCTTCCTGCAAAATGTGTCCTGCTTTTAAACTGGATCCTGGCTAAATGATCCACACTACTCTACATTTGAATCTTTAGGTTTTAGTGCATCAAAGTTACTTTTTCCAACTTCAGAATACACTGTGCTGGGATATCAAAGATCCCTGTTGGGTTATCTATATTAGAATGAAAAGCACTTTTCTAGGGCAGAGGCGTCAAGCAGCTTTATCCCTTCAGCTAGTCTTGACACAACCACTGAATAAGGGGAGACAAAGGGTATAAAGCAGGCCTTCTTTGTACATGTTGAATGAAGGAGTTGTCCAAGTCATTGGACAAGACAAAATAAAAAGGGGATTCTCTCCCACAGCAAACAAGTGAACTATTGGGCAACCTATCCATGCCAAGATCTCTTAAAACTTGAGTCCAGTGTACACTTCTACCTATAAATGCAGGTCCTATGTAGTTATGTCCACCAGTATGCTCAGGTTAGTGGGACTAAACACCCAGCAGATATATGTCTAGCTAGGTCACAGACGCCCAAAAATCTGCAAAGTTAAGAGAACGTGCTCCCAGTGTGTCCATGTACTGTGTCACTGCTGGGCCATCTATAACTTCCCACAAATGGCTAGGTATAATATGCATTCAAGTGTTCAGAAGGTTATTGACAGAACTGTTCTTTGCACATTTTCACCTCCTTTGTGTGGTTCTCTTCCAGAAGCTCCTTATTTTAAGATGAGCCAGATGAAACCCCCAACAAGCCAGATTTGACAGCTTGGACAAAACGTAACAGTAGATGTAAGCATGGGGGCTGGGGTAACATTGCGCTGGGGTAACATTGGGCAACTATTTAGCACACAAGAATTTTCTTCAGGGATGGGATAAGAAAGTACCATAAACCAGGGATGGTTGTGTGGCAGCCAGACTCCTAATACATAACTGGCGGTTTCTTGTACAGGTCAGGCTAATACTACAAGGACAAAAGAAAAGCATGTAGCCTGAAGCCCTTAACCCTCCCCCGAGCTTAGAAAGGAGCTCAGCATTAAGGCTCTTTGAAGAAAAGCTAGGTCCTGTGTCTTCAGGACTGAAGAGGAAGTACAGTTGTGTACCTACCATAAATGTAGATGTTAGAGTGTATTCACTGTTGCATTCACTGTTGCAGTCATTACTCTTGGGTTATTCTGCTGGCAGGCTACCCGCAGTCAGCCAGAATTCCAAAGTCTAGGTCCAGCGTCTGTTGCTGTCGCCTCTTCCCTGACGTCAGTGTGCCAGGGGTATAAAAGATGTAGCAGACACCATTTTCAGTTTTTCTTGTCCCAGATGTCAGGTGCCCCCAAATAGGTAGGCTGAAAAAATATGCCAATAAAAATGCATGTACAAAAATAACATTTCCTTCATCTACAAGCAAATACACCACATAGGCTGTATAGGATAGAGAAGTGCAGATAAATCCCAGCAAAGAAAAGGGGGATGGTGGGTGGGTAACCTGGACTGCAACAGTGAATACACTCCAACATCTACATTTATGGTAGGTACACAACTGTACTATGTTAGTGTTTCACTGTTGCAGTCATTACTCTTGGGTTGAATCCCAAAGCTGAGGTTGGGTGGCTGGGCTAAATAGGATTAGGAGAGGCTATGAGGCCCTGCAAAACTGCAGTGGCAAAACCTGCTCTGGACTTAAAGAGGTAAGTGGTAGTGCTTTGTGAAGGTGTGCACTGAACTCCAAGTTGCAGTCTCTAAGATACCTTTGGTTGGTGCTCCTCTGAGGAAGGCTGAAGTGGCTGCTGCTCTGGTGGAATGAGGCCTAATGCCCTTAGGCACTGATTTGCCATGTTGAAAATAGCAGAAAATGATGCAATGGCCTAACCATTTAGAAATAGTCTGTTTTGAGACAGCCTTTCCTTGTGATCCTGCAGCATATGACACTAAAAGTTGCTCAGTCTTTCTGAAAGCTTTAGTTCTGTCCAAGTAGAAGCGTAACTGCCTATGTCCAAAGAATGCAGAATTTTCTCACCCTTGTTCTGTGGATTTGGATAAAAGGTAGGTAAGTGAATGGTTTGGTTGAGGGCCACACTGGACACCACTTTAGGCATAAATGTAGGGTTTGTCCTTAGAGAAACCCTGTCTGGATGAAAACTAATGAAAGGTTCGACAGCCATGAGTGCCTGTAACTCGCTCGCCTTACAGAGGTTATTGCTAGGAGCAGAGCTGTTTTCCATGATAAGAATTTTATATCTGCTGTTGATGCTGGCTCGAAAGTAGGCAGTGTGAGTTTTTCCAAAACCTGTTCCAGGCCGGAATTGGTGCTCTGCTTGGAGGCCTAATGTTTTTGGCCCCTCTGAGGTACTGTCTTAAAGGATGAGAAAAGATAGGTGGTTCCGTATTGTAATGGGCTGAAATGGCAGAGGCATGAATCTTAATTGATGAGAAAGGCCTTTGTTCAGCATCTCAGATATTGTAAAATCTGAGGGATATTTGGTACACCCGTGTCAATGCCTTGTTCCTGGTTCCAAGCACCGAATCTCTTCCATTTTTCTGCACAAGATTTTCTGGTACTGGGCCTCCAAGATAACATCCATAACAGCTTTTGAAAAAGGAGCGTTCCAATGGCTACATTACACGCCATGCTGCCAGATTTAAGGTCCTGAGTTGGCTGTGCAGGATCTGATTGTTTTGTTGGGTCAGCAAGTGAATTCTGAGGTAATATCCATGCTGGAACTTGAGACAAGCTCTTTAAGAATGGGTACCATTGCTGGCGTGGCCAGTCTGGTGCAATCAGTATCATTTTTGGCTTCTCTTGTCTGACCTTTAGGAGTACCCTGGGAAGGAGAGGCAGTGGGGGAAAAGCATATACTGTTGGACTTTTCCAGCTGAAGGACAGGGCGTCCACTTTCCATGCTTGCTTGTGATAAATCCTTGTGCAAAATGACTGCAATTGGCAGTTGTGAGGGGAGGCAAATAGACCTATGTCTGGGCATCCCCATTTCCTTATTATCATGCTGAAGACTTGTGGATCCAGTTTCCATTCGTGGGGATCCATGAAGTTTCTGCTTAGTTCGTCTGCCAGAGTATTTGTTTTTCCTGGCATGAATTGTGCTTGCAGGTGAACTTGAAAAGCCAATGCTGTCCCATAAGGTCATTGCTTGTCTGCAGAGGGGGTAGGAATGTGCACCTCCCTGCTTATGTACCACATGACCGTAGTGTTGTCTATCAGTAACTGTCCTGGATGAAGCAGGTCCGTGAAAGCTGTCAGGGCATTTTGAACAGCTAACATCTCTTTTTGATTGATGTGAAGATGCATCTGGTTTGCAGGCCATGTGCCCTGAATAAATTTTCCTGCCATATGGGCCCCCCCCCAGGCATAATCTGATGCATCCGTTGTCAGTGTCTGTCTGGCTGTGGGTAACTGAATGGCAGACAGGCTTCTGCCCACCATCGAAACTCCTGTTGCAGGCACAGAATAAGTGCAATTACTGTCTCTGGGCTGTGGCAATGCTGAGTCCAAACACTTTTTAGGTACCATTGTAGTTTCCTCATATGCAGTCTGGCATATGGAATTAGTAGAATGCAGGATGCCATGAAACCCAAGGCCTGCAGGATTTTCCTTGCAGATAAGTGGGTTTTTGTTGCCAATTTCTTGAAGTAATCAGTTGCTTTTGTCTGGCGTGAGATAAGCCATCTGGGCAGTTGTATTTAAGCTTGCACCCAGGAATATCTCGAGAGGGCACTAGTTTTGATTTATTTTCATTTACTGTGTACCCTAGGCCAATTAGTAATCTTTTTACAAACACCAGATGCTTTTAGAAGAATGAATTATTGAATTAGGCAGTCATCCAAGCAGGAATATATTTGAATTCCTTTTAGTCTGCAAAACTCAATTACTGGTGCCAGGCATTTTGTGAAGACCCTGGGTGCAGTAGATAAGCCAAAGGGCAGTGCAGAGAATTAGTAATGCATTGAGCCAGCTATGAATCTGAGGTATCTTCTGCAAGATTGTCTGATTGGGACATGCAGGTATGCCTCTTAGGTCCAAAGTTACAAGCCAAGCCTTCTTGCCCAGCATGGGCAGTAGCTGCTGTAGAGTCAACTTCTTGAATTTTGGAACTTCCAGAAACGTATTTAGAATAGACAGGTCCAGTATTGGTCTCCAGGTTTTGTCCTTTCTGGGTACTAGGAAAAGTCTGGAGTAAAATCCTTGCCCCTGCTCTTGTTGTGGTACTTTCTGAATGGACCTCATGTCCATGAGGGCTGCAATTTGTTTTTGTGCCTCTGCCCATTGATTGTGTGGTAGGGTCTGGCATACCTTTTGACCTTGGTAATGTGTGAAAATGGAACCTGTAGCCTTGGGACACTATGTTCAGGACCCATTTGTCTTTGGTAACCATTTGCCAATTCGATGAAAAAAAATGCTAGTTTTCCCTCTAAGGGGGATGCCAAAAGAACAGTGCTTGGATCTGGTAGAGGAAAGTCATTGGGACAGTTTCCTGTAAGGTTGTGATTTGTCTTCTCCACTTTTGGAGGTAGGAGCACCCCATTGTTTAGGCCTGTATGAGCCTTGGGGCAGAGATCTGCCTCTGGGACGCCTGTATCTGCCTCTTTGTGGTCTGACACTAGAAAGGACCAATTTTTAGGCCAGTTCCTGCTAAACCTGGGTGGCTGTACTTGTAAAAAATCATTGTCTGCATGGATTTTGCTTTATCCTCCATTTTTTTCAACACCTCTTCTGCTTTAGTACCAAACAGTGTCATGATGTAATGGTGCATCTAATAATTTTGCTTCAACATGATCAGGCAGATTTTGTTCCTTTAACCAAGCATGCCTCCTAATCACAGAACCTGTAACTGCGGTCCTGCAAGAGGCCTCCAGTGAATCATAACCACATTGCAAAGTATGCTTTCCCACTTGTTCAGCTGCATGCAATACATTCTGTAATTCCTTGTTCTCTGAACATTCAGTATTTGTCAATTTCTGTTTAAGCAGTGACATTAAATATTGCTGACATTTAAACATATGAAACTGACAATTTAAAGCCCTTACAGCCAGGGTAGCAGAAGTGTAAACTTTTTTCCCCTCATCTGTCTAGAGCCCTAGAATCCCTATCAGAGGGGACAGGGTTTTTTGCAGGGGAAGCTTTAACCCCTTTGGGACCCTGAAATATAGTTTCTGGGTCAGCAGCAGGGTTTTTGTATAGGAATATAATTGAATCCAGGACTCTGTAGTATCTGTCTGGCTTAGCAGGTGCAGGGGGTAAAGAGTCAGGGGACAGGCCGGACTCTGAAAATACATCTACAATGTCTAGAACAGATGGAATAGCAATTGGTCTGTGCTGAGGAAGTAGCAGAAATTCAGAGCCTTTTTTCTTAGATTCAGAATAATCTTGGCTGTCCCAGTGGAAATGCTCCCTCATGGTATGCAGGGTTTCCCCAAAAGAATAATCTTCAGGAGGAGAGGCTGAAGGAATAGATTCTTCAGCATCAGAATCCTCATAGGGAAGCATGGAGGAATCCTGTTCAGAAGCAGAATTAGAGGAAATACAAACCTGATCAGAAGAATCATACTCTGTCTCTTGCCTAGGCCTCTTAGGAGGGGGATGGGAGCCCCTGATCAAAGTAATTAGATAATTAGCCATTTTGAGCATCTGTTTTTTAGGCATGGAAGACTGAGTAGGAGAATGCTGTACTTGTTTCTTTGTCTTTAGAGCTGCTTTAGTCTTTGAAGCTGAAGATGGCTTAGTATATAGTTGTGTAGGTCTGAAGACACCCTCAGAAGCAGATGCCTGCTCAGCGGCTGCAGACCCATCTGAGGGAATGATTTCCGAGTGTCCAATACCTTGAGTATCCAGAGGCCCAGTCGGCTCCACGTGGGAGTCGGAAGCGGCCTATGGCTCTGAGGTAGCGGGCGCCAGGGGCTGCGAAAGCACCTCACTGAGAACTGGCGACTGGCCTAGCAGAGGCCTAGTCTATTTTGAACCTCGGATGCCTATCCTTGTCCTTGCGTTTTTTGTAAACTCCGGTTGTCGGCTGGTCCGACGGCATTATATAATTAAATCTTCGGCCAAAGTAATGAAATGCAAAATCGAACAGATGTTTGATAGTGTGTTGGTTAAATCTAGCACAAAATCGACAGCTAGCAACGTTGTGATCAGGACCTAGGCAAGGAATACAATAAGATAAAATCCTTATGAGGTATTCACTTCCCACAAGAAATACAATTGTTAACTTTTCCTGACATCGGTCTGGAGCAAGACAAAGGTTTCCCCAATGGGGTACTTGGCTTTAATGAAGACTTCGGTTCTGAAATTCGGATGTGAAAATCTCAAGAGTCGGCCGACCTGCACTTGCAAAATGCTTTTGCTTCAGGCACCGCACGGCAAGAAAGACTGAAGAAAGTGGCATCTGCTGCATCTTTTATACCCCTGGTGCACTGACATCAGTGAAGAGGCGACCGCAACAGACGCCGAACCTAGACTTTGGAATTCTGTCCGACTGCGGGTAGCCTGCCAGCAGGATAACCCAAGAGCAATGACTGCAACAGTGAAACACGATGAACATCTACCTTGGTCTCTGGCTTTATGCTGGTGACAAAATCACATACAAGAGTGGAGCGTCATAAGAGCCTTCTCTATTGTTAGTACTATCGGCACCTAGATAAAGCAGTTAATCCAGGTATCAGTAAGTATGGGGTCACCTCTCAAGTGGCTGAACACCAAGGGCATACCTTGGTGTACTAGTCAATAGAGAATCCAAAAGGTAGAGAGTTAAACACCCCCTCCCCCCAAAATTCTGAACCAAAGTCCGAGACCTTTACAGATTTGAATGGACAGTGAAACTCACTATCAGAATTATGAAAAACACATATTGGTGATTTCCAAAACCAAACAAGCTACACTTAGTGTTACTCTCAATGGTCTTTGTTCATTGAGTCTTCCATATGGAGTTTGTGCCTCCCACCCCTGCTGCTTTATAATTAACAAAGGCCACTGTACAATAGGGGGATTACTTGGATACTGCAATCTGTTGATATATTCCCCCCTTACTTGCACTTTAGCTCTAAAGATTGCAGTTACTTGTCCTTGGACTTTCAGGCACTCAAAATGGCAGCCTTAGTCTTTAGCTGCCAGCAGGTCCCTAAAGGGTTAGCATTCTGAAATTGTTCATGCCAAGAACTTGATAAATCAAGGACTCCTCTATGCGAGGCCCCACTTTAGCACCAACAGTAGTTGAAAGCAGAACCACTTCCCTCTCCAGGTTCATGGAAATGTACACCACTCAGCAATGCAGGAGATTCTTCACTATTTCTAAAGCAAAGTCTGGTCAGAAAAAACCAGGGGCACACTCAGCAGAATGAAGACCAGATAGCAGCACAGGATGAAACTTCAATACCCTTCACTCATAGCTCATTTGTCACTAGAACCAGGTATCTATGTGAAGAACCAGTCTCGCAACCAAGCCAGGGGGAAAGGGTGGGAAGTAATCAGGTCTCCAAAGGGGCAAGGATGGGTGTGAGGACGTCTCCCATATCCTCTGTGGTGGTACCAAGCTCTTTTCTTGAAAGCCCTTATGTTTGTATTGGTATCCTCCTACCTTTATTCCTGTAGAAATGCAATAGCCTGTCAGTATACACATCCTGCGCTGTTTAAGTGGTGGATAAAACAGGTATTAAAATGGTCTTTTTACTTCAGGTATCTGAAAAATCAGTGAAAGAGGAACTCAACGGGATGCATTTCTGTAGTCACACGAAACTACTCCTCAACATATAAAGCTGTTTGGATAAGTTATCTCCTCTTTCAACTTCTCAGGGACCCTCCAGATCATATCATCTTTAAAAACTTTGCCCCAAAACGTGGTTGCATAGGCTTAGCAATTGCATCCTAAAAACAAGCGACTATTACAGACTTTCCAGATCTGTTTAGGATCCTGACCTCCTTTGTGCTGGGAAGTAATGCTTAATCAGCAGCACTAGTGTGGCCTTGTAGCAAATTCTAGATTGTCCACTACAGAGTGTTACAGGTTTTTTAAAATAATCATCTCCTATACCATGCAGTACCAAACTTGCTTCTTTACAGCAGACAACTAGGAGTCTAGATTTAAGCAGAATGGGTGGGGAGCTCAGCAGAAAAAGCGGTCACAGCAATACGTTCCCCAGTTCAATTCTTGGTTGGGGTGCTTTTGTGGGAAGTCTACATGTCCTCAGTGTCGGTTTTCTTCTGGGTATTCCATTTTTCTCCCACATTCCAAAAACATACAGTAGGTGCACTAGATTGGCCATAGGTGTGGGTGTGTGGTGAAGAATAACCTCAGCAGGGCTAGCTACCCGGTTGTGTGAACCTTGCCCTAAATGGTCATTGAAGTGACACCCCAACCCTATATGCAAAAATGGGGTCCACAATAGCAACAACTTTCAAATACAAATGAAGCAGACCTCTTTTGGCCCCACTTGACAAAGTTCCCTCAGACTCCTAACTGGAGATTTCCTCTAGTAAGGAACAAGATGTTTGTCACCTGTATTACATCCCGTGTGAGTGAAGAGTGCGTGTATGTCAAAACCTCACCCTATGCATTCAGTTCTGGCAAGTTTAAGAGAGATTCCCTACTTCTATTGGTCTGTTGGGAGAACAGATCTGGGCTGCCTGTAAAAGTGTAAGAAGGGTCAAGGATACTAAAGTCTCTGGCCCGGGGGGGTGGGGGTTTGGGCTATCTTTTCTAAAAGAGCAGCATCAGAAAGTCCAAGTTAACCAGCTTCTCAAAATGCCTTCAGGACTGTTAAACTATTTTCTTTCATATCTTGGCAAACTGGCACCATCGCAGGAACACAGGCCGAGGGCACCTGGGAATCTGCATCTGGACTCTGCCAAAAGGAATAAAGATTAAAACTGTAAAAACACTGGCAAGCTAAGGAGACTGTGTACTTGTGAAACTAGAATTATGCGTGCCACATTGAAATGACCATCTCTGAGGCAAATGAGGCAGACATTCTGAATAGGCGGCTGAACTGAGTATCTTATACCTACAACATCTCTTAAATCCAGTTAGTCCAGACAGAACTACCAGACAACAAAAAAAACAAAAACAAAATACAGTTCAAGACAAATATCAGCAATGGCGAGGAAAGATTCCCAAGACTAGAGGAGGATACCAACAATGGCATAACAGACTACAAAAAACTTAGTGGAGAGGGAAAGGTACTAGGAGGAGGGAGGCACAAGGTCTACAAAATGTAGATCACCATGACTAATACTACCAAAAAGTGACTAAGTATACTTTAAGTTAACAGGAAGCAGAAGAAAACAAGGACCAGAGTAAATTATAATAGCCTGAGCTATGAGGACCACATCTATTCGTTGGAAGTAAACGAGATCATGTGGGTAAGGGGAGGAGCTTGAGCCAAGAATCCAAAGTCTGAGAAGTGACCAAAGTTTGATCCGAGCCCCAATGATTGAGGAATAGATGAAAAAGACATCAGATCTACAGCTATAGCTGCTGGGTCAGATTTAAGAAAGTATAAAAATGTAGATCTGAGAAACGTTATACATTCTGCTTTTTTTTAGGGGTAGCAAGTTGATCAGGAACAGCAGGCAGTGACATCCTCCAGAGATGACAAATGGAGGAAACTGGGGGAGGTTCAGTTGAATACACAGGAAGGAATTTCGTGAAGACACTGGCACACTGGAAATCTCCAAAAGAAAACCTACAGGGTCTTGAGTTTGAATCAGATAATTGAGGAGAAAACCCTGCATCTGTCCTTTCATCTTTCTGTCCAGATTCAGAATCTTGAATCTCTTCAGGAAGGAATGTATCCCTATTTCATTCATCAGAAACTACCTTATAAGGAGGATCAATAGCCTGAATTAAATCCTTCAATGGCAGGAAAGCTGTGAAGGGCTTGGCACCCAAACTGATTTAGTCAGCTCAGCTTAAGCAGACTGTTTGGGGGTGTGGAAGGTTTCCTGAAGTTTGGAAGCTAGCTGGCATATTCGGCAGGATATAACCTGTATAGCCAACACTACAACAGCAGTGATCAATACAATGAACATCTAATCCCTGCCTTCAAAAGGGTTGAATAAGGATACTTCGCTTTCTCAGAAAGGACAGTATTGGAGAGTCAGGCACTTTGACAACTGTGGTACACAGACTAACAGAAGCAAGGTGAACTGGAAAGGCTTCTCTACCACCTTGAATCTCTGCCACCCGTAGTCTTTGTAAATAGGAATATACAGACAGATCCTTCATGTTCAAAGTGGCTAAAGGTGGTTCTCAAACAATGGCAGCATAACCTGTAGAGTATCTTGAACATGATAATCTTTTATAAATCTTTATATCCTGGAAAGATCCAGAAGAGACCTCCAAAGAATACCCCTCCCTGACTATGTGAGAGTCTGGAAGAAAAGGCCTTATCCTCCCTTCCCCAACAGTTCTTCCACTGTGCCCCAAATAATTAATTGTTGGAGCACCTCTAGTGCTAGGCACATTTGGCCCAAAAGGACTGGAATGGCTGTGTTCCAACTCCATACTCGATAATACACCCCTTCCCCATGTTAGACAAAGCTAAACCAAGTTTCCTTTACGTGAGTCAGTCACACCCAAGAGGTATTACCAAGGGAGAATGAAATGCAGCAAAGGTGAAGGCGAGTGTTGGGGACAGTCATGGAAGCTCATGGTTGGAAAAGATTCTCTCCCTGCCCAACCCACACAGCTTTTAGATACTCCCCCAAAGCTTCTGTGCAAGCCCTACCCAGGATGATTTCTCCACACTTCCTTGCCAGGTACCTCAGGATGGAACCCTTGCTGGATGGACCGCTACTTCTCAATGACATCTGCCAAAGCTCAGCCATAGCCCCAGAGTTGCCCAAAAGGAGTCAAACCATAGCACAGACAGCTGATCAAAATCAGACTTTGGTAGTGCAGTGACAGGACATTGTTGCCATACCTTATTGAGATTTTATTTTCTGCTGAATATTTGAGCTGTTTGGTTAGCTGTTGTATACCCACATCAACTTTATTACAAGCTGAGTTAAGTACAGACTTGCAGTGTTATAAGATAGTACTGCATTTTATTTTTCTGGGTATTTGCTTCACTGAATATTATGCTCAGTCTCTGCAGTTTCCTGCCCTCCCCTCCTTGTTCTTGTTGTGGTATTAATCTTGGTGGCTTTGGAATTGCCCACCCCTCCTGTAAATTTGTGTTTGAACACTCCTCCTGGGTCCATCTCATTTGCTCAGAGTACAGTGAGATCATATTTTGATTTCAGACACTCCTACCAGTCCCCATCCTGTTCATCTCTATCCCAGTCTATTGTCATTAGCTCATTCTACCCAATACAGAGAACATTTGAGTAGGCCAACCCACTTAGGCCCTTAACCTTGAATTATCTTGTTTCTCCTTTCTCCCTTTCCACTTTACTTTGTGTTCTGACTGATTCTCAGCTGTAGGTATATTTTTTGGCACGTTTTAACTGCTCAGGGTTGAATTAAACTGAATTCAGTTCAGAATACAATTTGAATAAATTGCTTTAATACTGCTACACACTCAAGTGTGCTAGCTTGCATTGCACTTAAATTTAGTACTGTTTTAGCAGCTTTTCAGTAACAAAAAAACTAAGCTTTTCTTGCCTTTCCTGTAACTAGTCTAGTCCAGTTAGATTTGCTGTATCCAGGACTGCTTGTAAGCCTCTGTGCCCCCTAAGCCTGTGTTGGAGGGAAGCCTTCTAGCTTCAGTGGGAGTGGTAAGCACTAGGTAGCCTATCTACCACAAGAATGGTTTCTGGCCCAGAAATTGTAGTTTACTGGCCGTTTGGGGAGTTTTTCCATCTCTTTCAACTTTCTGGTCTAAAAGCCCGTGTTTGCACTCGTTTCCTGCCTTTCCTATAACTAGTCTAGTCCAAATATAGATTTGCTGTATCCAAGACTGTAAGCTTCTAAGCCCCCCAAGCCTCTGTGTTGGAGGAAACCTTCTAGCTTAGTGGGAGTGGTAAGCACTAGGTTGCCTACCACAACAGGAGCGGTTTCTGGCCCAGAAAAAAAGAAGTTATGTACTCACCATAACATTCCATGTCGGTAGTCCATCTCACCCTTCATTTTTACATATGGGTTCGGAGCCAATCCTCGGCTCAGACTCAGCCGATTTACAAGCTGGAAGACTTCTGGTTGGCTCGTGGCTAAGCAGGTATCCCATTGTGCACCAGTACAATCCCCAGATCTTGTTTGCTGCTCACTAGAATAACAACCATAAAAACAACCAATACTAAAGGGTCTCCAACCAAGGGCAACCAAATTACTTCCAGATCTTCCAGGATGGGGGCAGGAGGGCGGGTTGGTAAAAATGAAGGGCGAGATGGACTACCAACATGGAATGTTATGGTGAGTACATAACTTGTTAGGTAGTCCGATCTCACTTTCATTTTTACATACGAGACCACGTCCCTGGCGCCTTATTCTTGGGTGGCTCATTGGAAAATACTCTTTAGCACTATGGAGCTAAAGGATGCTCTACCCCTGGATGCCAAATCCAATTTGCAATGCGTAATAAAAGAGTGAGGGGTAGCCCACATAGCTGCTGCACAATCAAGTGGTACCCTGGCTTGAAAGGCTGCAAAGGTAGTTAGTGACCTGGTAGAATGAGCCATGATCCTGCAGGGTAAAGGTTTGCCCTCTGAGCAATAGATAAAGGCTATACAACTGGAAATCCAATTAGTGTCACTTCAGAAACTGGTAAGCCCAATCTAGAGTCAGAAAAGGAAATGAATAATTGATCTGATTTCCTGAAAACCTTAGTCAGTTGTAGATAAAAACGTAGTTGTCTATGAACGTCTAGCTGATGAAAACGGTACTCAGCTGCATTACAGTGGTTAGGGAAGAAAACTGGGAGTTCTACTGATTGGGGTCAAAGGAGGGATTAGTACGCAATGACACCCTGTCTTTGTGAAAAATCAAATATGGTGGCTTAATAGACAAGGCCTGTAGCTCTGATACCCGTCTAGTTGATGTGATAGCTACCAAAAACAATGTCTTCCAAGACAAAAATTTTAGTGAAGATGAGTGGGAAGGTTCAAAAGGGGGAGATGTCAATTTGGACAACACAATTTAAATCCCAAGAAGCCACTGGTTCTTTCAGAGGTGGTCTCGATAGAGTAGCCCCTTTCAAAAAGGTCTTGCATAGCTTATGAGACATTAAATTGGTACCTGGAAAACCTAAGTGAAAACGAGAAACTGCCGCCAATTGGCCTCCGATAGTGGCAGCGGCAGATTCCTTGCTGAAAAAACTCAAAAAGAAAATCCAGAATCACAGGGATAGAAGCAGTGTATGGATCTATATTCATTCTCTGTGCCCAAATAGAAAATCTTTTCCATTTACTGCCAATACATATGGGAGGACATACGAATATGTGACACTGAGGATGATACATCATGAAGCCCGACTAGGGATGTAACTGGAGCAGCCATGCTGTCAATTTGAGGGTGTGGATTGAGGGGTGAAGCGAACCAGACATGCGAGTCAACAGATCTGGAGCTGGGTCCAGAATCCAAGGATCATCCAGGAGAAGAGTCTCGAGGAAAGGGAACCAGACCTGACAAGGCCAGTAAGGAGCAATGAGGATCAACTTGCTTCCCAGCCGACTGGCTTTCTGAATCACTTTGGAAATGAGAGGGATTGGAGGAAAGGCATACAGAAATCCCATGGGCCAATCGTGAGCCAGAGTGTCTCTGGGAGTCTCCCCCGGAGGGGGAATGAAGGAAAAATAGCGGCATTTGGTATTGACTGGGCTGGCAAAAAGGTCGCAGCAAGGTTGTCCCCATTTCCAGAGAATCTGATCCACTGCTTCCCGTTTCAGAGACCACACGCGAGGCATTAGGATTGCCCGGTTGACCTCGTCTGCCATCACGTTGGTCGTCCCTGGAATGTTTTGCAACCAGAAAGCGCTGGGAAGAAAGTCACCCATTCTCAAACTCACATGGTCTCTCGACAGAGTGGGTAAAATCTGGTACCGCCACGTTTGCTGATGTACCAAACCACCGACATGCTGACTATCGCAATTGTCCCTAAAGGAAGAAGGTCTTGGAAGTGCTTGCAATGCCAGAAGCACCGCCCTCATCTCCAGAACACTGATATGCAGATGAGCCTAGTGTTCTTGCCATGTGCCTTGGACAGTTCTGCCGAGAATGCCCCCCCCCCCCCCCGATCTGGGAGGCATCCATGGTCACAGTGGCAATGGGTTGGGCAGGAACAAAGGGGGCACCCGTGATCAACTGGTTGGAAGCTATCCACCAAAGAAAGTCCTTCTTGCATGATTCCGTCAGCAGGATAGGATGACTCAGCGGGAGACAGAAGCCACTGGAGAGTTCTCATGTGCAACCTGGCTAATGGTACTAATAGAATTGTGGAAGCCATAGTCCTAAGGAGCTGAAGAACACACCTTTGCTTTGACTTTTCACAACAGAAGAAAACGTTGAACTTGGGAGATTAAGTTCTGTGCCCTTTTGGCAGGGAGACTAGCTGTCATGTTCACGGTGCCTACCTCTGCGCCTATAAAAATCACAGATTGAGGGGGCAATAATGCAGACTTTTTCCAATTTATGGCGATCCCTAACTGAGCACAAAGTTGAATCATGGTGTCCCTGTTTTGGAGGAGTAGATGCCTGGTGGGGGCAGTCAGGAGCCAGACCAAATACGGAAACACCTGGAATCAGACGTCTCAAGTGAGCTGTTACTACTGACATGCATTTGGTGAACACCCGGGGGGCTGTAGTGAGACCAAAGGGCACAGCACAAAACTGATAGTGACTGGTTACCAGCCAGAAGTGATGGCTTCTGGACGCCTTGTCCATTTTTATGTGGTAGTAGGCATCCTGAAGATCCAGAGAGCACATCCAAAAGTCTTTCCCTAACAAAGGGAGTATAGACTGCAGTGTTACCATCCGAAACTTGTGCTTCACTGATTTGTTCAATCTGCTGAGGTCCAATATTGGCCTCCAATCTCCGGTTCGTTTTGGAACTAAAGAACCTGGAGTAAGTTCGGGATGCTATCTGGTCTGCTGGGACGGGCTGGATGACTAAGAGCAACATGTTGATCTCCACAGTTGCCTGATCCCAGAGATTGGGTGGTACATCCGGGATACTTTTCAGAACAAACAGTGATGGGGAAAAGGGTATGGATATAGCCTCTGGTAACAACTCTTTGTACACACTTGTCTTGGGGGGATATTTAGCCAGGCTTCTTAGTACAAAGAAATGCGACCCCCGACCAACCCCAGAGAAGCACAGTCGGGCTCCACATCAGAAGCGCTAAGGCAGTCGTCGAAAGGAATCATGGCCTTGTTGGTATTGCGGACCCCCCCCCTGCCTCTATGGCGATGTCTGCCATTTCCTCCTCCTACTCTGAAGGAGGATTCGCCCTGTGTGTCATGAAAAGCCCTCAGACTTCTTGAACTACATTTTACTGCCCTTTTGACCCTTGGGGTATAGTCTGGGACAGTAAAATGCACGCCCACGGCAGAAAGTCTCTTTCTTGCTCATTCCGAGTGAGTGTATCCTTCACCTTGGAACCAAACAATGAGGAACCATCAAGGGGCATTGGTGAAAGTAGACTTGAATGGTTCTGCAAAATTACATAAGCGCATCTAGCAGTGGCACCTAAAGGCAGCTCTGGAACCTGCTGCTCTACTCGCTCTATCCGCAGCATAAGTCGCATGGAGGAGTTAACCACAGAATTTAAGGTGGACAACTGAGTAGAAATCTTGTCAGAACTCCCTCACTACACGAACCTTTTATGGAATCTCCTAACTCCTTGAGGAGATCCCTCTGCAACCTCGAAGTGCGTGAGATAGTTCAGTGATCGAAGGGTAAAGGCCGCTGAACTAAAAATACGCTTCCCAAATCGGTCCAGCTGTCAAGACTCCTTGTTTGGCGAATGAACAGATTAAGTCTCCGCCAACTCCTTTGTGACTGCCACCATGGCATCTACATGCCCTTGGACGAGAACTCTGTGCCAAGAGGGGCAGACATATTCGGTCTCCTGGGGACTGGCTCCACGGTGTCAATATCCCACACCTTTCGACTAACTAGATCCATCAGTTCGTCAAAAGGTGGAGACACCCAAGAGGCAGAAGGTTGAGACCCGAAAGCCTTCAGGTACACAGACTCCTCATCAGAAGGGGTGGGCCAGTCGCACTTCTACCCAAGGATCTCTAAAATGTCCACAAGAGAGACAGAGGACGACTTGGGTGACCCTTCAGACTCAGAGGTCAGTGTCCGATGTCAAACATCCTGGGAGTCAACATGTTCCCTCTTACATAACCTCTTCTGGGGAGGCTCCTTGGAAAGACATTCCAGGGAAGCTCGGAAGAGTGGGGGGCACCAGCCGATGGCTCCTGAGGCTGCAGGTCTCTGCTGTCTCCAGAGAGAGTAGGGGCAGAGACTGAAGTGGGTGCTCTCAGGGGAAGAGTGCTGGTGCCACTGGTAGGGGCTGGAGAATGAGACAGCACGCTCAATCTCAAACGCCGACCTCTCCGGACCCAAAAACCTCCCCCCGCTCCGAAAAGTCGAGGGTCGGCGCCGGAGCTAGAGCTGTCAGCTCAGAGATAAATGCAGAGGCCGAGCTCACCTCGGCTGTAGCACTGAGAGGAAGGCTCAGAACCGAAGATGGAGTCCAACCCTCCATGCCGGTGCAGACAGGAGAGCTTCAGGCCCTGGACACGGACGGCAGAGTGTGTCGGAGCTGAACCATGCTGCAAGGCAGCAACAAAGTGAGCTGGAGCCGACATTTCCTCTGTTGGCACCAAGCCCTCTAGCTCCAAAAGGCCAGTATGGTTTGGAGGAGGAATAGCAGACCAGGGCAAAGCTGGGCCAAGTGGCTCCAGAGCAGAGTCAGAGCCAACAATAATTTTGGTAAGACTACTTCAGGAATCTCAGCACTACCATCTCCACATCATCTTCTGAGGCGCTCCTGGAAGACCTGGAAGACATAGTAGGGGATCTTGACCTGGGGGCACTGGAGACTTAATTGTTATGGAAACCGGTAGGGAACTTACAGACCGGCTCTGAGCAGCAGAGTCAACTACTGTATCAACAGGTTCAGAGATCGGTTCCGAAACCCCTGTAACCAACTGACACCACGATGCTCTCCTTCTGCTCTGAAGGCTGAGTCGAGGAGGGAGATTTGGACTGTTTTGACTGTTTAGGAGGTGGCTCCAGGACACCAGCTGGTGCCGGAGAAGGCCTTTTTGACTATTTTGATTTCCCAGACTTCGAGAAAGCCAAAGAACCGGATAGTGCTTCCTCAAAGGATGGTTTCAATAGACCCTTGAGTATGAGTTTGTTCTCTCTCCTGTAACACTCTAGGAGAGAAAGCATGGCAGAACAAGCACGATTCCTGCAAGTGGATGGCCCCTAGGCAGTAGACACAGCTACTGTGGCCATCTGTTAGACATCTTTTGGGAACATTTCATGCACTCTTTGAACCCCGAGGGTTTGTGCTCCTTACTTAGACATATTACACAACCCAGAAAGATTGAGAGAGAATAAGGAGGACTAGGTCCTCCAACTAAAACGGGCCTAGCCCTAAGAAGGAGTTAAACGAGAACCAAGTCCTCTAACTTAAACAGGCCTAGCCCAG
Organism: Protopterus annectens; assembly: GCF_019279795.1. Classification (NCBI taxonomy): domain Eukaryota; kingdom Metazoa; phylum Chordata; order Ceratodontiformes; family Protopteridae; genus Protopterus; species Protopterus annectens. The sequence continues at coordinate 226,069,762 of NC_056725.1, read as the reverse complement.
TGTAGAGAAAAGCTAGGTCTTCTAATTTAAACAGAACAGAAAGGAAAGCCCACTCACACAAGAGAAACCGTAAATGACGCAATAAATTTCTAAATTTTCAACAACAGGTAGTATACTAGGGAGGCTGCAATCCTAGTAAACACAAGTGGATCCCCACCAAAAAAAAACGATCTTAATATAGCAAAGCTAACTGCCAACGGTGACCGAAAAAGGTCAGAATAGACAAGACTACAGGAGCCACTATTGACTAAGAGTGGAAAACCGCCAAAAACTAATACTCTACCTAATCAAAAGATAACGGCACCTAAAACTAACTGGCACACAGGATACCAATAACCACTAGTAAACTAAGTTGCACTCAAAAAGGGCAAGTAATACAAATGCCTAATATATTAGCAACACTAAATATACAATGAAATTTCTAATAAAGCATTGAAATATGATATGAATAAAGAATTCGAAAAACTTGGCCAGAGCCAAGAGAAGCACAACCGAACTCGTTGACGTGGCAAACGAGATCTGGAAATTGTACTTGTGCACCAAGGGATACCTGCTTATCCACGAGCCAACCAGAAGTCTTCCAGCTTGTAAATCGGCAGAGTCTGAGCAGAGGATTGGCTCTGAACCCATATGTAAAAATGAAGGTGAGATCGGACTACCTAACATTTATAGTTTATTGGCCTTCTGGGCAGTTTTTCCATCTCATTCAGCTTTCTGGTCAAAAAGCCTGCGTTTGCGCTTTTTCCCACCTTTCCTGCAACCTGTCTAGTCCAGATACAGATTTGCTGTACCCAGGACTGTATGCAAGCTTCTAAGCTCCCCAAGCCTGTGTTGAGGGAAACCTTCTAGCTTATCAGTGGGAGTGGTAAACACCAGGAAGCCCATCTACCACAAGAGGAGTGGTTTCTGGCCCAGAATTTGTAGTTTTATTGGCAGTTTGGGAATTTTTCCATCTCTCTGAACTTTCTGGTTTTACAGATTTGCTGTATTCAGAACTGTTTGTAAGCTTCTGAAAGGTGCCAAAGTCTGCTCTTCAATTTTTCCTTAGATCTGCTTGTTCTCTCCGGTCCTGCACTTTTACTAGCTTATTAGCTAGACAGAAGTCAATGCTTTGCCAGAGATGACCTGCATCCGTCACCCCCTGGGCTTCTGGATACTGGCCAAGGCTCTTGCCACCCCTATAGTGCCTTTATAGGCAGTGTCCCAAAGACCAAATTACCACCTTAACAGCTACAAACAAATGCAATCTGAGGGTCATGCTGCTCAATGCTAGAAGTTTAAATCTCAAAATGCACTCGCACGAAGCACTCCTTAAAATAGACAACAGACATTTGTGCTGTAACAGAGACCTGGATCTAGGCAGCAGAAAGCACCCCTCCACTACCAGGCCATACCTCTCAACTTGGAATAAAAAAATCTGGACAAGGACCATGAAAAATAAGTACAATCTGTATGCTGATTAACGTAAAGTTTTAATACATAATTATACAACCCCGCCCACTCCAATGGAATTGTGGGATAATGCAAACTGAACAGACAACCAAAATATGGCACCAGAGTCCCCTGCAGCCATTCCAATGTCCCATTATCTGGCTATTTCACCCCATTTACCATAAACACTAACGTGTGTACACTGCTTTACTTCTACAAGGATTATTTGGATTTAATTTTTACATTTTATAGCATAATGCACAAACACAAATAGGTATCGGCTAAACAAAGCAATGCTGTCAACGAAAATAGACTTGGCATTAAAACTTCTCTGCCCTTGAAACTCATTCGTTGAAACAGCATTGAAACCCACACCACATTCAAAGAAACTGCATCTGGCCAGTGGAGGATAAATATCACCTTTGGGCTGTTTTCAAATCATGGGCCCCTTGCACACAAGAAACCTACATGCGTTCTTCGATACACCTCCCTGACTATTAAATTATATTCATTGTATAATACAGCACACTTGTTGGACTGGAGTGCATTTTAAATTTATAGTTTGAACATTTTCCAGTAGGCAATGAAACAAAATGCATGAACCAATATTGACAAAACTGCCCAATTCAGGACATTTCCATCATAAAAGTGTAAGTATATAAATAGAATGACAGCAGTGCAAGCCATAGGCATCTTGCACAGCTTCTTGAACTTTTCAATTTCATTGGGGGGGGGGGGCATAACCCAGAGATGCATTTTAATCATTGCTTGTATAATTTTGGAAAGTTGCTAGAATAAAACAGGTTACCATCATGCATTTCACTGCAAAGTCTGTGCACTACAGTCAGAACATACCCCTATGCCAAATCATCAGTTTCTTGAAAAAGAGATAGTGAATTCAGTTATCACTTCATAGTAGAAAAATCATTCATCAATGCAAGAAGAATTTATAATAAACTAGAACTCCACTCTAACCATCCAAACTCCAGATATTCTTAAAGTCACCAAATATTGAGTTAAAACAGACACCCTTAATACCTGAACTTTGCAATATCAAGATAGGACATCACTCCAGGTGTCTGGCAAACAGCTTTGGCACAATCCTCCCCTCATACTTGCATCTCTTGTCTAGGTAACCAAAACAAATTTTCTACTTTAATAAACATGTTAAACAAAATAAAAATCCGCAAACTATCTTTCTCTGTGTACTTAAAGCTAAACCTTCTAAATCCTTCCAGTACAGGAATTATGTATAGCTTACCTCCTAGGACCTTACTCGAGTGGTTAAAAATTACCGAAGACCAAGCTTTAAAACCAGAGATCACTCCATGATAGATGCAAGGATAACATATTCCAAAACTCACTATCCAACATCTCTATCCTTTTGCCTGCTGTTAGTGACCACTGCTTTTTATTGATTTGACTGAAGACTTCTGCCTAACTTCAGTGCATCCACCCCTGGAAAAAAAGTACAAGAAAAAATCTACAACCAAATCACTGAATACTTACAAAAATTGTCTTATGACCTCCCTTTACACTTCTGTAGATGACATTATGTAAAACTGATAAGGGACAACTTGCATTAATCACTCATACCTATTAAATGCTCTATTAAATACTTGAATCAATGCTTTAAATTCTTCGTTGACAACAGGCACTTTAAAATACAGTCAGACTCCACACTATCCTTACAAAATGAGCCCTGCAAGATCCATTTCCCATTCTATTTTCCATATTCATTATTAGTGTATGACCCATCAAACTCCTATTATTCTATATGTTGACAGCATCATGATTTACAGAAACTGTCATCACTCATATTGAAAATAAACTAGAACAAGGCCTATCCACATGATTAAGACATCACACTCATACTGAACACAGTTTCAGTTAGGTACCTTAAAAGCAAAGCAAGCTGTGCGGCAACTCCGTGTTCTTCCTAGAACCCATCTGGCAGTTGTAAAACCAATCCACATTTCCAAAGCAAGATGTGCAGCAAATCTGCATTCTGCCCGGAACCCATCTGGCAGTTGTAAAACCAATCCAGGGCACACTCCTTGAAACAGCGGAGTCCCAGAATTCAGATGTGCTCCCACACATGTCCCTTGAGCTTAATTCCAACAGGCTGATGGAGCTGACGTCTTCACGCATGTGATTAAGTCCGCTCCAAAAGCACGAATATTAAAAAGTCTCACAAATTAATGAAAAAAATTGGAAATGGAGTGCCACTCTGGAATAGTGGCACCCCATTATTGGGACCCCAAAACTCAGTAAAACCAGAGTTATTTTGGACAGTTGGGAGGTCTATACCAGGCTACAACTCATTCCACACCTTTTGGCCCCAGAACTTGGACCGAAGCACCAAAGGTGGTGGTGTTTCCATATTCATAAAGGATGCGCACACCTCCAGAGTGGTAGCCCAACATAATGCATCAGACACGCTTCAGGTGCAGCTAACATTGGGTAAGAGCGATTCAGGTTGTAGTCTGTTACAGGTCCCCAACCATGTCCCAAGACACTCACTCCACATTCCTAAGCGCCCTGAAAAAAAAGGGCGCAACCTAATACACTCATACCGGGCAACTTCAAATTCCCCTCCATTAACTGGAAAAACTACTCATGTACCAATACACTTGCCAGTTTCCTAGAATTCATCAATTCCAATGCCCTGGACCAGCTCGTTCTTACCCTCACTAGAGGTAGCAACATCCTTGACCTGGTCATTACAAACACGGGCGACCATTGCTCTACACCAATAGTCAGCTCCTCCCTGGTTAGATCCTACCACAAAACTAATCACCTTGGAAATCTACCCCCCCACAAAAGTAACCATGAAAAACTTCTCTAAAGCCAACTTTGGACTCCTAAGAACAGAGGTGGCTAACTTCACGGCATCTATGCAAATGGAGAATTGCATGACCACCAAAATCATACACCAATGCACTGTACGAACATGTACAGTGCCATTGGTGTATGATTCGATGGTCATACACCAACGCACTGTACAAACATGTACACAAATGCATGGATCGCACCATAGAAAGTCAATCTGGTGGTCCCCTGCCATAAACTCTACAACAGGAAGAAACTGATGAGGAATAAGGTGAAATCCCAAGATTGGAAAACTCTTATCGGCCTCAACAAAAAGTTGAGATCCCTCATCAAATCCTCTAAAGCTAGCTATGAAAACAATTGCAGCAGATAGTAAAAACAACCACAAGGCCTTCTATAGTTATGTAAAAAACCTCAACAGCAATACCCAGATTTGCTCTGAGCTACTGCACAATGGTACCTCCTATACTGAGCCAACAGCTATTGCCAATATACTGGCAGACAGATTAAATGCCAACTCCCCCCCCCCCCCCAAAGACCAATCACAATACCAGTAGACTGCCAGGCATCCAGTATTACTGCTGCAAAGGTTAAAACAGCACTGTCCAAGGCCAAGAATACAGCTTCTGTGGGACCTGACAATATCCCTGGCTGTGTTCTAGAGGAACTAGAGTGAACTGGCACCTCACCTGTGTGCCCTGTTCAATCACCTCATCTCAGACTTTGTCCCTACCAAATGGCACACTGCTATAGTCATCCCTCTCCACAAAGGAGGAGCGACTACAGACCCACTACTGCCCTATTAGCCTGACAAGCCTGATATGCAAAGCTATGGATTACATCATGGACCTAATAAACAAGGATACAGGAAATCTCCAAACTCTGTAACCCACACAGTTTGATTTTGTTAAGGGTAGATCATACCTGCTCAACCTGGTCGATCTGAGTCAGTCACCAGAGCTGTGGATGAAGGCAAGGTGGTTCATACAGCCTACATTGAGCTGGCCAAGGCCTTTCATACCATTCTCCACTCAGGAATCAAAGAAAAACTCACTAAGCTAGGCATCAACCCCTATATCACAGATAGAGCCCACAGTGTGAAAGTAGCTGACTCAAAGTAAAACTGCTGGTAAGTCATGAGTTGAGTCCTACAGGGATCGGTCCTGGGTCTTCTCCTGTATGGTTATCTACTTCTCAGAAGTCCAGTCCAACACGAAGGGCTCTGGTTGACAAAGTTCACAGACTATTGCAATTTGGGATCCATTAACTCCCCAAGTGACGTTGACATCCTACAGAAAGGCCTCACCGAGGCCAATGACTGGTGTCGGAACCACGGTCTTAAGCTCAATGCCAAAAAATGTGTAGTCATCCCCTTTGGGGAAAAAACAGTTCTCATGAACTACCACATTGATGGTAGTCCACTGAACACAGAAGGCATTAAGAGATCTGGGAACAGGTTGACAGCAACCTCTCTTGACCACCACACTGCCACTGTGGTCAGAAAGTCCCATGTGGCACATCTCATTACCAAGGGTTTTGCATGCAGGAAGAGAGGTCATGGTCTCCCTCTACTGCTCTCTCATTAGGCCTATCAGAGTACAATGCCCCATTTGGCATGTACCTCACTAGACACCTGCAACAACTGGAGAGGCCGCAAAAGTACCTCACAAAGAGGATCCTACGCCTTAAACACTTTACCTATATGGACAGACTCAAACTCCAACTATTCTATCTCATATCACTTTAGAGGCAATCTCTGACAAAGCCATTTCTGACCCAGCTCTTAGAAATGCAACATCTAAAGAAATCCCAATCCCTCTGCAGCACACCCTCCAGAGACCTCAACCTCATTACCACAATAAAAAGAATGTGCTGGAGGGACAGATTCATAACCCAGAGACTCCCCATGCTATGGAATAGGCTTCCTATACATTTCACACAGAACACCTCTCTGGCCTTCAAGAGAAATCTTGAGTGGATGGGAAATAGAAAATTCACCCCTGGGATCACTCCAGTGGCTCTACTCGACAGATGCCCTGGAAACTTAAGGTTGGGTTGCTCATTTCCAGGGTAATCCTATGGGCTAGGCTTGTTAAAGGCTCCAGGAACATTAGCCTAATACACAACTATGAACCGCTGAACATTTGACTCATTTCCACACAGGGAACACAAATATTGTATTTCCCAAGTCCTCCCCACCTGGGTCGACAGGCTAGCCTTTTGCCACACTAGCCCATCTCCCCCAGCCAATTCTTTCACTGGGTCAAGTCTGCTCTCCCAAACATGGGACTCGTGATTCAGATGGACAGCCTGCCTGAGTCAATGGGTCATTTGCCATCTTGTGCATTTTTCTCCAGCGGATGACAGAGGCTGAAGGCTTACTGGGATGATTGGACAGAAACGTTCCTGGTTTCTTATGGACGAAAATGCTTCTGGCCCCAATTGCCATCTCTGCATGTAGCAAAATTCTTCCACGAGGATACTTGTTCATCCATGAAATACTGAAAGGAATTTTTTTTTTTTCAAAACTGTTGCATGGTTGTGTGATCAAGCACAATTACATGTCTGGGTAGGACCAGCACTGTAGTTGAGATTTTTGCCAAAACTAGACATCTAACTCTGGAAAGATTGAGGGCTTTCTCAGATGTCCCCTGCAAATAAAGTCCTTGCTTGCAGATGACAGACCGTCAAAACAGCACATAAGAAAAGGTTACTCATCCCTTCAGCTGTTGGTAGGAAAGGACCGAAAACTACAACCTCAACCAGGGAAGCAAAACTCCCCCAGTCTTCAGCCTGTAAAGCCCTTAAGAGCATTTGCCCCAAATACCCATCTACCCTTTAAATGGTTAGGGTAAAAAACATGATCAACCAAACTAAAATACTGAAAAGGTCATGGGCAGTTGCAAGACCCCAGGTCTCAAACCTAGCTAACCATATCCAGGAATGAAGCCAAAGGGAGGTACGGCAGATTCTTAACTGCACTAATGATCTAGTCAATAATTTAATTTATAAACGAGCTAAGACCACTATATCATGTTCACTGTAGGTGTCACATGAACAGTAGTACTTATCCCTGTGGAGTACTACAAGTGAATGAAATACTTGGGCTGGGGGATTAACGCATACCATTTAGGATGGTAGTGGTGAAGCTTGCTCTGGCTCAATGTTCAGCTCAAAACGAAGAAAACAGAAGTGAGGCCTGCATAGAAGTGTCAATCTCCAACTGACATTTGATAAACTCTGCAGTAGCAACTGTCTATCTGGTAGATGGTCTTAACAGCTGCAGCGTTTTGCTGAACTGAATACAATATAGCTGGGTACAGCTTTTAGAAAGGGCCTGTCTACTGATCAGAGCACCAATATCTTCAAAGCAAAAACAAATGAGAATTTGGGCCCAAATGCCTCAGCATTTTGGAAATGGAATCCTTTAGTTGGCGGTGGATGCCCTAAAGGTGCAAGCCAGATTTGAGGTTTTGGAAAGGTGGAAGCCAACTAGATATTTTAGTGCTGTGCCAGCTCAGAAACCATCTTTGGCATAAAAGTAAATCCAAGAGGGATACTATCCTTACAGAACACCATATGATGGTTTGTAGCTCTGAGACAGAGGTGAAGTGAACACTATAGGAATTTTAGAAGTAAAGCACTGTTCTCCAAAGGGGTTAAATTCAGAGCCCAAGGACAGAAGCACCAGACTTAAACCGTAGTACACCACTTAAAAAAAAAAAAGTAGTGAAACAAATGTAGTTTGGTTCACAGTTAGGCTTGCAGTAGCAAACATTGTATTTTAAATTGATAAGCAAGACAGACCCTTTAATAAAAGCTGTCACGTGCAGCAGGACGTTGGACTCGCGGGCACCACCCATTAAAGCACCTTGAACAGAATCTCTTCCACTTAGCTAAATAAGGTTTTCCAGTGCTATATCTTCCAGTTTTCTGCAAGAACTACCTCCTGTAAAAACTTGTCCCTAAACCTGTAGTATAAAGCTGAAAGGATCAGCACTAGAAAAGCCTCAGTTTGACAACTTGAACACAGTGTCAAACACGTTTGGCGATTTAGTACTGCTGACTCCTCTTATGACCAACTGAATCAGCAAGGAAAACCACTGTTGCAGCCAGTGCAACGCAATCAGTACTATGAGTCTTACATTTTGCAATACATCTGGAATCAGTAGTAAAGCATACAATGTATTGCTCCTATGGTATCCTAAAAGTATTTTCTGTCTAGTCCTTTGGGCTGGAGATCCTAAAAAGGAATCTAATGGTTCACAAAGGTTGGGATTTATCATGGAGTGAACACTTGGGAGTCCAGATTTCACTCAACTTTTAACAGTTACTGCTCAGGCTGACAAGCAAATTCTAAGCAAAGGGAATGTGCACAGCTTGCAAGTGGAGCTTCATCTGCATCTCTGCCTCTCAGACCATCAGGTCAGCCTGCACAGCTGGTAGGAAGGGGTGATTGCTTACATCACTTTAATGTCTAGTAACCCTTACTATTATTGGTTTCAGTTCTGATCTGAAAGCCTTTAAAAGGTAGCCAAAGGGCCATAATTCTGTGCCTCATAGTTCACCAGTTCCCATTCACTTTAACGTATGCTAAATGATAAAAAACAAAAAAACTGAAGCATCTGTAATTAGGGGACTGGGTAGCCTTATACCAGCAATCAGAAAAAAAGTACTACTCATTATGAAAAGGACAGCAAAGCCCTTGCCAAAGCTTCTCCAAAAAACTTAAGTTCATGTGCACCTGCACCAACAGCACAATCGGGGATTGAGATAAACAGCTCAACATTTTCAAGATTTCCCTGGATGTGGCCCAGGTAAAAAAGTAGTTCGAATAAAGTTGCTCTGCTGGGGAGAAATCTGATCCATGGTCTTTTCTGAAATTCTGCTGGAGTTTCAGGCTTTAGGCTTTATTTCTTCCCATCTTTAAGTGGTGTATATGAGGCAGCTGTCTGGGTAAGGATAACAAATGGTGCCCCAGGGCCCTCTGAGGCAAACTGACAAATTTGAATACCATTGTTGCACTTAAGAATGAGGGGGAAGTAAACAGAAAGGGTCTAATTTACTTTGAAAAATAAGAAAATGACTGATCCTTCTGGCTTAGAATATGAAGTAGGGGGCCCTTTTGGTCACTTTATGTGCCTAAACAAAAATAGGGAACAAGGCCAACAGGATGGGGCAGAGTCTGTACTGACCCGGGGGGGGGGGGGTTAATGAGTAGGATACTTTTCAATCCACCCTCTGTACCACCAGTGTTTTATTACTTCTCACGTATTTATTCTGGTCAGTTTCAGGAATAGGAGAAAAAGTTGCTTCAACTGTCATCTTACTCTTCCTATTCAAGCATTTGAAGGCTTTCCTGTGAAGCTGGTAGTGTTGACCAATTTCACCAAAATGGGTGTGGATATTTCACAAGCTAGTTGAGGACCCAGCCTACTCCAACCTATGCCAGGGACCTATAACAGAGGGTGGAAGAGGTGTGCGCCCCCCAATTGTCCAATGTGCCCTGCCATAAAGCCCAGCACCCCTGGGTCAATAAGCAACTGGCTGGCCAGTGCGTTACTTGGGACAGCTGAGAGTGTGTGATATAAAACCAATCAAATCAGCCAAAGAACTACAAAGTAAACTAAATGTAGGCTCAACTGGCAGGATGCATCATGAAGTGGATGACTGTCAGTAGCAGGCTGGATATTCTATGTATCCAAGAGATGAGATGAAAGGACAGTACAGCAAAGTCTACAGACTAAAATGTGTGAACTGTGGTAAGAGACTTCGGAAAACAGTGAGGGAATTCATGCCACTCAAGGCAATCGGATTCCAGTGTAATAGGGCAGTATTCATAATCTCAGCCTATGCCCCACAACAAGGATGTGATGGTGAAAAGTGCAAACAGCAGTTGTAGGACCTACTAGATAGATCAGGTCACCCATTAACACCAACTCCCGAATGCACATATTAGAACAGACAAAAAGGACACAGACTATCAGGGTCCACATGGGCAGGGACACAGAAATAAAGCATTCTAGACTTGTCTGGCAAATGGCTTGATGGTGGCCATCATGACTCGAGCAAGACTGTCAAGATCACATACAAGAGTGGTCAACATGCAATCCAGGCAGAATTCTTACCAGTAAGGAAAAGGGCAATGGGATATATTCAGCAATCGCAAAATCATCCTCAGTGAAATAGTTAGCCCACAGCATAAAAAACTATGTTCTTACCATAGCATTCCATCTGTGTTGTCAATCTTCATTTATCCTTGACATATGTGACTCTGTTCCGACCCTCGGAACCAGCTCAGTTACTATAACAGCTTGCAAGAACCAAAAACTTGCAAGCTACCCAGAATACCTTTCTCTAGATTGCCTCAGATTGAGTTTGCAGCTTTATAAGGAAGACTGAAAACTGCTCTATAGAAATTGAAGAGGCTATATTCCATGGTCATAAATGAGGTGAGATACCCAGGACTAGAGTCCGATTATCCAAGGAGTTGGAAGGCAGGTGAAGGATGGGAAATAAAGGATAAATTAAGATGAACACAGATGGAATGTTATGGTAAGAACTTCTTTACCTGATGTTGTCAATCTTTATTTTTCATTTATCCTTGACATATGGGATAGAGTCCCCTGCTACCTTAAGGCTTGGGAGGCCTTATGGAAGGATATTCCAGAGCACCATAGAGCCAAAGGATGCTCTTTCCCAGAGACCAGATCAAATTTGCAATGAATGATAAAGGTATGTGGAGAAGCCCAGGTTGCTGCTGCACACATTTCATCCATAGAAGACTGAATGAAAAAACAGCAGACGTGGCTATTGCTCTAGTAGAATGCACCTTCACTGGTCCTGGTAAATGGAGATTTTTATTGTAAATGAAAGTAATGCAACCACCTTGATAGTAACTTTTGAAAGGTTTACCCAAAGGAGGACTCTGAAAAAGAGAAAACGGTTTTGACTTAACATCCTTAGTTCTGTTGAGATAGTAATACAACTGTCTGAAGATCCAAATGTAAATATTCACTCAGTTTGGGAAGACAGGTAAAAATCAATGGACTGTTACTACCTTAGGAAGAAAAGAAGTTATGTACTCACCATAACGTCCGATGTAGTCCATCTCACCTCACATTCTTACCCGTGGGTTCGAAGCCGAACATCAGCTCCAACTCAGCCATACTTTAGCTCGAAGTCTTTCAATTGGCTGGGCTAAGAAGGTATCCCATGCTGCAATGCTCCCTTTCCCCAGATCTAACACATAAGGAAGAACAAAACAAAGGAGTTCTGAAACCAGACCTAACCTCTAGGTCCTCCAGGACAGGGGAAGGTGGGGGGGTAAGTAAGAATGTGAGGCAAGATGGACTACATACATCGAATGTTATGGTGAGTACATAACTTCTTGATGTTATGTAGTCCAATCTCGCCTACATTCTTACCTGTGGGACAGCGTCCCCAGCACCTGAATCCTGGGAGGCTCAGTGGAAAATACTCCAGAGCACTGTGGAACCAAAGGAAGACATGCCTCTAGACACCACATCTAACCTGTAGTGAGTAACAAAGATGTGAGGAGATGCCATGTAGCCGCAGCACAAATATCCATAGACAACCTGGCCTGAAAATCTGTAGATGTAGATACAGACCGGGTAGAGTGAGCCTTCACTCGGAACGGTAATTCTCTTCCACCTGAAGTATAAATGAAGGAAATGCAACTGGAGATCCATCTAGACAAGGTGACTTTGGAAACAGGAGACCCAATTCTGTTTTCTGAAAATGAGACAAACAGCTGATCAGATTTTCTGAGATACTTAGTTCGGTGCAAATAGATTCGTAATTGTCTGTGCACATCCAACTGATGAAATTGAAATTCTGCCTTGTTAGAAAACTGAGGAAAGAACACAGGTAATTCAATGGATTGGTTAAGGTTACTGATGCTACTTTGGGTAGAAAGGAAGGATTCAGTAAACCTGTCCTTGTGAAAAATCAAGTAAGGTGACCTGATTGATAAGGCTTGAAGCTCAGAAACACGTCTGGCTGACGTTATGGCTACCAAGAAGATAGTCTTCCAAGTTAAATATTTTAAATCACAAGTGGCTGCAGGCTCAAAAGGGGGGGGGGGGGTGAAGTAAGGCCTTGTAGAACAAAATTCAAGTCCCAAGGCATAACGGGCTCAAAGACGGGAGGGCGAAGAAACAGTGCCCTTCAAGAATGCCTTACAAAGTCTATGTGCCATAAGACTAGGTTCATCAGACACATGAAAGGTAGAAAAGCCGACAAATGGACTTTAATGGTTGCGGCTACTGATCCCTGGTTGAAAAGCATAGAGAGTAACTCCAGGACCGACTAAATCGGTGCTGTGTAAGGATCAATTTGTCTTGCATGCGCACAGATGGAAAATCTTTTCCATTTACTGTAATAAATTTTTACTGGTCGAAGGCTTGAGAGGAAGACAGAATATGAACCACTTCCGGCGAAAAATGGTGAAGCCTGACTGACGGAAGTGGAGTAGCCAAGATGTCAACCGGAGGGATTGAAAAGAGGGATGGAGCTGCCCAAACATATGAGTCAGCAAATCTGGTTGAGGGTCCAGAATCCAGGGAGCATCCTTGAGGTAGGGATGGAGAAAGGGGAACCAAATTTGACGAGGCCAGTGTGGAGCAATCAGAATAATTTTGCTTCCCAAAGATTGTGCTTTCTGAATAACCTTTATTAACAGAGGGACCGGAGGGAAAGCATACAGTAGACCAGAGGGACAATCGTGGACTAGAGCATCCCTGGGTGACTCCCCCAAAGGGGGGATAAGTGTGAAGTAGTTGCTGCATTTGGTATTGAGAGGGCTGGCAAATAGGTCACAGCAAGGCTGACCCCACCTGCAGAAAATCTGGTCCACAACTTGACTGTTCAGGGACCACTCGTGAGGCATCAGAATAGCTCTGCTCAACCTGTCTGCGATCACACTGGACTTCCCCGGAATGTGCGTTGCTACAAGCAAGCGTTGGGAAGACACTGCCCACTGCCACACTCGCAAGGCCTCTCTGCAAAGGGGGTATGACTTGGTTCCTCCTTGCTTGTTCAGATACCATACCACCGACATTGTCTGAGTGGATCGCAATTGTCCCGAGAGGAAGGAAGCTCTGAAGTGCTTACAACGCTAGTAGCACTGCTTTCATCTCCAGGACATTGATATGCAGATGCATCTCATGATCTTGCCACGTGCCTTGGACTGTGTCCCTGCCTATATAATGCCCCCCCACCCCATCTGGTAGGCATCCATGGTCACTGCAGCAACTGGAGGGGAAGGAACGAAGGGTTTTCCCACATTGAGGTTGTTGGTGTGAAGCCACCAACGGAGATCCTGTCTGCACCTGTGATCAATACAAGGTGAGAAAGAGGAAGACGTAGAGACCACTGGGCGAAGAGAAGCCACTGAAGGAGCCTCATATGTAGCCTTGCCAGGGGGACCAGCATGATCGTAGCAGCCACTGTCCCCAACAATTTGAAGACCAATGTTGCCCCTTCTGAGGGAGCGAAGTGTGAACCTGTTGTAAAACTCTGATTCTTTCTTGTGGTAAAAAACACCCTCATGAGCACGGTGTCTAACTCTGTGCCTATAAAGGTGACATGCTGCGAGGGCAAGGCAGACTTTTCCCAGTTTAGTGATGCCCAAGTGTTGACACAGTTTGATAGTGGCGTCTCTGGTTTGAAGTAGTAGATGCCTGGTGGTGGCAGAAAGGAGCCAGTCGTCCAGGTACGGAAACACTTGGAATCCCTGACGTCTCAAGTGAGCCGTCACCATCGCCATACATTTGGTAAACACCCTGGGGGCTGTGGTGAGACCAAAGGGCAGGGCGCGAAACTGAAAGTGACTGGCTCACAGCTGGAAGCGTAGGTGACTTCTGGATGCCCTTGTTCATCTTTATATGGTAAGTAAGCATTCTTGAGGTCGATGCAGCACATCCACACTTTTCCCAACAATGGGAGAATAGACTGCAACGTGACCATTGGAACTCTGACTTCTTCACATGGGTGTTCAATTGGCTGAGATCCAAAATGGGTCTCTGGTACCCTGTCCTTTTCGGCACCAAAAAGAATCTGGAGTAAGTCCCTAATCCGATCTGGTACGAGGGGATATGCTGGATGGCTCCTTTTTCTTGCAGCTTTAAAACCTCTGATTGGGTGGAACATCCAGGATTTTTTTGATTGGAGGGGGGAGTTGACAAGAAGGGAATGAGAACCTCCGGAAACTATTTTTAATACCCATTGGTCCTGGGTGATACCTTGACAGGCCTCCGAGTATAGTGAGATGAGACCCCTGACTGGCTCTGGAAATGCACAGTCGGGCCTCCCATCAGGAGCGCTAGTAGGGAGAAGCACAAAAGAATCAGTCTCCCAAGTTACGCAGGTCTCCTCTGCCCCTAGGGCGGCGTCCATCTGAATTACCACCCCCTTTCCCTGCCTCTGGAGAGGGACTCACCTTGTGCGTCCTGAAAAACCACCGATTTTTTGAACCACATTTTCCTACTCCTCTGGGTCTTGGGATAAGGCCTAGAAGGAAGGGAAAAAAATGGACTGATGGCAGACAGTTTTCCCTCTTGCTCGCACCTAGTGAGTGTCTTTCACCTTGGTTCTGAAGAAGGAACCATCAAACGGGGCACTGGTGAACATAGACTTGAAGGCCTCCGAGAAATTACAAAGGCGCATCCAGGAGCGTCTCCTAAGAGCGACTCCAGAACTTGCTGCCCTACTCGCTCCCTCGGCTGCATAAGAGATCAGCCTCATGGAGGAGTTAGCAATAGAATTGAGGGTAGACATCTGAGCATTGACCCTCTGAGCCACCGCCTCAGAAACATTACCCTCTCCAAGCTCTTTTAAGAGATCTCTTTGGAGCTGTGTAAAATGTGATAAGTAATTCAGTGACCGCATAGTAAAGGCCGCAGAAGAAAACATGGTCCTAGACTCCTTGTTAGGGGAATGGATGGTAGAAGTCTCAGCCAATTCCTTCTTGATGGCCGCTGCCACCACCATGGCATCTACAGAGACTCCCTTGGATAGAAACTCCTTTTCAGAGGGGGCAGACAAAAATTTGTTGGGTTTCCTGGGGACTGGTTCCAGAGTCAGGGGTTTCCCGCACCCTTTGACAAACTAGATCCAGGAGCTCGAAAGGTGGAGACACCCAGGAGGTGGAAGGCTGAGCACCAAAGGCCTTCAGGAACACAGACTCCTCCTCAGAGGGAGCTTTGGAGGGCCAGTCACCCCTCTGCTTCAAAATCTCTAGGATGTCAGAGAAACATCCTCAGAGGATGACTTGGGGGACCCCTCCGATTCCTCGAGGTCAGTCTGACGTGAGGGACTCATCCTGGGAGTCTATGTGCTTCCTCTAGCACATTCTTTTTCTGGGTGGCTCCTCAGGCAAAAACTGAGGGGCCCTCAAATATGGGGACCACTCGTAGGGGTATCCTGAGACCTTGGGTCTCCGCTGTCAAGAGATAGAGGGCAAACAGTGACCCGCACCGGTGCTGTTGGGGACAGAGTGACAGCTGTATGATTCCACTGAGGACCTGGCCAGCACGCTCCGCATGGCCTCGAAAGCTGGTCCCCCCGGTCTGAAGATCGATCAGCCGCGGAAGACCTCTGAACAAAAGGGACCAGGTCCGAAGCAGAGACAGGGGTCAGGCTCCCCCGTGCCAAAGCACCAAGAGGGAGACTAGGAGCCAAAAGGTGTACCAAGGCCTCCCCCTCGGGTCCGACAGAGGAACCCAGAGACCTGAACCCCGTGGACGGTGCCAGAGTCGGAACTAAAGTCGGAGGCGATAAGCCAGGAGGGGCTATCGGAGCCGACCTAGGGACATCAAACAGCGCCAACCACTCCGGCTCTGAAAGCAGAGATGTGCTC
This sequence comes from Protopterus annectens, assembly GCF_019279795.1. Classification (NCBI taxonomy): domain Eukaryota; kingdom Metazoa; phylum Chordata; order Ceratodontiformes; family Protopteridae; genus Protopterus; species Protopterus annectens. The sequence goes on along the minus strand of NC_056725.1, from coordinate 226,053,618 downwards.
AGAGGAGGAAGTATAGACGCTGGCTGGGGGACCGGTTCCGGAGCAGACTGGGCTGGAGCCGAAAACAATTTTGTCAGTACCAGTGACTGGAGCAGTCTGTACCACTATCGACATCCACATCCAAGAGAGTCCTGGACGAACTAGAAGATGGGGAGGGAGATCTAGACTTCCTCTCCGAAGGAGACCTGCGAGGAGGAGAGACCGGCCTAATGCTTGGCGACCGGCTGTGAACTGGCTCAGAGGGACCTGGGGCCGAAGCAGGTTCTGTAGATGCAGACACTTCCTGTAGCCCAGAGGGCAGTGGAGCCAAGGATGCCATAGAAGATTTAGCTGCTTTCTCCGGAGGTTCAGAGGATAATGTTGGAGCCAGAGATCGCTTTTTTGCTTTAGAAGTTTTAGCCTTAGAGAGGGAGGACTTGAAGCTAGAAGCCCTCTCTAAATCCTCCTCGGAGGGTTTCAGAAGTCCTTTCAACATCAGTTTGTTTTTCCTCTCCTGAAGAACACACGGACTAAAGGCATGACCAAAAGGTACACGATTCCTGGAGGTGAATTGCCCCTAGACAGTAAACACAGAGTGCCCATCAGTGATAGACATTTTATAACTGCATTTTGTACATTTTTTAAAGCCCAAGGGCTTATGCTCTTTTGTATCTTTAGACATAGCAAATGAAGCTGAGCCACCAACCAACAATAACACCAACCGTTAATCCAGCCACAAGCGCAGGAACTAAGAAAACAGACACCACAAAGACCTTCTAACTTAAGCGGTCCTAACAGAACAGGGACAACAGGGACTGACTAGGTCCTCTAACTGAAATGGGCCTAGCCCGTTAGGAAAACGGCTAGTGGGACATCACAAAACTAAAACACTATGAAAAAAATAAGTACACCAACTTATTCAATTAACACTCCAAATACAGACGCACAGCTATGAAAATAGCTTTTTGAGAAGGAAAACTGATATTAAGACCAAAAGTATACTTGGCCACAGCCAAGAGAGACTACGTCCGAGTTATACGAGCGGCAAACGAGATCTGGGGAAAGGGAACAGTGCAGCATGGGATACCTTCTTAGCCCAGCCAATTGAAAGACTTTGAGCTAAAGTATGGCAGAGTCGGAGCAGACGTTAAGAATATAGGAGAGATTGGACTACATAACATGATGGGTTGGTCCTTAGCGAACCCTATCCTTATGAAAGGTTAAATATGGAGGTTTTGAAGACAGCGCTCAAACCTCTGAAATTCTTCTGGCAGAGGCAACTTGCCATCAGGAAAGTGGTCTTCCATGAAAAACTTCAGGTCATAAGTCACTGCTGGTTCAAAGGGGGAAAGGACCAAGGATAAAGAGCCATTGTAAGGTCCCAAGGAGCCACAGGGTCTTTATAAGGTGGTTTTAATCTCAGGATTTTCATAAAGACTTTACACAGCCTACATATTAATGAGCAGTCTTCGAATCCACAGTGAAAATTGGAAATGGCAGCCAGTTGAACTTTAATAGTAGAAGCTCCTTGTTCAAAAAGCATAGCTACAAATTCTAAAACCTTAACGACCACAGCAGACAAGGGATTGAGACTGTTACTGTGTGCCCAAATAAAAATCTGTTCCACTTGTTGTGGTAGTCTTCTGCTGGAAGGTTTATGGGAAGCCAATGAAATTTTGACAGGAGATAAGTTAATTTGCCTGGCCATTAGTGGAATTGGAGAACCCAAACCATAAGCTCGAGGCTTAGACTGGGGTGCACCAGTCCCTGAAGATGGGACAGGAGATCCGGATCTGGGTCCAGAGTCAATGGACCACAGAAAGGGGAATCAGACTTGTCAAAGCCAGAAGAGGGCAATGAGGATCACTTTGCTCTTCAACCTGATGACTTTAAGAGGAATCAATGGAAAGGGGGGGGGGCACAGAGCAGTCACGAGGGTCTATCATGGAGAGAGGGCGAAGTAGCTGTTGCACTTATTTAGGTGAGATGCAAACAGATCACAGCAAGGCTGGCCTCATCAATGGAAAATCTCCTCTACTACTTCGGGATTAATAGACCACTCGTGAGGCAGGAGAATGCATCTGCTCAACTTGTCCGTTATCAGATTTGAACTCCACGGGATGTGTGTTGCTGTTAGAAAAATGGAAGAAAATCACCCATTGCCATACTCAGCTTCTTGATACAAGGGGCAAGACCTGGTTCCACCCAGTCTGATATACCAGACTACCAACAGAATGAATTGCAATAGTTCCTAGTTGGAGGGCATCTTGAAAGGCCTGCAACGCTAAAAGCACTGCCCTCCATTTCAGAACATTGATATGCAACTTGGCCTCTATCAGGGACCAAGTGCCTTGGACTGTTCCGAGATAAAGCCCCCCCCCCCCCAATCTGGGAGGGATCCATGGTCATTATGGCCTTGGGCTGAGGTAAAAACAAAGGATCAGACCAACTTCCCTAGGATTCCATCCAAGAGGATAGGTTCTTGCAAGGAATGGTGATTAAAATCAGATGCATCAGGGGATGATTCAGAATGGACCACTGGGATGCCAAAAGCCACTGTACAAGTCTGTCAAATCTTGCCAGTGGGACCAGGGCGATTGCTACTGCCATGGACCTCAAGGCTTAAACCAGCAGTGAAGATACTCTATCATTGGAAAAAATGGCTTGCACTTGGGACATTACCTGTAGCAACCTGTGAAGAGGAAAAGTACAGTTGTGTACACTTACCATAAATGTATATGTTAGAGTGTATTCACTGTTGCAGTCATTACATTTGGGTTATCTGCTTGCAGGAAGCCCTCAGTTGGCCTGATTATCAAAGTCTTAGGTCCTGCATCGGTTGCGGACTCATCTTCCATTACGTCAGGTAATGAGTATAAAGCATGCAGCCGACAACATTACAATCAGTTTTTCTTGCCCCAGATGTCAGGTGCCCCCATAACGGAAAGCAATTGTATTACAAGGTTACACCTCCAACAAAAAGCAAATACACCAGAAAGGTTTAAGCATAGTAAAGAATAGAGGTATAGTCGATAAAAGTTAGGGGGCTGGAGGGAGGGTAACCAGGACTGCAACAGTGAATACACTAACATTTACATTTATGTTAAGTGTACACAACTGTACTATGTTCATGTTTCACTGTTGCAGGCATTACATCTGGGTAGATTCACAAAGCTAAGGAAGGGAGGAGGCAATTAAATAGCATTAGGACTAGCTATAAGGCCCTGCAAGACTGCTGTGGCAAAACCAGCTCTGGATTTAGAAAAAAAATGGCAAGTGGTAATGCTTGGTGAAGGTATGTACAGAACTCCAGGTAGCAGCTTCTAGGATGTCCCTGGTAGGGACACCTCTGAGAAAGGCTGTAGAGGTAGATGCAGCCCTGGTGGAATGTGGTCTTATCCCCTGTGGGGTAGGTTTTCAATGGTGCTTATAGCAGAAATGAATGCAATGGCCTATCCACTTAGAAATGGTTTGCTTTGAAATGGCCTTCACCTCTGCCCCTACAGCAAATGCAACCAGCAGCTGTTCAGATTTCCTGAGAGGCTTAGCCCTGTCCAAGTAAAATCTAAGTTGTCTGTGCACGTCCCAGGAGTGCAATATTCGTTCCCCTTTGTTCTGTGGATTAGAAAAGTTTGGCAAATTAATGGACTGATTAAGGGCCACACTGGATATCACCTTGGGCATAAAGGAAGGATTGGTCCTGAGTGACACCCTGTCCGCATGAAAGATGATGAAAGGCTCCACTGCCATGAGGGCCTGTAATTCAGACATTCATCTTGCTGAAGTCATTGCTAGAAGGAAGGCTGTTTTCCAAGAAAGGAATTCAACTCTGCATTTGCAGCTGGCTCAAGGGGAGGTAGAGTGAGCTTTTCCAATACAAAGTTAAGGTCCAAGGCTGGAGTAGGGGGCTCTCCTGGGTGGTGTTAAGTTTTTGGTCCATCTGAGAAATTGCTTCAACAGTGGATGAGAGAAGAGGGGTGGCTGTATTATAATGTGCTGAAATGGCAGAGGCATGAATTTTGATGGAAGAAAAGGAAAGTCCCTTGTGAAGCATCTCAGTCAAGTACTGAGGAATGTGCGGTAAATTGGGCACTGTTGTGCCCACGCCCGAGTTTGGCTCTAGGAAAAGATCTTTTACATTTTTCAGCATAGGATATTTTAGCACTAGAAAAACACAACTCCACGACCAACAAAACAAAAATATCAGGAAGTAGTGTAAAATACGAAATCCTTTATTCAAGTAAATCCAGGAAAGAACGTAACACAAGCGCTTTCGCTCAGGTAATCCTGAGCTTTTTCAAGTAAATACAAAAAGCATTTGCTGGACCAAACCTTTATATTACCATAAGTATCACGTTAATTATAAACAAGTGATGCTAATCAAGTATTCAAGTATTTAAAGGAGCTTTGCATTTATTAAAACATGAAATAAAATATTGTATTTATTTTATTATATAGAAACAATGGCTACTAGTTCTAGGTATTTATTTTGGTTCTAAAATCTATTTTGTAGAGTTTTTTGGCATGATCCAGCTTTTAATATTTTAAATACAATATTTTATTTCATGTTTTAATAAATGCAAAGCTCCTTTAAATACTTGAATACTTGATTAGCATCACTTGTTTATAATTAATGGGATACTTATGGTAATATAAAGGTTTGGACCAGCAAATGCTTTTTGTATTTACTTGAAAAAGCTCAGGATTACCTGAGCGAAAGCGCTTGTGTTACGTTCTTTCCTGGATTTACTTGAATAAAGGATTTCGTATTTTACACTACTTCCTGATATTTTTGTTTTGTTGGTAGTGGAGTTGTGTTTTTTTGGTTTATTGACGTTCTTTGGATTATTTTAGCACTAGGCCTCCTTACCTCCAGAATGACATCCATCACTTGCTTACTGAGGGATGGTAATGGAGAGATCAGGTAGCCAGGATGCAAGCTTCAGGGTTTGAAGCTGTGGGTGCAGAATCTGGCCCTCCTGCTCTGACAGCAGGGCAGGGGTCTGAGGCAGGTGCCATGGTTCCAGCAGGGACACTGCGGAAGAGGGGGTACCAGTGTTGGCATGGCCAGTCTGGTGCAAGTAGTATAGTCATTGGTTTGTCCTGTTTGATCTTTAGTAGCACTTTTGAGAGGAGAGGCAGATGGGGAAAGGCAAACTGATAGGTTTTTCCAGGTGAAGGACAGGGCATCCACTTTCCATGCTCGTCTGTGGGGAGTCCTTGTGCAGAACTTATCCAACTGGCAGTTCTGAAGGGAGGCAAGTCTCTCGGGGCTCCCCCATTTCTCAAAGTGTTGAATATCTTGGCTTCCAGTTTCCACTCGTGTGGGACAATTGGATTTCTGCTTAGGTCTGCCAGTGTATTTGGCTTGCCTGGCAGGAATTGAGCTTGTAGGTGCACTTGGTAGCTCAAGGCCGTGTTCCACAGAGTCATGGCTAGTGTGCAGAGAGGGTATGAGTGGGTTCCTCCCTGCTAGTTTATATACCATATAACAGCAGTGTTGTCAGTCTTTACCAATAATTGTCCTGGAAGAATGTGGTCCTTGAAGGCTGTGAGAGCATTCTATTACAGCTAACATTTCTTTTTGGATTGATATGCAGGTGCATTTCACTCTGGTTCCATTTGCCCTGAATGCACTGCCCTGTCAAGTGAGCCCCTCATGCATAGTCTGAGTCTGTTAGGGTTTGGACGGCAGAGGGTAGAGTGAATGGCAGTCCCTTGTGGTGGCAGGCCTCTGCCCACCAAAGGAACTCTGTCTTTAGACAAGGGATGATAGGAATCATTGATTCTAGGTCCTGAGAATGTTGACACCATAGGCTTTCTAGCTACCATTGTAGTTTCCTCATATGCAGTCTTGCATATGGAATTAGTAGAATGCAAGAAGCCATGAACCCCAGGGCTTGCAGTAGTTTCCTTGCAGATAGCTGGGTTTTTGTGGCCAGTAGTTTGAAGTAGGCTGTCAAATAAGCTTGTTTCTCTGGCGTGAGGTAAGCCACCTGGGAAATTGCATTCAAGCTTGCTCGCAGGAATACAATGTTGGCAGGGTACTAGATGCGATTTCTTTTCGTTTATGGTGTACCCCAGAGAAGTTAGTAATTTCTTTGCAAATGCCAGATGATTTAATAGTATGTCCTGGCTTTCTGCCTGAATTAGACAATCTAGGTATGGGTATATCTGAATATTACTTCGCCTGCAAAATGCAATGACTGGAGCTAGGCACTTTGGCTTATCTACTGTGCCCAGGGTATTCACAAAGGGCAGTGCAGAGAACTGATAGTGCATGTAGGCTGCTCTGAAGCGTAGGTATCTTCTGCAAGATTCCCTTATTGGGATGTGCAGGTAGGCTTCCTTTAAATCCAGTGTTGCCAACCAGGCATTTTTGCCTAGCATGGGGAAGCAGCTGATGAAGAGTTAGCATTTTGAATTTTGGGATTACCAAAAAGGTGTTTAGGATAGACAGGTCCAGGATAGGACGCCAGGAATTGTCTTTCTGGGTACCAGGAAAAGTCTTGAGTAAAAACCTTGCCCCCATTCCTCTTCTGGGACAGGTTGAATAGCCCTGATGCTTAGGACGAGAGAACCTGCTTTTGAGCCTCTGCCCACCGATTTGGGGTTAGGTCTGGCCAACCTTTTGGGGTTGGTAAGGGGTGGACGTGGCATCTGTATCCTTGGGAAACTATTTAAAACCCATTTTTCTTGAGTAATGAATCCCCAGTTTTTTGCATGCAGGGCAATCTTCCCCCTAAAGGAAAGGTCAGTTGAGCAGTGCTTGGAAGGTTTAAAGTTAAGTCATTGTGACAGTTTACCATAGGGGGATGTCTTACTACTTCCAGCTTTGGAAGTGGGAGCCCCCCCACTGCTTAGGCCTGTGAATACATTGAGACTGAAGCCCGAGTTCTGCTGGTTCTGGGTTTGGACTGAAGGCCTGGAAGAGGCAGGAAAGGACCAATTCTTAGGCCAGTGCCTACTAAATCTGGGAGGCTGTACTTGCAAGAAATCGTTAACAGTTTGCATATAGTTAGCTTTTTCCTCCATCTTTTTAAGAACTGCTTTGCTGCCAAACAGCCAGTCTTGGTTTAAGGGAGCATCCAGTAATTTAGCTTTAACATGATCTGGCAAAGTTTGTTCCTTAAGCCAATCATGCCTTCTAAGTACAGACCCAGTGACAGCAGCCCTGCAAGATGCCTCTAATGAATGAAAACCACACTGCAAAGTATGTTTTCCAACTTGCTCAGCAGAATGCATTAAATCCTGTAATTCTTTATTTTCAGCACAGTCAGAAATCATCATTTTCTGTTTAAGCAACCTAATATTATGCTGCTGATACTTTAACATATGAAACTGGCAGGCCCTAATGGCCAAAGTTGCAGAAGTGTATACCCTCTTACCCAATCTGTCCAGGGCCCTGTAATCTATCAGAGGGGGTAGGGGTTTTGGCAGTAGCTGACTTAATGCCTTTGGGTCCCTGTGAAATGGTCTCAGGATCCGCTGTAGGATTCTTAAAGTGGAACTTGAGAGAGTCAGGTACTTTAATACCAGTCAGGTTTTCTGGGAACCGGAGGTAAAGTGTCAGGGGCCAGGCTAGATTCCAAGAAGGCATCTACAATGTCCAGTACAGGAGGGCTAGCTAAAGGCCTGTGTTGAGGTAGGAGTAAGAATTCCCTAAGCCTCTTTTTTGAGTCAGAGTAATCCAGGCTTTCCAAGCGGAAATGCTCCCTAAGAGCACACAGTTTCACCAAAAGAGAAATCCTCTGGAGGGGAAGCAGAGGGCATGGAGTCCTCTGCATCAGAATCCTCATAGGTAGATGAGGGCAACTCCTGGTCAGAGAAAACAAATTTCAGAATCCTGATCAGAAGAATCAGAAGGAAAAATAAGTTCTAGGTCTCAGAGAGAAGGGTGGCTTCCCCTCAGAGTAATAAGGTCTTCAGCCACTCTCATCATTTGTTTTTTACGCATAGGGGCCTGACCATGTGGTCTGGGCATATGTTTTCTAGCTGTGGATAGAGTTTTAGGCCTTGAAGATGGCGTCTGTTTAATATGCAAGTCAGAAGGCCTGAATCCACCCTCAGAAGCCAGTGTCTGCACAGCGGCTCTGGACCTATTCAAGGTAGAGACATTTGCAGGTTCCACAATCGAAGCAGCATCTCGTGGCATACCGGACTCTGAATGGGTCTCAGTAGAGGGCATCAGGGGCTGTGAATGCACCTCAATGGAGTACCGGTGAACTGGCAACTAGCTTAGCAAAAGCATAGTCGGCAGCTTTGGACCTATGCGGTCCGTCTATCTTTGCGTTTTTTCAGAATGTTGGTAGTCTGGTGGCTTACCGAAGCCATTTCTGGATAATTGAACAGAGTAGCAAAATATTTAGATGAGAAAATGAACAGACTAATAGTTTGAGGTTCGAATAAGGCACAAAACCGACAGCAAGGGACATCTTGGCCTAGGCCTAAGCAAGGAATGCAGTATGAATGAAAATCTTTGAGGTATTTGCTTTCCACAAGAAATACAATTGTTAACTTTTACTGACATTGGTTTAGAGCAAGAAAAAGGATCCCCAACGGGGTACTTAGCTTAGTTGAAGACTTCGGATCTGAAACTCAAACAAAAATTTCAGGAGTTGGCAGACTGGCACTTGCGAACTGCTTCAGGCACCCAACAGCAAGAAAGACTAATGTAATGGCGTCTGCTGCATGCTTTATACCCCTGACTACCTGATGTTATGAAAGATGAGACAGCAACCGATGCAGGACCCAAGACTTTGATAATTAGGCCGACTAAGGGCTACCTGCAAGCAGATAACTTTAATGTAATGACTGCAACAGTGAAACACGAAGAACATCTGTACAAGTGGTGGTATTCTATAAACACCAAATTTTGAGTACGACTGTTGCAATTTTGTTGAGTTCACCATAATGCCTAGACAAGCAGCGATGCAGAATTAAATCAGTTGCTTGATTAAGTAGATGCCTTGTGGGAGCAGTGGCAAGCCAGTTGCCCAAGTATGGAAACACCCAGAAGCTGTGCAGTCTGAAGTGAGCTGTTACTGCTGCCATGCACTTGGAACACCATGAGGGCTGTGGTGAGACCAAAGGGCAGCACTGAATTGATAGTGATAGACTCCTAGCTGAGAGTGGAGGAACCTTCTGGAGCACTTGTCCATTTTATGTGGCAATGTGTCCTGAAGGTCTATGGAGCACATCTAATTGTCATCCTCCAAGAATGGTAGGATTGACTGAACCGTGACCATCCAGAATATTGTTTGCTGAACCAATTTGTTTAGAAGACAGATCCAGGATTGGTCTCAAGCCCTTGTCTTTAGCACCAAAGAGAACCTAAAGTAAAATCCAAATCCTATTTGGTCTGGTGAGACTTCTTGGATGACACTTTGCTAGCAGCTTTTGAATTTCCAGAGCTGCCTAATCACTCAGATTGGGTGGGTCATCAGGGATTCTTCTGCCTAATCTAGGAAAGAGTGAAAGGGATGTAGTATCCTTTGGCAACAATCCTTTGCACCCAAGTATCTGCAATTTGTTGTTGCCAGGCTCTTAACTGCAAGGACAACCTTCCCACAACTGCCTCTAGAGGCAAGCAATCTGCTGCCCTTTCTTTTTTGGAGAAGCTTTACCAGCGCTCCTGAATCTCCGGAATCCTGACTTTGCAGGCCACCTCTGGCACGAGGGTGGTGTCTTCCACTGCAACTCCCCCTCTGTCCCGAGGGGAGGCACTGCCATGTGTGCCCTGAAAAGGACCTTGTGATGTTTAACTACATCTTCCTGCTCCTCTGGCTCCTGGAATAGGACTGCTGGGGAGCCAAAAACATATACCCACTGCAGAATTCCATCTCTCACACCTGGCCAGGGTTTCTCTGACTTTGGGGCCAAACAGATGAGCTGTCAAAAGCAGCACTGACAGACTTAAATGGCTCTGCAAACTCAAGCACATTCAGGCGTGCCTCCTTATAGCAATGTCAGAAACTGCTGCCCTAGTCGTCCTTTCGGCTGCATAAGCAATGAGCCTCATGGATGAGTTGGAAAGACTCCAGGATAGGTAGTTGGGAGGCCACATTATCTTGAACTTCCTTAGTTCCTGCAAGGGAATCCAACAACTCCTTGATCAGATCCCTTTGGGCTCTAGTAAAATGTGCCATAAAATTAAAGGACCTTAAAGAGAAGGTCGATGAGGCATACACCTGCTTTCCAAATCTATCGTCCTTGACTCCCAGTTAGGGGGATGAACAGTGGAATTCTTCTGCAAGTTCCTTCTTTGTGGCTGCCGCAACCACCACGGCATTTACTGCTTATCGCTTAGCCCAACACCGATGGTCCTCTGGCACTGAGAATTTTGTCTGTCTCCTGGGGATAGGTTCTATGGAGTCAAGAGCCTTCAAAGCCTACTGCGTGATCAATTTAATATGAGAGTCAGCAGGTGGGTTCACCCAAGAGGTGAATGTGCGAGCACCAAAAGCTTGCAGGTACACCAACTCCTCTGAGGTAGGGTTTTTGGGCTTAGTCACCCCTCTGCTTCAGAATTTCCAGAATGTCTCCAAAGGAGACGTCTTCTGGTGTGACTGTGGGGAACCCTCCCTATCCAAGTCTATGTCCTCCGATATTCTTCTGGGGAATCCAAGTGTTTCCTCTTGCACATCTTCCTGGACACCACCTCAGTTGGAAGCTCTGTCGAGGGGCATCCTACAGGTTTGGTGCTTACTGTCCAGGCATGGAGGTTGGAGGAAGCTCTGGGCAAGCAAGGGTCTCGAGATGGAACTCATAGGGAAGGGGTCAGCAAAGAAACTGCAGAGGCCAATACCCTCTTCATCACCTGTAAGTCAAGTCCCACCACCCCCGAAGAGGGATAGAAGCCTGGAAGAGAGAAAAGTTTGGAACTTTGGTCCCACCCCTCTCTGTGTTGGAACTCCCAAAGTTGGAACCAGGGAGGAACCCATGTGTGCTAAAACAAGGGTCATACTTTGCTCCTAATAAAATACTGGAGTGGATCCGGCAGCAGAGCTACAACTCCAGGAGTCCTACTCCAATGGAGTATAGGAACTCAAAGCAGAGTCGAACTGAATAAAACTGTCAGCACCAGAGCAGCTGGAACCAGAGGAATCAGTTGCTATCTCCAAACCCTTGGAGGTTAGACGAAAAGTCTGAGGAGTCTAAACATCCCATCTCCAGAAAGGATTGAGGCTCGACAGGAAACCAAGACCTCTGGCTACGAGGCACTTTTCCACCAACCTAACATTGGACTCCTAGAGGAATGGACAGAAAAGGCCGAGGGAGTTTCAGCTCAGTCTAGAAAGGGGCTTGGAAGTTGACCCACAAAGGGATCAATTGAAGGGAACACCTTGCCTGGGGGGACCTGTTTTCAAAGTTACAGGAAGCACCAGGGAATGTATTGGTTACAAAAGTTTGGATGGAGCCGCAGAGGAGACCAGCACCAATGGAGCAGGAATAACCACCGTGGTGACTGACAGAGACCTGCAACAGAAGTCAATACCACAGATGGTGCCAAAGTCTGTTCTTTGGATTTCTCTTTTGCCAATTTCAGTTCAGCAGGAAGTGTGGGAACTGAAGATTTGTGTTTCTTGGATGCCAGGGCCAAAGGGGACACCAGCATCGAGCGACTCCTGCCCATGTCCAGATATAGAAGAGGAAGAAGGTGAAGATGCATCAGACTTGGACAATGCTTCTTCAAAGGAAGTTTTGATAAGACCTTTTAAAAATCAGCTTTTTTTCTTTCAATGAGGGCCCGGTGACTGAAGGCTTGACAAAATGCGCACTCCTGCAAATGCGCCGGGCTCAAGCAGTAAAAGCAAGAGGGCCCCATCAAAGCTGGGCATCTTCCTCCCACAATCCTGACATTGTTTGAAGCCAGGTATTCCCCTAGATTTGTCTGCCATGTGGAAGAAAATCATCAACTACAGAAGCACACTAGAGACGGCGCACACAGATTAGAAGGGAAAAGGGCTACCAACAATGGTAGGCCAGAAATACCAAATAGTAGTGGAAAGGAAACTACCAATGATGGTAGAGAAATATCACAAGGAAATAGTATACTCGCCCACAAAAAGGAACTACAAGAGTACAGAAAAACTATATAAATATTTTGGTAGCAGAAGTAATAAACATACTAAAGCTAAACTAGGTGGATTAAAAAGTTCATTGTTTCATCGTGGTGGTCCAGCTTTGTGTTTTCTCTATCTAAACTAGGTAGAAATAGATTTATACAAGATTTATAGTACTCGAAAGAGAAAAACTAACAAATACCTTTAGCTGGTGAGTGTGTGGCTGACCCATCTTTGTAGAACAGCAGCAAGCTAGATCTGAGGTAATCTGGATATAGGTATTCTGGGTAGAAGCTTAGCTCGAGAGTTTTTGGTTTTCGCAAGGTGTTACAGCAGCCAAGGGGGATCAGAGGGTCGGAACAGAGTCCCATATGTCAAGGATAAATGAAGATTAACAGAGACAAAGTTTTCTTACCATAAATGTTCCATCTGTGTTGTCCATCTTCATTTCCATTGACCAGAGTCTTTGTTCTGATCCTTGGAACAGACTGGCCACTTTCCAGCTCGAGCTTCCTGACTTGAGCTCCTACCTACCCATAATGCCCTGCACCCCACAGTATACCTCAGTTTAGCAAGAAAACAGAGCATAAAACACACTTATGCCCTTGCATAAAGCAAACACATCTATTTGGAACATAAATCAGGAGCTCAACAGAAGGGAGAGATTCCTTTGAGAATTCTACCAGGTTTCCAAAGACTTGCCTGAGGGAAGGGGAGCTGCAAGGTTAATGGAAACTAATATGGACAACACAGATGGAATGTTATGGTAACATATCCGATGTTGTCCTCTACATTTTATTAACCTGTGGGACAGAGTCCCCAGCTACCAAAATCCAGGGTGGCCCTCATGGTAGGATATTCAAGAGTACAGCAGAACCAAAGGCACTTGCACTCCTGGATATGTCCAATTTGTAATGCGTAAACAAAAGTGTGGGGATTTGACCAAGTAGCAGCAGCACAAATATTAATTGAAACTCTGGATCAAAAAGCCAGAGACGTAGCCATAGACGTTGTAGAATGGGCCTGGATTCATTCTGGTAAATTAATAGTTTTGAGAGAGAGTAGATAGTCTTTCAACCATTTTGCTAGCATAGCTAACAGATCTACCTCTTTGCATCCGATAGAGAAACTGATTAGACCTTCTAAAGAACTTGGTTCTGTGTAGACAAACAAAGCTGCCTATGCACAGAGCAAATGCAGTGTGTATTCACCTTTATTTCGATAATTAGGAAAAAAGACTGGAAGATTAACGGACTTAATATGTTACCCTCCTTAGCCACCCTGGGTAAAAAATGGATTAGTACATAGGGACACTGTCCTTGTGGAAAATTAAATATGGAAAGTTTGCAGAAAGGGCTTGGAGTTAAAACATTTCTGGAAAACACAATAGCTACTAAAAACAGTCTTTCAGGAAAACCTCAAATCCACAGTAGCTGCAGGTTCAAGGGGCAGATGTAACAAAGCTTGCAAAATCAGTCAGATTCCACAGGAGAGTAGTACCTTTCAGTGGTCAGAGCAGGAAAATTCCCCTAAGAAAGGTCTTACACAGTTTAGAAGCAAGGGAAACCAACATGAAACTTGGATACAACAGCTAGCTGAACTCTGACATTGGAAAAACTAGCGCCAGAGAAAAGGCAAGCCAAGAAGTCTAGCACAACTGCCATTGGAGCTGTAAAGGGATCAGTTTCTATTCAGCTCAAAAGGAAAATCTTTTCCATTTACTCTTGCAAATTTTGCTCGAAGATGTATGCAATGAGACTGAAATTTCTAGAATAGGAAGGAAAGCCTGGGTAATCCTGCCATCATCGAAGTGGAGAAACCATACAGTTAGTTTCAAGCCCTGTATATGTCTGGGTGTGGATGCTCAGACAGATGAGGAAGCAGATCTGAACCTGGATCCAGTCTCATCGGAGAGCAAACCAAATGAGACCAAAGAAAGGTGAACCCTGTTTGAGACCAAAAATGGGCAATGAGGATTACTTTGCTCTGCAACCAGAAAGCTTTCCATAAGAACTTGGGAATTAGTGGTGGGGAAAAAGCATAGTGAAGACCAGAGGGCCAAGCACAGACTAGTGTCCCTGGGTGACTGCTCCTGAGGAGAAAGGCAAATACCTGCTGCATTTGTTGTTGAAAGGGGATGCAAACATTGCAGCAAGGATGACCCCATTTCTGGAATATCATGTATGCCATTGACTGATTCAATGACCACTTGAGGCATCAGTAAAACACTCAGCTGAGTGCATCGGCTAACATGGACTGCCCCAGAACGTGCATTGCTACCAGAAAGCAGTTGGTAGAGATTGCTCACACCACACTCCTTGCTTCTCAACATAGGGAGGGACCAGGTCTTTCCTCCTATTTGTTGATGTACCAAACCATTGACATTGTCCGTTTGTATTGCAATAGTCTCCAGAGGTAGAAAGCTGTAGAGTTCTTGCAATGCTAGAAGTATTGCTCTCACCTCCAGTACACTGATGTGCAACTTGGTCTCAAGGTATCCACATACCTTGGACTGTTTGATGCAATGCCCCCCCCCCCCCCCCTAGCTGGGAGGTGTCCATGGTCAATGTGGTGTTCCGGAATGAATGGGTGTCCTTGTGTAACTTCTGCCAAGTGAAGCCACCAAAGTAGAGACTCCTTGCATACGAGACAGTTTGATGAAAAAAAATCAGAGGGTTCCTGTGAAATGACCAGTAGACCTAATGTCCACTAATAGCTGCAAGTGAAAACATGGCATGGGTTGAAGGGTTATAGTGGCCGCCATTGAGCCTAATGCTCAGAACTAAGCTGGTGGAGACTGAGATGGTGAAAATTTGGCTAATGTGAAACCAAGTTTGAAAGCCTGTCAGGTAAGCATATGTCCTAGTTTCCAGGCAGTCCCCAATGAAGTTTATCGTTTGTACTGGGTCCATCTGAGACTTCTGTAAGTTGATGGTTATCCCCAGTAGTGGGGCCAGCTTGAGTAAGTAATCCCTGGCCTGAAGGAGTAGATGCCTAGTTGTAGCAGTCAGTCAGTCATCCAGATATGGAAATAGTGGATAACCTTGCAGTCGGAGATGAGTTGCAACCACTGCTAGACATTTGATAAACACCCTGGGGACCAAGATGAGACCAAACAGAAGCACCCTGAACTGGTAGTGACTGGCTCCCAGCCAGAAATGTAGGAAATGCCCCGAGCACCTGTCCTTTTACATGGTAGTATGGGTCCTTTAGGTCTACACAGCACATCAAATTGCCCATCTTCAACAGGTAAGATTGACTGAATTGTGACCATTCTGAACTTTGTGTGCATCAACTTGTTCAGACCGTTCAAATCCAGGACAGGTCGCAAGTTCCCCATCTTCTATGGTACTAATTTGATCGAGGGGACTTCTTGGAAGACTCTTGCAATTTCTTGTTCTACATCCCCTCTCTGATTGGATGGAACATCGGGGAGGTGATGTCTGTTTGGGAAAAGGGAATGAAATTTCCTCTGGATACGATCCTCAACACCCAGTTGTCATTTGTGATGGCCTCCCAGGCTTCTGGCTGCAAGGAGAAATCATCTCCAACTGCCTTCAGCGGGGGCAGTCAAGCAACTGCTCAGGATCACTGAAAGGGCTTGTCCTAGAAAGGTTTCCTGGAATCCCTGATTTTGTGAACCCCCATGTTGTGTGGGTGGAGTCTCCCATTTGACTATATCCCCCTCTACACCAGGGAAAAAATTCTCCAGGAGTGTTCTGTAAAGGGCCCTGCAACTTCCAAAACCATGTCTTTACTCCCATACTGGTTCCTGGAAAAGGTCCTCTGTGGTGTGAAAAACAGATGACGGACTGGGTCTTGCCTTCCTTTCCACTCTGGGACACCGTGTCATGGCTTGTGTGCCCCAAACAAGATGGAGCCATGAAAAGTAGCATTAATAAAGCACAGTTTTGAAAGTATCTGCAAAACTCACAGCCTCATCCAGGAATGGTGCCATATCACAATGACAAAACCAGCCACCCTTGAGGTACCCCTCTGCAGTGTACAAGATTAACCTCATGGATGCACTGTCTAAAGAATACAGGGTTGCCAGCCTGGAGGAAAAGGCTCTGTTCCTCAGATGACATGGTCAAGAAATTGTTTAGCCCGATCCCCAGGTCCAAGTCCCTTTGTATGCTGGTGAAGTGCGACAGTGACTCCTTAAGCATAAAGGTAGAAAAGGCGTAAACTCTTGACAAAGCTATCCAACACCCTGGATTCTCTAGAGGGTGGACAGAGGAGCTTTCCTGGGCCAGCCACTTCTTAGTCGCTGCCACAACAATGGCATCTACAGGGATACTCTGTCCATAACTTGTCAACAGGGGCACTTAATCTTGTTTGTGCATTTAGGGATATGCTCCATTGTACCCAGTTCCTTCCACACCTTTAATGACAACAGCTGAATGAGTGAGCCAGCCAGGGGAGGGTGGGTGGGGATGGACCCAAAAGCCTCAGACAGTACAGATTCCTCCAGGGAAGTGTTTTTGGCAGACCAACCCATCCCCCTCTGGTGTAGGATTTCAAGAATGTCTCCAAAGTAGACTTCGCCGGGTGGTGATTTCTGAGACCCCGCTTCATCGAAATCCATATCCATAGCGATTCCACAGAGGAATCAATAAGCCGCCTTTTACACAACCTCCTGAGGGATCTCCTCAGCAGGGCTCTGGGGAGGTATCTGAAGAAGCCTCAGGATCCAGAGAGGGAAGTGTGTGGAGGCTTTCTGGGATTAGTTGTCCGTATGGGAGACCAGAGAGACCTCAGATACCAATCTAGTATGGGGGGGGTTCTGTGGTGAACACAGAGGATCTCCTTGGGGCAGAAAGCTCTCTCCACATCCTTAAGGACAGAAGGGCTCCGAGACACCAAAAAAACTGTCCCACTAGAGCCAAAGCCCCTGATACAGACACCTCCCAGAGACCAAAGCCTTCCACTCCAAGGGGGGTGGGGGGGTCTGAGTTGAGCTGCTGAAGGCCGAAGCTCCAAAGGGAAACTTTCTTTGAAAACTTCAGGGTAAACTTCAGTCCCCACAGAACCAACCAACCCTACTGCTCCAAGATGCATTAAAGTAGTTGGAGCCAAGCGGGTCTGGGGAAACCAGAGGCAAAGAGGAAATCTATAGACTCAGATGCCTTGGCACCAGGAAGCAACAAAACAGACTTCTCTGAAACAGAGGGTCAGATTGGAGTAGTCACAGGCTAGAAAGGGGTATTTACAGATCCAGATGTGGATGGAGAAGACTAGCTCCATCTGGATCTGGGTCTCAAGGAACTGTCTGCCAATATCCTTGCAAAAAAGATTTCAGGAAGACCTGCAAGAAGCAGTGGATGGTGCGTTTCCAAGATTTCTTGAAGCAAGCCCTTGGAGCACTGCTAGTCAGCACAGAAGCAGGGGCTGAACCAGTAGGAACAAAGGTCAAGAGAGCCACTGACTCACAGCACAAGGTGACCAGGGTGGAGGAGAAGTTAGAACAGAGCTTGGAGCCAAAAACAAGTGTGTCTAATTTTGGAGCCTTTTTGGGAGGCTCCGAGGAAGTCTGCACAAGAGTGTTTCCTGCCCTCTCAGGTCTCTGTGGGTCTCAGATGGGGATTGAGCCCCTGAAGTCAAAAGGTACCTCCAAGTTGTGAGGAAACATGCCTTTCAGTACAAGCTTGGTCCTCCTGTCTGCCAGAGCTCGGGGGGGGGGGGGTGAAAAGTCAGACATCTTGAAGGGGCCTGAAGGTGGGTAGGTCCCAAGCAATACACTCCCTGTGGGCATCAGACTGAGGAATTTTCTACCCACATGAAGTGCATTTTTCAAAACCTAAAGGGTTTTGCTCGGACATACTGAAAGGAGCAGAAAATATTTTTTTCTTAAAACAGAAAATGGACAAACTGCGATTAACAGACAGGAAGGAGAGAAGGAATTTCTAAATTTAAGAAAGCTATGACAGAGAAGAAAATTAAAGTTAGACACAGTCAAGACACTCAAACTACTGAATACCAACTCCCACAGAGGCTCACAGCTGCAGGAACTCTGCTGATGCTAGCCGTGGCAAACGAGATCTGAGGTATTCTGGGGGAGTCTGGCATTACAGGTAGGTAGGAGAAGCTCAAGTGAGGAAGCTCAAACTGGAAAAAGTGGCCGGTCAGTTCAGAGGATTGAACAGAGACCCACAGATTAATGAAATGACATCAGATCACTCGTTGCTACAATCGGCTGCAAGCTGTAGTCAAAGAAGGCTCCAAGGTCAGAGAGACTGTTAAAGTGGAAGTTGACTGGAGAGAAACAGTTCAAGGAATTGCTCAAGAGGAGGAAATGTGGAACTGAAGAATGACAGTCCCTCAAAAAAGGATGCGAGAGGACTACAGAACAGATGTGGCCACGCTTGGTGTGGAAATAAGGTACATAAGGAAAGCTGGTGATGAAATGCAGAACTCCAGGAAGGCATCAAAAGGAAGAGCAAGAAAAAGTGGGAGAGAAAAAAAAAAGATTACCAAGAATAAATACCAGTTGATTAATAAGGATGCTAACAAAGCAGCCTCAATGGCAAAGAAGGTATCAGAGGCACTCTACCAAATTCTGGAAAGTGGCTCAGCAGATGATGCTCTATCTGGGTCACAAGGAATAAAGAATGCCAAGGAATACTGGTTGGCTAAGATAGGAGTTGAAACAGCAAAGTACAAGCATCAGAAGTGCTCTGCCAGCTTTTGGAAAGTAACTCAGTAGATAGTACAAAAACTACTGTTACAAGGTAGACAAAGATGTCAGAACCTTTGTAAGGGATGCCAGCAGCAACAGCCTATTCACCATTCCACAGGACAAAGGCAGATGAAGAGAGTACTTCTAGCAGCTTCTGAATGAAGACCCTGCAGAAGCTATACTGATCCAATCACAGCATACAATGGAAGAGCCCACTTTAAGAGTACCAAGAACAGCACCAAGGAAAAAAGTCAGGGAAAGCAGCAGGCTTAGATGAGATCACAGCAGATAAAGATGTTGGTGAGAAATAGCTCCTGAGGGTACTCAGAACAGTATGGAGAGAAAAGTATATTCCAGATGACTGGAGAATAAGCATACTAGTACCAGTGTACAAGAACGAAGGGGACATTCACAACTGCGGGCAGTAAAGATGGATCAAACTGTCACATTGCATGAAAGTATGGACAAGGTGATAAATTACATAGTACAAGATGGGAGATTAGCAGTTCGGACTCAGAACAGGATGCAGCAGAGCAGACCCAATGTTTGCAATGAGACCATTCAGTTCCAAAAACATTGGCAGAATTAGTGCAGGTTATGTACAAGGACCCAATGACTCATGTACGTAAAGGGTTCGGTCTCAGAGGGATTCCTAATAGGAGTGGGTATGCATCAAGGTACAGCTGAGGCCACTGCTGTTTATACTGATAGACTACATTAGTAAACAGGTCTGAGAGGACAAAGCTGCTGAATGCAGACAATATGGGATGAAACAGACTAAGACCTTCAAAAGGATAGGGGAATGGAATACAAAACTGAAAACACATGGGATGAAACTGTAGAAACAAAACATATGTAACTGCAAACTGTGGAAATCAGAAGCCAATAATTGAGACAGAAGGGGAAAATGATGGAATGGGTTAACAGCTTCAAGTATCTAGGACTGGTTCAGAAGGGAAGTCAAACAGTCAAAGCAAAAATTAGAGGGGCTCATCCAATTAGCAAAGATCAGTAGTGTACGACAAAAGAATGCCAAAGCGGAAATACAGTGGTGCCACCAGTACTACTATACAGTACAGAAACCTGGGCAGTAACAGCAGAGCAGTTCAGGAAAGTTAGAGGTGAAGAGTCTGAGGAGGGTGAAAGGATGCACACTGGGACAAAAAAAGTAAGATATCAAAGCAGTAGACAAAGTAGCTCCAGTTGTAGAAAAGGTCAAAGAACAGATTACAGTGGGTCAAGCACATATGCAGAAGAGTCTGGTGAAATTTGGGAGAGACAAGTAGTCGAGGAAATGGTCATCCAGCAATGTGACAGTCCGGCATAACTGCTTAAGATGGGAGAGTGGCATTGAATTGAAAGACAGCAAAAGCTGACATGACATTCCAACCCTGTGCAGGAAATGGGGAGAAAGGGGGATAATGAGAGGTCCACATATACACTTAACAGCTAAGCTGCCCCTTCAAATCCTTGGTGAGGGGGTACAGTCTAACCAATGCACGACTGTTCTGGTGACTGCTGGTCTACTGCAAGTGTCCACTGCATCACATGCATGTCTACTCTAAACATGTTAACTTCAATATTCTCATGCTAGACATCTGCTATCATGTACTTGCTTGCTTCAAAATTTCATCGCTGTATTTAACATGCATCTCGCAATGTACTGCTTAAAATTCCAGCATGGTACAGGTATGTCTTTTTTCAGAAGTTATCCAAAAACTCCTTTGTATTGGGGCAGGTATTCATGTCTACAGTCAGCTTAGACTGTGAACTTTCCAGGGAGGCTACTGCCACACTGACCAAGACATTTCCATGCAGACATCAACTTCTCCTGGATGCTGTTCTACCCATTTTCTTTCCAGTGCAATTTGCTGAAAATATGGGTGCAAAAATTCAAAGCATTCTAAAATGTGATAAGTAGTACCGCAAGGGTATTTTAGTTCTTCCACCCCCCCCCCCCAAGTCTTTGTACCATTTTGGCTCAGAGACTTCACTCACATTCACTTAAAATGCTTCTCCATTATATTTAAGGTATTGGCAAGAGATCGACTGGTGGGGAGCCCAAAGAGAGGGCTTCCTCAATGAGTTGCACCTTATAGGAATGAAATCTGGTAAGAACAGGCCAAGTCCTCCTCGGTCTGTACAAATCAGATGAATATGACTTTTGGGAGGGTAAGGGCTACCCCCAGGGTAATCCTCTGTAGGACCGATATACTCCTCTGCAAACTTTGTACAGCTATCACATGCAGCATTCATTTAAAAGTAGATATCTGGCCAACAGATATTGGATCCATTCCTTCAACTAGGGCCACCATCCACAGAACTCAAAAGGCCTCCTGGGCAGTCTGTATGAAGCCAGGAATATCTGATGACAGTCAAGCCAGGAGCTGGTAGTCCTGACACGCAATTTCCTTCTCAGGCAGCTAGCAAGACATCCAGTTAAGGCATCACAGAAACCTCTTCAGCTGGGCTGTTGCTGCCTTGCATCCTTCAGAAAACCACACTGCACCTTTAGAGCAGTCAAAACAGGCAGGAATTCAGTTCAAATTGATACTGATCTGACAAGACAAAGCAGAGCCTCAGCAGATGACCAGTATAGCAAGCATTCACAGATGTTAGGATAATTATGTATTCATGCTCTCTGCCCATAATTTTTTGGAGCAAGTTTTGTGAACACTTCGTTTCTATGAAATTTTCTGTTGTAGGCCAGAGGTGCAAGGCTTACTGGGCATATAACTGGTCAGTACCAAGGCCACAAATCATAATCTATGCAGGCACAAACTGGCCTTTAGAGTTTGGGCAGTCTACTGAAAATGGCAGTACTTGAATGACAAAACCTGGGTGTTCTTCCAATGCTAATTTATACTAGGAACAGAAATTCTGTGGCATAATTTGTCTTTTACATGCATTTTTTTTGATCAGACAAATTTTGCAAAAAAGGTAATTTTCAAGAGCTAAAATTTACAGTCCAAAACAAAATACCTTAGTCAGCAAAGGCCAATGGTGAAAAGGGGTGAAACCCCAAGTCCAGGTGATCCATGTTCAACCAGTGGCTTGGGCACTTAATGGTAGGAAGAATGGGCAGGTCCATTCTGGGGAACAAGGAAGCGGCACACTACCACTACCCAGAGGAGGGAGAGTTTGTGGGTGGTATCCCTCAGAGTATGAAGCATGCACTTGCAAAAGGAGGGTAGCTTGCCACTATGGTGACAAGTCTGCATGCTCCCTTTCCATACAGTATGTAGGATTAGGCCATCCAAATGCACCACTGCCAGGATTTAGACAATAGCATACAGTACCCTCACAGCTGCCTGGGTCCCCTTCCATGACTCAGGAAACCCATACCATGAATTTAAACTTATTAGAAACACTAACCATCCAACCCAATACCATATTCATGGGTGAACTAGGAACCCTATATGGCACCAAATGTGCATGCACAGAGATTCCTGGATTTTCTAAACACTCACTGGACAAGAGAGTTAATACACCAACCAGGGTTGCAACCATACTGGATGTGATCCTCACTAATATGGGAGAATGGTGCACACCCCCCATTGCAATGCCCTCCCTGGTAAGGTCAGACCACAAAATGGTGAAGCAAAAAAAGAAACCTGAACCCTCAGGTAAACTTGGAATATTCAGAAACTATTATAAGGCTAACCTCCTGCTATTTAGTGAGAACCTGGCAAAATGTCAAGCTCCTATAAACCCTGAACACTGCTGCCTATGCAAAACTCTTCCCAGAAACCCTGTACAAGCATGTTAATAGCTACAGAGGCAGCTGTACCCACCAGAAAGTACAGAACTAAAAATAAGCCACCCTGGTATAATCACAATCATTAGGCTATATAACAGGAAGGAAATCCTGTCAAAAGCTAGGAGATGCAGCACCCAGCAGGATAAAAGCACAAACTAAACTGAGGACAAATAGTCTATCAAAGCCAAATTTGAGGCAAGTCTGACCTCCTAGGACAAAAACCACAAAGCATTCTTTAGTTATGTCCGAAACCTCAAAGGCAATACACAATTGTGTGCAGAGATCAGTGGAGCCACCTATACAGAGCCAGAAGATATAGCAAGCCTCCTGGCTGATGATAATTTCAGCTCCAACTTTTCCCCTCTCTTCCCCTCAACCTTCCCTCAGGAAATATCAAAATACAACTTCACTTACCACTAGCAAACAGGTCCTTAGT
Source organism: Protopterus annectens (assembly GCF_019279795.1). Taxonomy (NCBI): domain Eukaryota; kingdom Metazoa; phylum Chordata; order Ceratodontiformes; family Protopteridae; genus Protopterus; species Protopterus annectens. The sequence continues at coordinate 226,030,699 of NC_056725.1, read as the reverse complement.
GCTCCAAGACCAAGAGCACTGGATCAATGGATCCAGACAAAATCCCAGGACTTCTAAACAGAATGAAACATCCTATCAGGGCCTCTGGAATTACTATTCAACTGTAGCCTCCAAACAGGCTTTGCACCTCATGAATGGAGAAAGGCAACAGTCATCCCTCTGCACAAAGGTAGGCCATCTACAGAACATAGAAACTACAGACCCATAAGTCTCACTAGTCTTGTGAGCCCATGGAAAGAATCATCATGGAGATGATATATAGTAAACCTCCAGACACTGGACCCAACCCAGTTTGGTTTAGTAAAGGGCAGATCATACCTACTCAATCTGGTGGACTTTGAGAATGTCACCAAAGCAATGGACGAGGGCAATATCGTTAACACTGCCTACCTTGACTTGGCCAAGGCATTTGACAACACCCCACTGACACAAACTCAAGAGGTTAGGTACAAACCCATATGCCACCCAGTAGATAGCCAACTGGCTCACAGCTAGGACCCAGGAAGTTAGAATTGGGGACCTCTACAAAGAGGTCAGTCATAAGTGGAGTCCCTCAAGGATCAGTCCTTGGGCTGCTCCTGTTATGCACTTCAGAGGTCAAAGCCAATGTCAGCTCATCTCTGGCTGACGAAAATTGCAAATGATTGCAAATTAGGAGCAGTCACAGAATCCCACACTGACAAAAATATTATCCAGGAGGTGCTAACAAACTGGTGTCAGAGCCATAGGCTAAAACTAAATGTCAAGAAATGCATAATGCTATACTTTGGGGAAGTCATCCATCCCTGGTAACTACCATATTAACACACCCCTTAGAGCTGACCCAGTAGTCTGGGACTTGGAACACATTTATCTAGCTTTTGACTTTGTTTACAGTGGTGAGGAAGTCATTCCATGTTGTGCAACTTATAAACAAAGGTACGGCTTCCATGTCCAAGGAAGTCATTCTACTGTATTCTGTATTCAGACCGATCAGAGTACAATGCCCACTTTTGCATGTCAATTACCAAACTCCTACTCCTCCCCCAATAATTGGGACATACTTCTCTCAACTTCACCCTAAAAAGGTCATCACCACAATTGTGATCTATATTCCACCTGGTAATACACCTGCTAGCCTTGAAGACTTCTTATCCTGGTGTTCTTCCACATACTTGCAAGAAACCCTTATTCTGGAGGATTTCAACCTAGATTGGTTCACCTGTATATCAGAATCACCAAGTAATCTAAAATCTCCATGGCTACCCAGCTGCTAGTCCAAATTCCAACTAGATGTGATAAAAACCTAAAAGGGAATGCATCCTAGACTGGGTCCTAACCCCCACCCAGGTAGTCTCCCAGACACCTTAAGTGACCACAATATAATATAGCTTATACGTAGAACAAGCATATGCAAAACCACTAAATCCACCAGAAAAATTCTCCTGAGGTCCTCAATACTTCACTGACTGGACCCCCACTAAAAACCCTCCGAATTGACCAGGCTGTAGCATATTTCAAAACATTTCTACAACACCTAGACACTCACTCCATTGCGCAAAATAAAGGTTAGAACCTCTACAAACCCCTGGCTCAGTAAAAAAACTGAACAAATCCTCTAGTCCAGAGACACTGCCTGGCTTTACTATAAAAAAAAAAAAAAAACAAAAACACAAAGCCTAAATACCAACAACTGCTCAACAGTGCAAAAAATGCATTAGGCTGGACAAAAAAATCTTACTACATGACATTACAAACTAAATACCAACAACCCCCAAAACTTATGGAAAAATGTAAACCAGCTAACTAAAACCCACCCAAAAGGCTACCCCCAAACAAACCACCTGACACTAAAGTTCCCTTTGAAAACTCCCACTTTGTGAACTTAATTCTATCCTTAGTATCACAGGACAGTTCCTACCTCAATATCCCCCTTAACACTAGTACAAGCTTTACCCTCAAATCCATTTCCACCACTTCAAAAGCATGCTCTCCAAACTAAAAACCTCAACAGCAGCCGACCTACTCCCCTGCTATTTCTTGAAAATCACAGCAGATGCTATTGCTGTCCTAATCTCCACTCAAACAGATCAATTGTTGAAAATTGTGCCCAAACTCTGGAAAATATCCTATGTTACACCCATACATAAAGGCGAGACCTCCACTGAAGTTAAACTACAGACCCATTGCTTTACTCTCCCCCTGGCCAAAATCTTAGAAAAATGCATCCATACCCAGGTGCTAAAATATCTCCTAGACAGCAAAATCCTGTCACCTACTCAGCACAGTTTCAGACCTGCCCATAGTACTACAGCCCTCCTCTGCTTCACAGACAGTAAACAGTCTCAAAAATGAAGGCCTGCAGGTGTCTACTCTTTTCTGGACATGTCTAAAGCATTTAACAGTCTTGCATGAAATCTTGCTAAACAAACTAAACGAGTATCACCTATCAAATTCCACTTTTACCTGGTTCCAAAGCTACTTAACTGACAGGTACCATGCTGTGAAATGGGAAAACTCTCTCTCCTCAGCTACCCATAACTACAGGAGTACCACAGGGTTCTTAGGACCACCACTATTCATAATCTTCACAAATTACCTCCATACCTCCACACAGCATTCATCCATCATTCATTATGCAGATGATACTACCTTAATCTGTGCTGCACAAAACATTCCCACCCTCCTGCAAACTCAACTAGCATTCTTTGACATTGAAAACTACCTTACCAAAGCCCAACTTCTCCTCAATCCAAAGAAAACTCATCTTATGATTATAACCAGTTCTAACAAAAACCGTGCTAACAGGCAATTCACTATCTACTCCACAAATGCTACTCCAATCGCTCCAGTGGCACAGGCTAAGCTAGTGGGAATAACCATAGATTTGATAGTCATCTCAACTATTAAAAAGTACATACCAAACTGGGATCACTACCGTATTAAACCATTTCTTAGCAACACAAAATCTGCCATTGCTCGCTCCCAACTTCTATCCACCCTGCTCTATGCATCTCCCATTCTGACTAATCTCAACAAAACTGAACTAAGCAAAATGGAAGCCTACTATAACAGAATTGCCCACTTTGCTGCAAATTGCTCATATAGAACTCATCACTGTATTGCTTTGAGACAGCTCCACTGGCTTGACCTGCCCAACCACCTAACATACAATCAACTCTGCCTCTGTCATTCTATTACCTCCCCAATAAGTGTCCTGCCCTCAAAAACCTAGTACATCACTCAGCCAAAAGGCCTCTTAGATCATCAAGCAAACTACTAGAAGTCACCAACAGCTATAATAGCTTTGGAGATGCGCCATATAGTAGTTCAGTGGCTAAAAAAAAAAAAGGAACTCCCCACTAGCATACAAAACACATCGTCCAAAGCCTCCTTTAAAAACCTCATTAGGCAACATCTCAAGCAAAGTTGGCAGTGCCATGATTGCTCCCCAGGCTTGTGAAAGCGGATAAGGTACACATACTGAACCTAGAGTACTTTAGTTTTCACTTATTCACAAACACTGGCTAATCTACAATGCATGTACTGCACCTGTGTACTATGCATGTATTCTATGTTCCAAATTTCAGCCGTACACCACAAATCTATTACCTTTATTTTTAAGTTAGTATTTTGTTCTCTCCACTGTAACGGTGGATGCGCTGCACGCCACTGTAAAAACATGTCTATTGTAATAAGAAGTTATGTACTCACCATAACGTTCCATCTGAGTAGATGGCTCCATTTGTCTGCAACCTTTGGGTCTTGGATCCGACTTCGGATCAGAGCCGGCAACTTATTTTACAGCTTATGGATCCGAGCTCCTAGCTCCTCCCCCTTACCCACAATCCCCTGCCAACCCTGACTGATCTCAGATCAAGTTTGCCCTTTTACCAAATTTCAGACCAAAGTGTCCCAAAAGGGACAAAGAGAGGACATATAAGAATCGACTTCTGAAGGCCAGGGGGAAGGAGGGGGGATGGTTGCAGACAAATGAAGTCACCTACTCAGATGGAACGTTATGGTGAGTACATAACTTCTTAATCTGAAGTAGGGACTTCATTTGTCAGCAACCTTTGGGACAGAGCCCCCCAGCTACCTTAATCTTGTGCGGCCATCATGGAAGGATGTTCCAGAGCACTGTGGAGCCAAAGGATGCTCTCCCTCTGGAAATAACGTCCAGCTTATAATGGTTGATAAAGGTATGAGATGAGGCCCAAGTGGCTGCAAAGCAAATATCATCCAAAGATACTCTAGATCTAAAGGCAGCAGAAGTAGATATGGAGAGTAGAATGCCTGTGCTCCTGAGGTGCGGGCCTCCCCGAAGTTTCATAGGCCAGAATAATACACTGAAATCCATCGTGATAAGGTGACCTTAGAAATAGCTTTACCCAGATTGAATTTGGCAAAGGAAATTAACAACTGATCTGATTGTCAGTGACCAGCAGTCCTATGAATGTAGAAGCGCAGTTGTCTGTGCACGTCTAAGGAATGCAGCTTGTATTCTCCTTTATTCTGGTACTTTGAGAAGAAAACTGGCAGGTTAATGGACTGATTGATATTTGTTTCTGAGGCCACCCTGGGAAGAAAGGAGGGATTCGTCCTGAGGTACACTATCCTGATGAAAAATCAAGTAGGAAGGTTTCGCACAAAGGGCCTGAAGTTCGGAAACTCTTTTAGCTGAAGTGATGGCGACAAGGAACGCAGTTTTCCAGGAAAGATATTTAAGTTCGGCCGAGGCAGCTGGTTCAAAGGGAGGAGCAGTCAAGGCTTGAAGGATTAATAGATCCCACGGGGGTACCACTTCCATGACAGGATGCCTGAGCAGGAAGGTTTTACATAATTTCGCAGTCAAGGGACCCGACTAGTGTCCTACATGGACATGAGAGATGGCTGCCAATTGAACCTTGACCATAGAACAGCTAGCTCCCCGTTGAAAAAGTCCAGTGAGGAAATCCAATATGGATGGCAATGAAGCCGTGAAGGGATCTATGTTATAGTGTTCTGCCCAGATGGAGAAACGCTTCCATTTACTGCGATAGACTTTTCTAGTGGAAGGCTTATGTGCTGCCACCAAGATGGCTTTAACTGGTGAGGAGATGCCAGAAGTCCTAAGAGTGGAACTGGAGCAGCCAAGCTGTCAGCTTCAGGTTGTCCAGATTCAGGGTCGGTAGGCCTGAGGGATGGGATATTAGATCCGGGATGGGATCCAGACTCCAGGGAGGATTCACCAGATGAGACCACAGGTAAGGGAACCAAGTTTGACGAGGCCAGAATGGGACAATGAGGATCATTCTGCTCCCTAACAGAGAGGCTTTCTGTATTAGTTTCAGCATCAGGGGGTAAAGAAGGATAGGCAAAGTAGACCGGGAGGCCAAGCATGCACTAGAGCATCTCTCGGGGCTTCCCCAAAGGGGGGAATCGGAGTGTAGAAGCTGGAGCATTTCATGTTTGAGAGAGTGGCAAAAAGATCACTGCAGGGTTGCCCCCATGTGGCAAAAATCCACTTCGCTACCTGGGAATTGAGAGACCACTCCTAAGGGGAAAGAACAGTGTGGCTGAGCTTGTCCGCCAGAATGTTGGACCGTCCCGGAATGTGCGTTGCGATAAGGAAGCAGTTGATGGAGATCGCCTATTCCCACACCCTCATGGCCTCTTGAGAGGGTAGGACCTGGTTCCCCCCTGTTTGATGTACCAGACAACTGGCATGTTGTCCATCTGTATAGCAATAGTTCCTACGGAGAGCAGGTTCTGAAGTGTTTGCAACGCTAACAGCACCGCCCTCATCTCCAGAACGTTGATATGCAAGGAGGTCTGTTGTTCCACGTGCCTTGGACCGTTCTGCCTGAGCAATACCACCCCCACCCGAGGCAAGAGGCGTTCGTGGTCACCGTGGCAAGGGGAGGCGGCATGCAGAAGGGTCTCCAGTATGAAGGTCCGGGGACTGCAGCCACCATAAGAGGGCCCTCCTGCAAGCCCTGCTGAGTGAGATAGGATGGGCTGAGGGGGAGAAAATGAAAAGACCACTGGACTAGAAGGGTCCACTGTAGCACCCTCATTCAGACGAGCGTATGAAAGAAGAGTTATTGCTGCTGCCATGGAGCCTAGAGCCCTCGGGACCAATTCTGCCGGTGGGGTTTTTAATTGGAGGATGGCCCGCACATGAAGTCTCAGGTTTTGAAGTCGCTCCGAAGTGAGGAACGCTCGCAGACTTCTCGTATCTATTTTGGCTCTTATGAAATCTATCACTTGTGTTGGAGCAAGGGAGGATTTGTCCAGGTTGATCGTAATGCCCAGATGGGAAGCTAGCCGGAGAAGGTGATTTCTGGCTGCGCATAGTAGATGCCTTGTTGGGGCGGACAGGAGCCAGTCCAGGTACGGGAAGACTGCATTCCCTGGAGTCTCAGGTGGGCCGCTATCACTGCTAACACTTTGGTAAACACCCGGGGGCTGTGGTGAGACCAAAGGGAAGGACCCTGAACTGATAGTGACTGGCTCCCAGCCGGAAGCGGAGAAACCTCCTGGATCGTCTGTCCATTAAAATGTGGTAGTACGCATCCTTGAGGTCTATTGAGCACATCCAGTTGCTCTCCTGCAAGAGGGGGAGAATGGATTGAAGGGTGACCATCCGGAATTTTTCTTTAGTTACCGACAGGTTCAAGAGTGAAAGGTCAAGAATCAGTCTCAAGTCCCCAGTCTTTTTTGGCACCAGAAAGAACCTGGAGTAAAACCCTAATCAGAGTTGATCTGGGGGGACGGGCTGGATGGCTCTTTTCTAGCAGCTGCTGGATTTCTGCAGCTGCCACCTCCCTCTGATCGGGTGGTACATCATGGAGGTTTTTGAGTCTGGGGACATGGTGCAGTGGAATTTTGTAACCTCTGGATACGATACGAAGCACCCAGCGATCTGACATAATGGACTCCCAAGCCGCCAGGTGCTTAGAGAAGCGCTCCGACTGCCTCCAGAGTGGAGCAGTCGGACAACCCCTCAGGGCTGCTGCGTGGGCCGATCAGAGAAGGCTTCTCTGGACCCAAAATTTCTCGGGGCCCCTCTGCCTCTAGGGCGGCGTCCTCCCTGTCCTCTGCCACGGACTGGTTACCCGGAGCAGGATGGGAATGTTGTGATTTCTGGAACCACATCTGTCCCTTTTGGTTCTTGGAGAAGGACCTCTGGGGAGCAGAGAAGCAGACTGACTGCAAACAACGTCTTCCCGTCCTTTTCACTCTGGACAAGTGTCTCACGAACGGTCTTGTCAAACAAGGCAGAACCATCAAAGGGAGCATTTGCAAAGGACGCCTTGAAGGGCTCCGCGAAGTCGCAATGTCGGAGCCAGGCCTGACGTCTCATGACTAGACCCACTCTGCTGGCTCTAGCGGCTCCCTCTGTGGCGTGGGACAAAAGCCGCATAGAGGTATTTGAAACGGATCTTAGAGTGGCCATACGAGTTGAGTACAACTGCTTGTCCGCCGACATGGACTCTGGGGGGGGGGGGGAGCAGCGTATTCTTTTATAAGATCTCGCTGCATCCTGATGACATGTGCCATGTAGTTCAGGGACCTTACTGAGAAGGTTGCTGAACTAAATACCCGCTTCCCGAGGTGATCCATTGAGCGGGACTCCTTGCTCGGTGGATGGACCAAGGGGCTCTCCTGAGCTAATTCTCTCTTCGTGGCTGCCACCATCAACATGGCATCTACGGGGGGACCCTTGCTCCAATGGGACCGGTCTGCAGGGGGACTCAATCCTATCTGGGCATTTGGGGACTGGCTCCAGTGTCCGGTTCCTTCCACGCCCTGGTGGTGATAAGGTCTACCAGGGGGTTGGCTGGAGGGGACACTCAAGAGGAAGACTGGCCTGCTTCGAATGCCTCCAGGAACACTGACTCGTCGGAAGCCTTGGGGGCAAACCACCCCCTGATTTGGAGCATTTCCATGAGGTCTCCAAAGGAGACATCCTCGAGGGGTGACCTTGGGGAGCCTTCCCCTTCATCCAAGTCAGTGTCCTCTGTTAAGGACTCGGGGGAGTCCACGTGTCTCCTCTTACACTTATGCTTGCGAGAGACTTCCTCTGGAGGGACTGTTCGAGGAGGTCTCACCAGCAATATCCAGTTCCAGTGGAACAACCTGGGACATGGAAGCAGGCTGTCCCTGTGGCCGGGTGATGGAAGCCTGGCCCAGCAGAGAGGGAGTGCACAGTGGAGCAGATGCAAGGACCGGGGGTCCGGATGGTCTCACCAGAGCCCTCTCCACTACATCGAAGGCAGAGGGGGAGCCTCTCCCTGGAATCCGAAAGCCGGCTCCCACTCTGATCCGATGAAGGGCTCGGAACCGGCGCAGAGGCCACCGGATCCAAAGGACCCGTGTGCTCCGACCTGAATCCGAAAGCCGGCTCCCACTCTGATCCGATGAAGGGCTCGGAACCGGCGCAGAGGCCACCGGATCCAAAGGACCCGTGTGCTCCGACCTGGACAGAGCCGAAGGCACACTGAATCCCTCGGATCCGAAGCTCGGCCCATGGCTCAGAGGTTGGATCCGAGAAGGACCAGACAGACTCGAGGGCAGGATCGTATCCTAAGTACCCAGTACTGTCGGTGCCGACCCACCCCCGGCTCCAACACTGCCCGGCTCAGAGCGCTCCGAACCCGGGAAGCGGGTCGGAGAAGGAGCTATCGGAGCAAAAAAAGATGTCGAGCTCCCCCCCCCGAAGGGGGGGGGGGGGAGGCAAGAGCACCATCTGCAGCTGGGCCTGGATGAACCTTATCATCCAGTCCAAGTCTGCATCAGAAAGACTAAAAGGAGATCTCGACGAGGCCACAGATGCTGGCCGGGAATGCCGCCTCGACCTAGACTGAGATCGGGTCTCCTCCTCCGGTCCCAGGGAAAAGCAAGGGGATTGGATCCGAGAAGGAGGGGACCTGGAAGCCGTGGAGGGTGAAGCCCGCTTAGCTGGGGGGGCTGAAGCGGAGGCCTTGGCCCGCCGATTGTGGTGCTTCTCCCTCCTTTTCTCCCTCCTGGCCTCCCTTTCCTCCGGCGTCTTAGTGAGAGTTTGAGTCCCGGCCGGGGGAAGGGGGGCAGGAGTGGCTACCACCAAGGGCTGAGGAGGAGTACCGGAGGCCGAAGCTGGATCCGGGGGCAAAAGTCCCGCCAGAACCAACTTCGACCTCTGCTCTTTCAGTGCCCTGGGGTTGAAAGCTGCGCAGATGGAACACCCTGAGGACAGGTGTTCAACCCCAAGGCACCAAACACACCGAGTGTGGCCATCTGCCAGTGAAAGCTTATGGCCACACAGTGCACTTAGAAAAAATGGGCTTTGGGGCCTCCGACATTTTTCAAAGAAAAAAATAACTACACAAACACACCAGGCCCCAAAAACACAAGCAACACACTCTACGAACCAGCGAGGGAAGGAAATACACTAAAAATTAATAAAAATAACATAAGGGAATCCTAAACACACACACTATTTAAGAAATCAAAGCTTTTCTGTCTTAAGTCTTAGATCTGAAGTCAATCAGGGTTGGCAGGGGATTATGGGTAAGGGGAGGAGCTAGGAGCTAGGAGCTCAGATCCATAAGCTGTAAAATAAGTTGCCGGCTTGGATCCGAAGTCGGATCCAAGACCCAAAAGGTTGCTGACAAATGAAGTCCCTACTTCAGATTTTGTGTATACTGATAATGTCTAAATATCTATCTAAATGTATCCAATTTTTCTATGTGGAGAATTTCTCATAGGTTCATACTAGGCTATCTGCCCTAGGGCATTTATAAGCCTAGCCAGAGTGTGTTTGGCTTTCGCCACCCATTTTAAATGAATTTTGCTGTGCCCTTTTTTGAGGTTAGTATACTGTGCCTCTGTCTAACAGTGACACAGAAGTGATACAGAGGGTAAACCTACGATCTCCCATCCACTCATCAAGATTCCTCTTGGAGTCAACGAGGGACTCTGCCTAACCTGGACTGGGATTTTATTCCAGAGTGAAGGGAGCCTCTGGGTTATGAATCTGTCCCTCCAGCAAGTCCCATTTATTTCAGTGCTGAGGTTCAAGTCTCAAGCGCGTAGCTCAATGGGATTTGGATTTTCTGAGGTGCAGCATGTCCATTAATTCCAGGTTGGACATGGCTTTATACATAAGGCACAGATCGCCTCTGAGCAGGCGGTATGCCACTGAGTAGAGCTGGAGTTTCTTTAACCGGGCAGCATATAACATCTGTTTGAGCCCTTTGATCCTCTTGGTGAGGTACTTTTGGGGTCTTTCCAGTTGCTGCAGGTGTCTGGTAAGGTACATCCCCAAAAGGGGCATTGTACTCAATTATGGGCCTGATGAGGGGATGACTAAAGAGGCACAATGACCTCCCCTGATCTAGATGTGAATCCCTTCATGATTAGGTGGGCTATATAAAATATTTTTCTAACCACTTTGGCCACGTGGTTGTCAAATGAGAGATTGCTATCAACTTGGGTCCCCAGGTCCCTAATTACTTCTTCTGTACTTAATGGATTACCACCTATGTGGTAATTTGTGGGCAATTTGTTTTTGCCAAAGGGGATGACTATACACTTTTTGGCGTTTAGCATGAGGCCATGGCTCTGGCACCAGTTGTGTTTCTAGGAGGCTCTTTTGGAGGATGCTTGTGTCAGCTGGAGAGTATTATGGTGCCCAGTTTGCAGTCATCTGCAAACTTGGTCAGCCACAGTCCTTCCGTGTTGGCCTGTACCTCCGAGAAATATATACTGAACAAGAGAGGTCCCAGGACTGAGCTTTGTGGGATGCCACTTGTAACTTGTTTGGAGTCTGACATGGCTCCAGCAATTCTAACCATGTGGGTTCTGTCCTTGAGCCAGTTTGCAACCCATCTAGTGACATAGGGGTTTATATTTAAGCTGGTGAGCTTATCTATAATGCCCGAGTGGGGTATTGTATCAAAGGCTTTTGCGAGGTCCAGGTAGGCTGTGTGGACCACCTTCCCTCACAATGGCCTTGGTGACTGTTTCAAAGAAATCGACCAGGTTTAAGAGGCAGGATCTGCCCTTAAAGCTGAACTGGGTAGGATCCAGTGTCTGTAGGTCCCCAGTATCTATTTATGAGGTCCATGATGATCCTTTCCATAGCTTTGCAGACCAAGCTATTCAGGCTTATGGGGCGATAGTTTCCAAGATCCATTGAGGCACCACCTTTGTGGAGAGGGACCACTGTTGCTGTACGCCACTCTTTGGGTTCATATCCTGTAGTAAGGCTGAGATTGAACAGTAGTTTTAGGTTTGGGTTTATTTCTTCTTGGAGTTCATGTAGGACGCAGCCCGGGACACCATCTGGTCCCATTGATGCTGTGTTTTTCTGCTTTGGAGAGGCGGCTCTTACTTGAGCATCTGAGATGTCAGGGGGGCAGCACTCTGCTGGGATAGATATTTTCCCTTTTGGGGGGGGGGGGAGAAGTTTGCGCTGAACCTGTCAGCTAGGATGTTGGCAATGTCTGTGGGTTCGGTGTATTTGTCGTCATTTTGGACTAATTCTGAGCATATCTGGGAATTCCTACCCAGGTTCCTAACATAACTAAAGAAAGCCTTGTGATTATCCTTAGTGTCCTGTGCAATTTTTCTCTCGAAGCTGGCCTTAGACGATTTTATGAGTGCCCGTAGTTTTTTGCTAATACTGATCAGAGATGCCTTCCCTTTTTGGGATTTTGCTCCATCATGTAGTAGCTTCCTCCCTCCTATTGTATAGTTTGTTTATGGCTGGGGTCCACCAGACAGGACGTCTGCCTTTGGAGGATTGGGTCTTGGTTTATTTGGGATTGCATGATCCATGCATTCCTGAAGGTGTTCATAGAATGCGTTTATAAAGGATTCTGTGGTCTGGGCTGTATTTTCCACAGGCCAGGGGGCTTTGAAGGATTTCACCTCGGTTTTGAGGAGTGTGAAATTTGCTTTAGAGAAGTTTTTCACTGTGGTTTTCTGGGCAGGGGGTGGAGTCAGGATGTGAATATCCAATGAGATTAGTTTATGGTCTGATCTTACCAGTGAAGGATACACTTCTGGTCTGGAGCATAGAGTCCCCATGTTGGTGATGATCAGGTCCAGTATGTTTTCCCCTCTTGTGGGAGTGGTAACAAGTTGTTCCATAGCATTTGAGTTTATAAATTCTAGGAACCTTTAGGCTAGGGTGTTGGAGCTAGAGTAATGCTCCCAGTCTATGTTTGGGTAGTTGAAGTCGCCCAATATAACAGTGTTTGGAGAGACCTTCATATTTTCCAGTGTTCTCAGGAAGGCAGAGTGGGGTTCCTGGGTTTGGGAGGGTGGTCTGTAGCAGGCTATAAACTGGAAGGCAGTTTTACCCACTGTTAGTTGCACATGGATAGTCTCTGATGCTTCGTGCTGTGCCACCAACCTGGAGGTGTGGGTATCTGACGAATATTAATACTCCCCCTCCTTTTGTGGTTCGGTCCAAGTTTTGGGGCCAAAAAACATGGTATGAAGTATAACCTGGTAGTGCTGGGGTGCTCTTGGGAGCCTTGAACCAGGTTTCTGTTACTGCACAGATAATCTATGTTCTTCATGCTAAGGAGAGTTTTGAGTGCGTGCATCTTGAGGTTTAGACTTCTGGCATTGAGTAGCATTACTCAGTTTCTTATCCCTTGTGATACCTATGGAGGTGGGTTTGTCTTTTGAACCTTGCCTAAAAAAGGCACTATGGGGGTAGCAAGAGCCTTTGCCAATATCAGAAAGCCCAGGGGTGACGAGTGCAAGCCGTCCCTAGCGAAGCATCGTGGTTTGTCGAGCATGTCATCCCAGGCTGACAGGCATTGGATCCCCTTTGAATGACACCAATACTTAAGCCAATTGTTGAAACTGATCATCTTGTCTTCATATTGTGGCATCATTCTTGGTGAGGCCTCTGCTGAAAAAGGGCCTTTTCAGCTCAGACACCCCCGGTTAACAAATGCAAAATAAAATAATACACCTAGCCAGGCATATCAAACAACTGGAATACCCAGAGGTTTCTCAAAAATACAGAGCTTAAGTAAAATGTCCTATGCAGACTGCCTCAAGGCTCTATCCTGGAATTCAGTCTCCTACAGGCTTTTTAGGGGAGATCCATGCCTGACACAAGGCATTGTCAGACCCTATTCTGATGGACCTCCTGCATATCCACAAAGCAGCACCAGAATTACACGTTCTAAAGACTTAAACCTTGCTTTGACATAAATAGAACCTGCTGGAGAGAGGTCTGTATCCCAGAGACTAACCAGTCTATGGAACAGGCTCCCCAACCATGTGGAGCAGAGCTCTTCCCCAACCCAATTCAACTGCAACTTGGACAATTGGATGGTAAACCAGAAATGCAGCCTTGGTTTGGCACCTGTCTCTAATGGACATGGGTAACCTGTAAATGGTTCCTCTCCCAGGCCCATGCTTACACTCATCAAGGGTATCAGAACTTATTCAGAGAGTTGGGATGCATGGCTAGGCTTAAAAATGCCCTTGTGGTCATTAGCCTAGTAAACACCTATGAACTTATGAATTACAGCCTCCACCTCTTGGCAGCTCATACCTTAGCTCCAGGTGGAATCTCCAGAGCAAAGGTATGACTATTAAACCTGTCAAAAGTGCCTAATCAGCAGCCATGGAGAAAAAAACAAAGCAAAAGTTACCGGGGAAAAATACATCAGTTTAGAGTACCCAAACAAGGTAACTGTGCTCTGAAGTTTCCTGGAAGGCAGTAGACAGACAGTGGACTGACGACCAATCACTTCTGTGCATGGGGGGTGGCATCTCCCTTACATGCCATATGTCAGCCACGGAGAAATTAATACTTTTGGAAGACTTGAGAAAGCCTAGTTTGATGTCCACTTTTGGCGGACTTCTATGGATTTCACTTCAGAAGCTCAGATGTCTGCTTCTGGGAAACATACAAAATACTACGGCAGACATTTCCACAATAATTTCATAAATTCTTCAAAGCAAAATCTCACTAGTCCCAAAACTGAATTCGCGCCAATAAAATTTCCAAAACTGGGAAGATTCCTGGAATATATACCCAGTAGTCTCCAATAGTGACCCATCTCGGGCAACTACAGCAAGGCCTAATGGACCACTTCTGGCTAAAGAGAAATTAACTAAGTACAGACTCCTTTTAACCCTAGAGTGAAGTCAGGGGTGTAAAGACAGTAGCTCTGAAAAGCAAGCCAGAAGAATAGAAGACTACATTTGGCTATTTCACGTGGATAAGGAGTAATACACCACAGTGATCTCCATGATGAACATTTGTTCAAGGTCATCTGATCCTTAAAGTCAAATATGATTCCTTACACAAGTATCTACAAATAAAGCCCTGTGAACTGTAACCACCAGAAAACCTTTTACAAAACACCAGCTTCCAAGCTACCAAAAGATTTGAAGTGGATGAGCAAGACTGTTCACTGAAGTTCAAATTAGTTGACAATCTGCAACTAAACCCTTTTTAGAGTGCCAAATGCATTACTTTTTCAGATTTTTTTTAGACCTTGTATGTCGTATGCGCCGTATGTCACACGTATGCTCCCCATGCAGGAACTAGGGCACAAGTGACAGGCAGTTATCTAGAACTGAATTTCCCCAGTAGAGAACAGCACATCCAGAAGCAGAAAATGCAGATGGAAAGGGAGAACACCCCCCCCCCCCTGGCAGGAGGGTAATCAAAGCCAAAAAGTGGATGGAGGTAGGGACCGAATACTGCAACAGTGAAAAGGACATTGTTATGGTAAGATTTTACAGAACTCTACTATGCCCTATATTCACTCCTGCAGTATTCATCTTGGGGAGTACAAAAGCACAAAAGGAAGGGGAGGTGGAAGGCTGGGAAAAAGACCTCAAACTCATGCAGGATGGCCCTAGCAAAAACCTGTTCTGGCCATAAAAAAAACAGCCAAACCCAATATCCTGGGATGAAAAGAAAGCAGATCAGACTTACAAATGGCTTTAATTCTATCCAACTAATACTTAATAGGGAGTTGTACCGCCTGATGCAAGGACAACTCTAAACCTTTGGCATAAAAAGGATTAGTATGGAGACACCCTGTGTGGAAAGAGGAATGGCCACAAGGGCCTGAAGCTCAGAAACCCTCAAAGCAGAAAAAGCAACAAAAGTCTTCTAGGTACAGTCCTGCAGAGAAGCTGAAATTGCAGGCTCAAAAGCAGCCTGCAAATTTTTCCATAAGGAAATTAAGGTCCAAGGAGAAGGAATATACTTTCTTGGGGGCCCAAGATGTAGGAAGCCTTTAAGAAAATGACCTCAAAATGATAAGCCATGAGGGATTTAAGGGCAGACTAGCAGAAATAGCTGACAAATGGGCCTTTACAGAATAGGTCAAGCCAGGCAGGAGCAACTCAAAGAACTAGAGGGACCCCCCACTGAAAAGTGGTCCTGGCTATGAGCATGGCACCAGACAATCTTTTCCATTTAGACAAGACTGATTGCAGATTTTCTTGTCTCTTGTAAGACCCTGAGCACACACTCAGAAAAGATGGACTAAAAGCACTGAAACCTTAATCACCCAGTGTCAGTTGAAGAGTGGACAAGTGTGGATGGATAAGAGACCCAACTAAGATAATTTGTAATTTGTGGCGATTGCCCCTGCCAGATGCATTGAGGAAACCAGTGCTATCATGGCCAAAAGGGAATCAGTAGCAAGATTTTCTGGGAGTCCAGCTGAATCTTCTGGAGGAATCTTGGAAATGGAAGCTAGAAGACAAAGAAACATCCCCTTTCAAATGGGGAGAAAGGGTATCAGTCTTCCACACCAGATAGCCTGGCACTCTGGAAAAGAAGAGGGGGCTGTTCAGAAGGGGGGCAAAAAGATCTACCCGAGGAATACCCCACTGATGGACTACATCCAGAAATGCATCTCTGAACCATCCATTCGTGAGCCTGTTTCGTGAGGAGTTTACCATGAGTTAATTTAGAACTGTGCCAGATCCCAGGATTGAAGAGTCAACCTGCAAAAAAGCAAGACTTTGTGCCCCACTACTTGCTGACATGCCACATCACTGTGGTGTGGTCTGCATAAACCTTCAGGGAGCATGGAGACAGAATCAGAGCTCTCATCTCAGATGTTGATATGGTTCAGACTTGGGGATCTACACACCATGAACTTTCAAGTGACCACAGGAAGTCCCCCACCGCATGCCTAAAGTGCTGCAGTTCTTAAGGAACTGAAGGTGAAGAAGAGCAGGCAAAGTTCGAGGGCAAGTTACTGAATCCATCACTCGAATTCCCGCTTGCGACAAGGAAAAAGCACTTAAATCCAGAGAAAAGTAATGCTTAAGCCAAACTGATTTGAGGTACCACTGAAGCTTCTGCACATGTAGTCTGGCAAGAGGAAGCATTGAAATAGAAGAGGCCAGGAATCCTAGAGCCTGAAGTCAGTCCCTGGCTGGAATGACAGAAACTGGAAAAAAGCTGTCAAGGATAAAGCCTTTGGAGCTGAAAGAGGCCAGCATTAGCATCATCAGAATTCCTGCAGCCTAGATGCACATGATCCTGAGGAGGCGTCGGGACAAACTTATGGAAGTGGTTAGTGAACCCCAGACTTTGAAGGAGAGGTAAAATGAACTCCAGAGCATTTAACAGGCAACTGGGAGAAAATGCCTGAATCAACAAGTTGTCTAAGGAAATTTTTGAATGCCTGGGAGCCTGCAAAAAGCAATCACAGGAGCTAGCCATTTTGTGACTATCCTTAGGGCAGTAGAGCAGCCAAAGGGCAAAACAGAGAAATGAAGTCAGGAAGACATTCAATAACTTCCTGAAAATAGGAAGAATAGGAAAATGAAGGTAAGCACCCTTCAGATCCACGGATACCAGAAAAGCCTGAGGTAGCAACAAAGGAAACAATGTTTGAAGAGAAAGCATATGAAAGGAAAAAGCCTTGATAAAGGTGTTGAGGAAGGAGATCCAGAAAAGGCCTCCAAATACCCTCCTTTTGAGGAACCAGGAACATTCTAGAGTACACCCCCATTCCTATTTGGAGAGGGGGGGCAGGCTGAAGAGTACCATGGTTCAACTGGGATTCAAAGAACCTCTAGGAAGTGAAGCTGCTCTCTAGGTTAAGGAATCCCTGAAAAAGGAGGGACACTTCCATGCCATGAAGTAACACTGATGGACAGAAGCCAAGAATCTGAGATGCCCCTTTGGCTCTCTCTGCCTTCCAAACTGGCAAAGAAACTTTATGAGGGTTGGGGGGGCAAAATGCTGGACAGGCTTATCAGAGGAGACTTGTGCCACAGCAGCCCGAGAAGATTTAACAGTAGCAGCTCACCTACCATCCTTCTTGCCTTTAGTGGCCTGACAAGGTTGCCAAGCAAACAAAAAACAGGCCTAGTAGACCGCTCCCTTAGAACTTAAGGGAAACATATGTTTTAAGGTCCTGCAAAACTTTACCTCCATCCTGAAGAGAAAAACATATCAGCAGCCACTGTTCCAGAGAGATTATTCAGATGAGCACCTAGCACCTTAGTCTTAATATCTTCAGGTGTCGAGTGAAGACCTAACGCCCCATGACAGACCCAAATGCAGCAGCTCTGGAAGAGGTATCAGCAGCATCATAGTTGCACTTGAGTGGAGAGCCATCCTCCGGCTCCTGAGAGAAAGAAGGTGAACGGAGCAGAGAGGACAAGGATCCGGAGACCCTCACTGGGGACTTCAGAATTTTCTCAGGCGGAGCCGAGGATGAGGGATGAGACTCTGCCCGCCTTTTTGATCTGTGACCCCCTCTGTCTTTGTGCTTCTCCCTGTGGGAAGAAGCACTAGACTCCACAGAGCTGGTACCTGATAAGGGAGATTGAGTCCCGGGTACAGCTAAGGGAGTAGCCGGCGCCAAAGCTACAGGAGTAGCTTGAACCCGGCTGGGAGAGGAAGAAGAAACTGATTCCTGGGGGAGTTTTCCCGCCAGGATCAGCTTGTTCTTCCTGTCCCTGAGTGCCCGGGGGTGTTGAAGGCCGCACATATCTGGCAGGCCTCCGATAGATGGGCTGCCCCCAGGCACAAAACGCACTGAGTGTGGCCATCAGCTGGGGAAAGCTTGTGGCCACACTCAGTACATTTTGAAAATATGGCCTTAGAACCTTCAGCCATAAAGCCCTCGCACACACACACCCAAACACTAGGGGGGAGGGGGAGAGATAAAGTTAAACTAAGGGAAGATTATTTTTTTTTTTTTTTTTTTTTAAGGGGTTTTTAAGGGTTTGATTTTAAAACCCACACACACAAGTTTAAACAAAAAAGTCTATAATTAGAACAATCTCACCAGGCCAGGAGCTCTTCACTATGAAGCAACTGTCTTTAGCCGTGGCAAAAAACGATCAGAGGTAATGTGGTTGGTAGTAAGGGATTATGGGTAGGGGGAGGAGCTAGGAGCTCGGATCTTGGAGCTTGGAAAGCTGCCGGTTCGGATCCGAGGTCTGATCAGACTACCCACAGGTTGCAGATCAAATGAAGTAACTACTTCAGATCATATGTTTTAAGGTCCTGCAAAACTTTACCCCCATCCTGAAGAGAAAAACATCAGCAGCCACTGTTCCAGAGAGATTATTCAGATGAGCACCCAGCACCTTAGTCTTAATATCTTCAGGTGTCGAGTGAAGACCCGTCTAACGCCTCATGACAGACCCAAATGCAGCAGCTCTGGAAGAGGCATCAGCAGCATCATAGTTGCACTTGAGTGGAGAGCCATCTGACAGGTAGAACACAAATAGAAAGACCAAAGGACTTTTCTTCAGAATCTGGGAGGTCAGAAATAACCTGAAAAGCCTGGGCAATCCAGGCCACAGCATATATGGTCATGTGGGTCTGGTAATTAATGATCCTAAAGGTCAAGGTGACAGCAATACAGATCTTTCCAATCCTCTCCATGGCTTTACTTCCTTATCCAAAGGCAGGAGCTAGGCAGAAAGCAAACACTTAGGCTTGTCAGAAGTGAAGTGACACCACAGCAGGATCAGCATGACACCAACAGGAACAGAATCCTCAGGAACTTGTCAGGTTTCCTGGGAGCAGAGGGCTGAGAATCCAGAGTCTAAAGTAGCTATAAAGGTATCTAAAGGCAGCTAGCACAAAAGATACTGCAGAAGTTTAGGAGTGTCATCCTGAAGCAACTCAATTGCTCTTCTAGACAGACAGCTAAGAATCCCACTTAAAGTATTCCATCATCCTGGCTGTGTACCTAAAAGTGATCTACCCCAAAGGAAACTCTGGGCTAAAAAGATTCCTCTTAATTAGGGCCAATAAACCAATGGAGAAGGCATGAGACATCAGCCGAGGCCAGACCCAGACTTTGGAATCCGGCCGACCGAAGGGCTGCCTGAGGCAGGACAACCCATATGTTAGGACTGCAGATGCATCCTCGAAGGACATCAAGTCAGACTCAGACTCCAAATACTCATGAGGAATGAGGTTCCATACATGTTTTAGGAGTAAACGTCAAAGGTGGAGTGGCCAAGAAATCCCTTGGGGAGACATCAGGGCCATTTAAAGCATTAAACAGGCCCTGAGTAAACTCCTGCCATTCCTTTTGAGGGTCCTTATGAGAAACAGAAGAATGTTTGGTCCTCTTTTCTTGGTAGAAACGCCAGCCCTAATAAACACCACATGTTATGACTTTTGACTAGATTCGATCACAGCACCCAGCACATCTTCCCCTGACCAGAATCTGTGGAATCCCTCTAGGGCCTCCCCAGTGTAATCAACCATGGTTCCCCCTCAACATCCAAAAGACACCTGCAAAGCGACAGACAATTATGAAAGGAAGATAAATGCTGGCCTGACAGGGTCATGGCAGAAGAATCCTATGTAGATACTGAATGGCCTAGTGTCGTGTAAGGCTGGACAGGCAAATATTCTGGACGAGATTTCTTGGCCTTCTTGCTTAAAGGGAGTACCTCAACGTTAACTGGTTCAGCATTAATAACTTGGCCCAAGTGCTTAAGCCGCTGTTTCTCAAGCTAAATAGCCATGGAGGACAACTAGCTCTTATGAGGCTTGGGCACAAATGCCTTACAAATATTACAGAAATATGGTAGTGGGACAAAAAAGGGACTGTTCATAACTGTCTTTATGGGGAGACAGCCTCCCACACGGACAAACTCCAGGTAACCAACAAAAAGAAAAAATACCTCAAATGTGCACTTATCCAACAGCTAGGTATCAGCACAAAGGATATTCAGAACCAGGATTAATGATGGCATTCAGAAAGGCTTCGGTATATTTACTGGGCATTGGGCTATCCTAGGCAGGAGATCCCCAAGGTGAAGAATACTGCAGCAGTGATACAGGGCATCCACTGTGGCTCAGGGTCCCGGAGATGGGCCACTGTTGGAAAGGAGACAATAGTAAGTAAAACTCTGAAAAATAAAACCAAGTCTTGTGGAGGTGGACAAGTTGCAAAGTATGTAATTACACTTTTAAACATTTCCTATTTACCCACATTTTCACTATTCCATGCATTGTAAACACTGTCATTAGACTTGAGACACCTACTGCAGACAAGTCTGGATGACCTGTAAAGCTGGCCTGCTAAGATGGCAACTAAGACTTCGACCCAAAATGGAAACCTCTCACCTGGCAGAAAGTCTGTCTGGTGATAAAGGAATTTTGACAGTCAAGGATCAGATTAACTACAGCAAGAACAGGTTACAAGATGGAACAGTTGCTGGCCCAAACATGATGGATCCCCTTTTTACACAGCGTTCTCCAGTAACACAAGAGGCTTGTCCCACAGCACACAATTGAGCCTTTCTTTGCCATAACAGAAAACAAATACTGACCCAAGTCTCAGAGCTTTACAAAAAGTGTGGAGATCAGTGGGGACTGCAGGGAGTACAGAACTTTTCCCTGCCACAGGATGAACACATCCATCACAGACTCCTCCCTTGCAATGCTGTACTATGAAAAGGGACGAGAAAAAGAGTTCTTACCATAACGTTCCATCTGTGTTGTTAATCATTCATTCTTTGCGAATGGGACTCTGTTACAACTCCACGGAACCAGCAAGGCAGTTCCACAGCTCGCACCAGCCAAAAACTCTCAAGCTAAGGCTCTACCCAAAATGCCCCTATCTCCATTACCTCAGATGGAGTTTGCAGCTAAAGTATAGGATATCAGAAGCCCTAAGGTGGACCCTAAAAGACCTCCCAGAACAAGAGTCCAAACCTCCCGAAGTCCTTTGAATGGGGCAGAAGGGTGGGATGCCAAGAATGAAGATGCACAGATAGAACAGGATGGTAACTACCTGATGCTGTCAATCTTTATTCTTTATGGGACAGATTCCCCAGCTACTTTAGATCCTGGATGGCTCCAAGGAAGGATATTCCTGAGCAACCCAGGGTTGGGAGGGTGGCCTAATGGTTAAGGTGTTTGCCTTACAAACACAAGGTGCAGGGTTTGAGTCTCACAAAGGATAATTGGCTAGGCTTAAAATGGCTCACAAGGGCAGTTAGCTTAGTACCAATCTATGAACCTATCTATGAACCTATGAACAATGGCTCCAAGGAAGGATATTCCTGAGCAACAGTGCCAAAGAATGCTCTTTCCCTGGAGGCCATACCCAATTTGTAATGTGTAAAGTACGGAGAGTGGCCCATGTTGCAGCTGGGCATATTTCTTCCATGGAGGCCATGGAATGAAAAGCAGCAGAGGTAGATCCAGACCTGGTGGAATACACAAATAGGCACAGGCAACCTGCAGTTAGTGGGATTGTAAATGAAAAACCCCCAACCATTTTAATTGGGTAACACTTGACAGGTTTACCCAAGGGTGAACCTGAAAAGGACACTAACTGTCTGATTTTCTAGACTGCTTGGTTCTGTCGAGATGAAAATGTAGTCTGAACATCTAGCAGATGCAAGCAGTATTCATCTTTAGAATCAAAAACCAATATATTGCCAGGTAAAGCACCCTCTGTTAAGAACAAATCATGAACACAAAAAAATCTTAGAGGTGTGCAACATGTGCTGTAAGGATGAATCCAGTTGGAAGGTTCAAATGGATAAGTAGAATAAGTCACAGTCCATAGAGTTCATTAAAATCCAGGTTTAATGACAAAACAAGATAAAAACTGCAGGAGTAAGCGCTTTCGCGTTATAACCAACGCTTCATCAGACATTAAATGCAGCAGGGAGCAAATCATTTAAATACATAACAAGCGTCAGCAATTAACAAATCACATGCTGAACATGATTTACAATAGTGTATCATTAAAAGGGCAATGCAAAAATTGAAATTAAAAACAAGCATAATTGTGTATGTATGTATGTATAAAATCAGTGTTTCAATGGTCTGTTTTTTAGGAATGGTCTGAGTGTGAATCTATCATTAAGTCCAAGCCTATGGGCTTGTAATTTCAAGATCCATTTCCCTTCCCTCTCCTCAGTATTGTTCCTAATATTACCTAGTCTACCACCTTTGTGAACAAGTTCCAAGACCTTGAATTTGAAAACATGTGAGTCATCACTATCTAAGACGTGTTTGGCCAGGGCATTGGTAGTGTTGGCTTTCTCGATGGCATAAATGTGTTCACGTATTCGCCAACACTACCAATGCCCTGGCTTGGACTTAATGATAGATTCACACTCAGACCATTCCTAAAAAACAGACCATTGAAACACTGATTTTATACATACATACACAATTATGCTTGTTTTTAATTTCAATTTTTGCATTGCCCTTTTAATGATACACTATTGTAAATCATGTTCAGCATGTGATTTGTTAATTGCTGACACTTATGTATTTAAATGATTTGCTCCCTGCTGCATTTAATGTCTGATGAAGCGTTGGTTATAACGCGAAAGCGCTTACTCCTGCAGTTTTTATCTTGTTTGGTCATTAAACCTGGATTTTAATGAACTCTATGGACTGTGACTTATTCTACTTATCCATTTGAACCTTCCAACTGGATTCATCCTTACAGCACATGTTGCACACCTCTAAGATTTTTTTGTGTTCATGATTTGTTCTTAACAGAGGGTGCTTTACCTGGCAATATATTGGTTTTTGATTCTACATTGACACTTCTACCTTATTGCCGGGACATGGCTGCCACTCCGGCTATTCCTGTGAGTGCAAACAGTTCTGCTGATGTATTTCGCTTGAATGAGTTATTTACTTTTGTTGAAAATCCACTTCTTAAATTGACTGCTGCTGACCTAAATAGATCTGAGAGCACTAACAATGATTTTAGGAACAATATGAATGTTGTCCTTATCACCCGAAAATTAGAGAACAAACTTTACAAGCTACGTAATGTGCAGTGGCAGAAGCTGCACATGGAAGCCTGCCTCAGTTTCAAGCTCATTCCGAGGGGTTTGAGGGTGCTAAAAATGCCCACCTTCGAAACCACGCAACCCGAGCTTTTGGCCAAATGGCAAAAGCTAAACTTGGATACCAGCTTTGCATATATTAAAATATTAATTGAACACTATAACACTCTCATCGCATCCCTTGTTGATGAAATTAAAACTATAGAGAGTGAGCTTGCCGATGTTCTTGGGCAGCATGAACTGAATACCCTATCAACTGACTTAAAACATTCATTAACATCTATAGATTTCAAATCCCTACAAGAGAAGAAGAAGAAGCTCGAGAGAGACTTCTTAGATTTTCAAAACGGCCAAGTTTTTTCTTGGCCCCGTGACATGACAAAGCGACAATTTAACACCACAACTCATGGATCAGCAGTTTCTTCAAATCCTCATCGAGCTCCCGAACGGGAATCGACCAAACGGATGACATCATCAGCAGAAGCTGGCGATGCGAATACACACATCTCTCATACAGATGCAGCAACGAATGCTGCTTTTGTTCCTGCTTCCAAGCAGGTTGTTGTTGAGGCACTAATACATGCCAAAGATCAGGATGGAATTAACGTACATCCACCACCAGCTGGTAATACACTGAGTCCCCGACTTAGGGGAAGCGATGTGAGACGCAAGCAGCTTCCAATTGACACATTTGTAGTGTCGATGGACAACGAGATTCAAGGCTTAGGCGATGGGCTTCCTTCTTTTCCACTGCCCTTCAGACCCTTCGAAAGGAGGACTTGGTCTCCACAAGGAAGGGCAGTCAAAAGAAAAAATTCAGAAGAGACCAATTTACACATGAAAAAACAGCAGATGCAGAACCAGAGGACCTAGTGGTAAATATTTCTTGTTACAGTTTAAATGAACATGAAGTTTCTGTCTTGAATAAGGGCTTGGGGTTTATACCCTCTGCTAGTAATGACTTGACCGATATTATAATTGATATCAAAATGTTCACGAGAAATTTAGGGTTGAAATTGCTCTATGGTCATGAATCCAATCAGGTTAATGCTAGTAACCACACGCCTTTTAGAAAACCATCTGTTTTTCTTCCACAACAACATCCGATATTGGAAGCATTTGAACAAGCCTGTGAGCTTGATTTATTTGCACTTTATAATAACAAAGATACTAAACCATGTTTCTATAATACAACCTCAGATGAAAGAGCTGCCATTAACAGTTTGAGGAACAACGATAACATTGTCATTAGGCAAGCCGACAAAGGCGGTGCCGTGGTTGTAATGGATAGATCATTCTACACAGACACAATGGAAAAGATGTTATCTGATAACGACACTTATTTTTCCATACAGAATTATGATCTCAATAATTTAATCAGAGAGGTCCATAGCCATCTTTATGAGTTGTTGTTAACTGATGTCATTGACAAAGAATTATACTCCTATCTGTTGGTTGATAATCCTCTTGTTCCATCATTCAGAGGACTCCCAAAAATCCATAAAGGACTGGATAATCTTTCTTTGAGACCCATTGTGTCTAGTAAAGGATGGCTCACCGAGCCAATCTCCATTTACTTGGATAAAATGTTCAAACCTATTGTTTCTAATGTTAAACATATACTCAAAGACACCACTAATTTTTTGGAAAACTTGACTACATATCTTAATTCCACCTTGTTTGAAATGAGTGACATTCTGGTTAGTCTTGATGTGAAATCATTGTTTACATCCATACCCAATGACATTGGGATGGAACATGTTAGAGCTTTTTTTGTAAAACAATTGCTTCCAACCCACAATATTTCTAGATGGATGTCACTTTTGGAACTTGTCCTTGAATATAATGTTTTATTTTATGACAACAAGTATTACCTTCAGACCAAAGGTGTAGCGATGGGCACGCCATGTGCCAACGCATATGCGAACTTAGTATTGGCACAATGGGAGGACACTTACATCCATGGTAACTAACAGCTTTCTAACGCATCTCAAATATTACAATAGATTTGTAGATGACGTTTTTATCATATGGGGTGGCACACTAGAACAGCTACTTGAATTAGTGTCCTATTTAAATCACACCACAGAATTTCTTAGTTTTGAATGTAATCACTCAGACAAGGAGATGGCATTTTTAGATGTGAAGGTCATTAAGACTGACAATGGTTTTGACACTGAATTGTATAGGAAAGAGTGCTGGAGGAACAACTTACTACATCGCAATAGCATGCATCCTAGGCATGTATATGAGAATATTGTAACCAATCAGGTTACGAGGATGTCGAGACTAACTCTCGACTCCACTTATGATGACCATAAGATACAACTAGCCAGCAATTTTATACATAGAGGATATGATAGTCACAAAGTATATAAAAACATACGTGATGGTGATCATTTTAGAACTGGCAAAGGGACTCCACTCCTAAAGAGGACAAAGACGGACCCCCCACATGTTAGGAACAATTCTACCACAAATAGAATATTCATTCCTTACACTAATAAAAACAGTCATGTCCTACAAGTTCTTAACAACAACTGGAGAATGTTGTTGTTAGATGACAATATCAAAAAGTTAGTTGATAATAGACCACAAGTAGCCTATAAGAACATGTATTCTTTAAATAGACTTCTTTGTTATGATAAGAAGCCTCCAGTCAGCAGGATCTTGAATAAGAAGGGTACATATCCTTGTTTTTCTTGCAATCAGTGCAAGTTTATAGCTACCTCAGATTGTTTTATTCACCCATTCACAGGACACAGGTACAGATCCATGTTTTATGCTGATTGCACTTCCACCAACCTGGTATATGTAGCTGAATGTCAGGCATGCAAACTATTTTATGTTGGGATGACTACCAGGACCCTTCGTGAACGAATACGTGAACACATTTATGCCATCGAGAAAGCCAACACTACCAATGCCCTGGCCAAACACGTCTTAGATAGTGATGACTCACATGTTTTCAAATTCAAGGTCTTGGAACTTGTTCACAAAGGTGGTAGACTAGGTAATATTAGGAACAATACTGAGGAGAGGGAAGGGAAATGGATTTTGAAATTACAAGCCCATAGGCTTGGACTTAATGATAGATTCACACTCAGACCATTCCTAAAAAACAGACCATTGAAACACTGATTTTATACATACATACACAATTATGCTTGTTTTTAATTTCAATTTTTGCATTGCCCTTTTAATGATACACTATTGTAAATCATGTTCAGCATGTGATTTGTTAATTGCTGACACTTGTTATGTATTTAAATGATTTGCTCCCTGCTGCATTTAATGTCTGATGAAGCGTTGGTTATAACGCGAAAGCGCTTACTCCTGCAGTTTTTATCTTGTTTTGTCATTAAACCTGGATTTTAATGAACTCTATGGACTGTGACTTATTCTACTTATCCATTTGAACCTTCCAACTGGATTCATCCTTACAGCACATGTTGCACACCTCTAAGATTTTTTTAGTATTCATCTTTAATCAAAAAGTCTATATTCTAGTTAACATTAAATTCTGAAATTTAGGAAAGATGGATTGGTTCTTAAACAACACCCTTTCCTTGTGTAGTCTAAGGGTGTTTTGAGACAGTCGGCAATTTAGAAACTCTCCTGGCAGAAGTTAAGCCCACCAAAAAAAGTTTTCCATGATGGAAATTTGAGATCGCAAGTGACTGCTGGCTCAAAGGTCTGAAGGACCAAAGAGTGCAGCACTAATGTCAAATCCCATGGAGCTATACGATCCTTGAAAGGGGCCTTTAGATGTATAGCACCTTTTCACATAAAACAATGGGGAATCAAGGTATGATCAAACTCATTGTGAAAATTGGAAATGGTTGCTAATTGGACTTTAATGGTGGAAGCCGAAGTTCCTAGCTCAAAAAGGAATGCCAGAAACTCCAAGATCTTTTCAATTAGTACTGAAAAGGGATCTAAATTTCAAGTACGGGCCCAGACGGACAATTTCTTTCATTTGCCAAGACAGTTTCCTAGTGGATGGTTTAAGAGGCCAATAGGATCTTCCATACTGGGGAAGATAATTGGTTTTGCCTGGCAATTAATGGAATTGGAGATACAAACAGCAAGTCTGGAATTTGATCCATAATCAAAGGATGGTGAATCAGGTAAGACCAAAAAAAAGGGCAACCAGACTTGACTGGGCCAACAGGGTGCAATGAGGATTACTTTCCTTCTCAACCTATGGGCTTCCTTCAGGAATAAAAGGATCAGAGGATTGGGGAAAGTCGTAAAGTCATCCTGGGGGGCAATCAAGGAAGGAAGTCTCTCAGGGACTCCCCCTGCGGGAGAATTAGGGCAAAATAGCTGCTGCATTTGTTCTTTATTGGGAGGCAAAAAGATTGCAGCAAGGCTGGCCCCACCAATGAAAACTTAGTTATTTTGTGATTAAGATACCACTCGTTAGGCAGGAGCATGCATCTTCTCAGTTTGTCCACTATCACTGGAACTTCCTGGGATAGGAGTCACTATTAAAAAGCGGTTGGAAGCAATAGCCCATTGCCAAACTGAGAACTTCTCAGCTCAGGGGTTAGGATCTGGTTCCACCCTGCTTGTTAATGTACCAGAAAGACATGTCTGACTGGATTGCAACCATCACTGAATGAACAGACTGAAAAAGCATGCAATGCTAGAAGCACCACCCTCAATTCTAGGGCATTTATGTGCAAGTTGGGCTCTTGGGGGGGGGGGGGTCAGGTCCCTTCAACTGTTCTTTCCAGATAATGCCCCCCCCATCTGATCTGGGAAGTGCCCGTGATCACTATGGTTGTGAGTGGAGGAGTGAAGGCACAGCCCCATAGGTTTCCTTCTGACTTCATCCACCAGGATAGATCTTTCTTGCAGTGATCCATTATTAGAATCTGGTAAGACATTGGCTTTGTCAGGATCGACCATTGCGCTACCAAGGGCCACTGAAGCAGCCTCATGATACCTTGCGAGGAAACAAAGCTTATGGTTGCTGCCATTGATCCCAGAGCTTGTAAGACTAGAAGAGCAGGAACCTTGCTTTTGGAAAGGATTAATTGCATTTGTGACGTCAATTTTTGTAGCCTGTGTAGAGGGAGAGGTGCTATACAATAAACTATTGAGGCGTGCTCCTATAAATTCTAAGTCTTGCATTGGAGATAGCTGGGATTTCTGTTTATCAATGCCCAAACACTGGGAAAGGTTCAATATGAAGTTTGTGGCTTGTAGCGGTAGATGCCTGGTGGGGGCAGTGAGGAGCCAGTCTAGGTATGGAACTCCTGAATCTGAATCCAAAGTCTCAAGTGAGCTGCTATGTATTTGGTGAAAACCCTGGGGGCTGTGGTGAGACCGAAAGGCAGCACTCTGAATTGGAAATGACTGGCTCCCAGCCAGAAGCAAAGGAAACTTCTGGAGCATTTGTCCATCCTTATGTGGTAATATGCATCCTAAAGATCTGTATAGTACATCCAGTTATTCTCCTCCAGAAAAGGGAGGATAAACAACCATGACTATCCGGAATTCTGATTGCTGAACAAACTTGTTCAGAAGGCTGAGATCTAAAACTGGTCTCCAGCCCCTTGTCATTTTTGGCACTAAATGAATCTGGAGTAAAATCCGGATCCTATTTGGTTTGGTGGGTCGTCTTGGATGACTGAATCTCTACAGCTGCTGGGTGCCTCTGATTGGGAGGAACATTAGGGATTCATTTTGGGGAATTTGGAAAAAGAGTGAAGGAAATTCTGTAACATCTGGTGATAATTTTCTGCACCCAAGTATACAAAGTTAAATAGCCAGGCTGTTTGGTGCAGCGAAAATCTTCCCCAGAGTGCTTCCAGAGGTAAGCAATTGAGCTTCCATTCAGCACTGGTAGGGCTGTCCAGAGAAGTAATCTCTGGAGCCCTGATTTTGCAGACCTCCTCTGCCACAGGGAAGACATTCCATTAGAACTCCCCCCTACCCAGAGGGGAGTATTCACCATGCACATCCTGAAAAGGCCATTAGGTTTTTTTTGTTTCCACTCCTCAGATTCCTAGAGTAGGGTCATTGAGTAGAGAAATGAACGTCCACAGCAGACTGGTCCTTTCCATCTTTTTTTTACACCTGGCTAGTGTCTCTGACTTTGGGGCCATAAAGGAAGATGTGTCAACAGGAGCATTGATGAAGGAAGACTTGAAAGGTTTGTGAAATGGCAAGCTCATCCAGGAGCGACTCCTTATGGCAACACCTGAACCCATTGTCAGAGACTTCTTTGGCTGCATGAGCGATGATCCACATGGACAAATTAGATACAGACTCCAGGGTGGCAAGCTAAGAGGCAACTATCCCTCATGTCAGACAGGTCCAGCTAGGGTATTAGACAGCTCCTTTAGCAGATCCCTTTGGAGTCTAGTAAATTGTGCCATGAAGTTCAAGGACCTAGGAGTGAAGGCTGAGGATGCAAAGACTCTCTTCCCAGACCTGTCCATCAGACTTGGGATGGACAGTGGAACTCTCCTCAGCAAGTTCCTGTTTGGTGGCCGCCACCACCATGGCATCTCTACTGCTAAACCCTTGCCCCAATGACATTGATCTTCAGAAACTGTTACAATTGTGTATGACCTCTGGGGAATTGGCTCTATGAAATCAGGAGCTTTCCATGGCCGCTGCACGATCAGTTTAATAAGGTCCTCAGAGGGAGGTGTCACCCAGGAAGTAGATGGGCAAGCACTGAAATACTGCAAAAATAGATTCCTCTAAAGATGGGTTGGAGGACTTCCAATCACCCCTCTGTTGAGATTTCTAGTCCCCTTCATCGTAATGAGTCTTCCATGACGGATTCTTCTGGGGACTCTAGATGCTTCCTCTTGCAAGTCTTCTTAGGGGGTGGCTCCTCAGTGGGGGTAGGACTTTGAACAGGGGCTCTGAACAGGGATATCTTGCCATTTTGGAGTCCACCGTCCCAACATGAAATGGTGACAGGTGTGATCCAGGATACAAATATGACACTCAGATGTAGAAAGGGCCAGCTCGGGCTAAAGCTCTCCATACGAAAAGTCACTGAACCAAATAAGGAATCGGATGCAAAAAACAGAGAATACAAGATAAAGAAAAATAATCTGGTTCCACACAGCAGTGAAACTCTAAACCAGGGGGTTTATCAGCTTGAAAGCACAAAATCCATTTCTGTTCACTAGATTCTGTTCTATTTGCGCTTTCAAGCTGAAACCTTCTGGTTTAAACAGTTTCTCTGAAACCCTTCCTTAAAGCACGGCCATTAAAGCATTGAACTCTCTTAATATTTTATCATGCATATTTCAATAGTCCATCTTTTATTTTTTACTACTGTATTTACCAGTTTTAAGTACATATTGTTCATTTAGTCTGTTTTATTCAATTTTAATGATGTATTCTACAGATGTATTTTATCACATGGCTTTTAGCTATGATGCACATTTTATCTGATTTTTGATTGGATGTTTGTCTTTAAAAATGTAACTGCTATTCTATCTTTGTTGGTCTGATGAAGCGGATTTTATTCCGAAAGCCTT
>NC_056725.1:225983611-225999417 GCF_019279795.1 Protopterus annectens | reverse complement strand
AAAAAAAACCTTTTTATCATGAACCTATAAGTTTGTGGTAACCACATAAGAATGTTGTCCTGTGTTCCTACAGTATTAGTACATCATATATAAGTATATGTACATGATACATTTATGGTGATATGACACAGCATCCACAGATTGAAAAATACAGAGGAGTGAGAGCCGTTTCCAAATACCATGTTATAAGTAATCACAGCCATTTATATGGTGCAAAACATTTACATGTAGCACACACACACAAAATAATATCTAGATTACGAGAATTAATGTCATGCAAGAAACAGAATTAGCAGTGGTTCCTATCTATTCAAACTATACGGTTTCCTATGCTATGAAAGTGTAACTAGAGTATGGCTGCTGTGTAGTGAAACTGTAAGTACAGTAAAACAATACAAACCAATACACTTGCAAGATAGATAATATTTAATTGGCCATGCAGATCTGCTCAGTTCCAGAGCTGCTCCCTAAGGTCCGATTTATGCACAGCCAGCATTTTAAAACCAGCTTCTCATACCTACTGCCCCATTTTAGTCCTATATCTCATTGACAATTGATTCTACTTCTGCATATAATATTTCATTGAGTAGGCTGCTTCAAACACTCATCACCATTTAGGAGTGATAACACTTGTGCTGCTCCTGGTGACAGTACCCTGCACAATAAAACTTAATGTATTTTTACTTTACAGTGGTACTCTAGTCATAGAGTTGCATCAATGTAACAATTATATCACATGCCCCACCTCTTTCCTCAAGAGTATAGAGGTTATACTCCTGGCAGGGCTGGCCTTTTGTCATCTGGTGTCCTAGGAAAAAGGGCTCCACAGTGCCCCACCCAACACCACCCAGTGCCCCCATCCTGTATACCTACACCATCCAGATTACTTTTTTCTTCATTTTTCTCACAATCTGTCTTACTCTTCAGTGTTTCCTGTAATCATACAACATATTTTAAATAAACAATTTATTTACTACAAAAATAAACAAATAAATACTGGAAAAGCGCCCCTACTATAGTGGCGCCCTAGTTGACTGCCTAGTTGGCCTATGCCTAAGGCCGGCTATGACTCCTGAGGTCTGTGAATATGTGTTTTTACGCTGACTGTTTAATTCTTGTAAGGCAGAACAATCCACTGTATATTCATAAAATGATGAGGGTGAAGAAATACAGAGTGACCTGTATGGTCTGAATAAATGTTTGTACAGAAAGATAACTTCTTAGTTTCTTTTGGTAATGCCTGCTTTGTGTACCCTAACCTTTTACCAGCCTTCATCACATGATGGGTATCCACTTCAGTTGTGGAGTCACAAATAAGGAAAATATGGTATACTCTTGTACCTGTTAAAAATGTTTTTAGTCATTCAAATTGATCCTAGTGGTCTTAGATTCTATGGCAGAACCCCATATGCTGTATATATTGTGGCTTTATATGAGCTATATTACAATGCCCTCTCTGACTGGTGCTG
The DNA here is from genome assembly GCF_019279795.1 of Protopterus annectens. Taxonomy (NCBI): domain Eukaryota; kingdom Metazoa; phylum Chordata; order Ceratodontiformes; family Protopteridae; genus Protopterus; species Protopterus annectens. The sequence goes on along the minus strand of NC_056725.1, from coordinate 225,997,948 downwards.
CCAGCTTCTCTATTATTTATTGAAATTTATTTAGTGGGAAAGCCTAAATTGGCCAAAATGTAGTGAATACCAAGATTTCTATGGGAGGCAACATCAGAGTTGTCAGTGCTACAGAAGGAACCATAGGCTTTACTAAGGTGGTGGACACCAACTTCTATACATAATGAATGGTCTAAGAACAATGCTTCTTCCACTGAGGCAGCAATACCCCCAAACCCAACCTGGCTTGCATGCCATGTCTCAGTTTCCACCAAGAATGCAGGGTCCAGGACTTGTGCACAAGTGGGCCACCCTGTTCTTCACACAGAAGTTTAGTGAACAGGCAACACATCATGATTAAACAAATAAAAGGGTCCACCACTGTAATTTGATCTGCTTGTACAAATGTATGAAGACTGAGTCTAAAACGGGTAATTTTTATGAATATGATAAACCTATGACATTGTCAGACATGGGTGGTAGTTTCTAAAGCTTCACCAAATATGGGCAACAAACTGACAAAGCATGGAGGTGTGGGAAAACTAGTTATGAAAGTCAGTATATGGCAGCCTGACAGGGTTTCATTTAGGGTGGCAGATAGAAAACCCCATCTGTTTCTGCATATGCACCTAAAACCTATTTGGAATACTTTGTCTTCTTAGAGACAATACATGCAGTGCTAAACAGGTGCTGGTGCCTGGACTACACCAGATAACAAATACAACTGAAACAAATTTACTGCAATTTCCTACAAAGCTCATTTTCATACATCTGCCCTTTCTGTCTTCTTCCTCTTCCACATCTTGGACACAATTCTTTACCATGAAACTTTGTTCACAAAGCTTTCAACTTTCTCACTCCTCTCAACCTTATCACATCTATCTATACTTTCCCTTCTCACCACAGCCAGATCATGGGCAAATGGGCCCTAGTCAGGGTAATGAATCAGGGCCCTCCATACACAGCCCCCCGCAGCCATTCTAGTGTCCCATTACTTAGTTATTTCTCCCCAGTTACAATAAACATTGTTCAAACCTTTCAGTGTGCATACTTTGTTCTTCTTTATTTTTACAGTTATTACAGATATTTGGATTTATTTTAAAACTTTTATTTCAAATTTTATGGCACAAACACTGATAGACATTTGGTAAACAAAGCAATATAGTCTCACAATGAAACAGACTTAACATTAAAACTCCTCTGTCCTTGAAGCTCACATTCATTGAAATGGCATTGAAACCTACATTCAAAGAAAATGTATCTGGCCAGTGTCGGCTAAAGTTGACCTTTGGGCTGTTTCCAAATCATAGGCACCTTGCACACATTTTTAGGACCATGCATGCAAGCATGTGTTCTTTAATTCCCCTTCCTGATTAAATTATAGTCCTTATATAATACAGCACCACTTGTGGGAGTGTGTTTTAAATTTTCACTTTTGAACATCTTTTCAGTAAGCAATGAAACAAAAATATGAGAATTCAGAACCTTTCAACCATAAAAGGCCACTCAAACTTCTTCTGTCATTACAATCCACAAATATCTACCAATATGCACGATCTCTGCAGAAGTAAAAGTCATGTGAATAATTCCACATTAAAGAGATCTATAACTAATGAAGAGGTTGCTGCTAGCAAACAAATTTATATATGTTTCATCTACAAATTACACTTGAAACTCAATTTTTTTAGCAGCTTGGTAGTTGAGGTACAGGATTCAGGCTCTTTTTCCTGTAACTAAGGTACAGGTTTTGAGCCTGAGCAAATCAGCTAACCACCTGCCACTCCTAACTAGGGCATTTTAGTCACATACAAGCATACACATTCTCTCTTACTTGTCTGTGTTGTACTATCCAGGGAATGCAGCATGTTTGTTTTGTTTACATTCCATGAAAGCAGCACAGGAATGTCACCTTGTATTTAAATTCCATGCACGCGGAATACAGAAAGGAAGAAGTAAACAATAGGTCTGTGTAACGATGAAGCACACACAGATGCAACAGGTGTGTACAGCTGGACACAGAGGGAGTTCTTAAAGAAGAACACATTTTTTTTTAAATGAAAAAAGTAAATGTGACAGCCCCTGGCAAAAGGGCCCCCTCCCAGCCCATGGGCCCTAGGTGACTGTAGGACACCTAGTGGTGGATCCAGCTATGCTTCTCACCTATTACATCCAGAAATCCTTCTCCTACTACCCCCTTCCAGATTTATACATCTCAGTGTAAAATAGTTTGTGTTTAGTAGTCTTTCAATGTGAAATTGTGTGCATTTACTAGTTTTCATAGTTTTGTAAAACACACATCAATGTAACATAGTATGTTTACTAGTTGTTCATAGGTTCCTAGGTGTTTACTAGACTAACAACCACAAGGGCCTTTTTAAGCCTAGCCATGCATCCCAAATCTCTGACAAGTTCTGATACCCTTGATAAGTGTAAGCATGGGCCTGGGAGATGGACCATTTACAGGTTACCTGTGTCCATTAGAGACACAGTTGCCAAGCCAGGGATGAATTTCCAGTTTCTCATCCAACTGTCCAAGTTGCACTTGAATTGGATTATGGAGGAACTCTGCTTCACATGGATGGGGAGCCTGTTCCATAGACGTGGTAGTCTCTGGGATACACACCTATCTCTCCAGCAGGTTCTATTTATATCACAGGGTTGGATATGCCTGATTAGGTGCATACCAGAGGGGGAATTGTACTCAATGACAGGTCTGATGAATGCCGAATACAATGGAACAATGACTTCCTTGGACTTAGATGCCATACCTTTGTTTATAAGTGGCACGACATAGAATGGTGACTCACCACTGTAGACGCATGATGATCAAAGGCTAGATTATTATCTATGTGTGTCCCTAAGCCCCTGAATACTGGGTCATCTCTAAGGGGTGTTTTGTCAATATGATAGTTAACAGGGATGGATGACTTCCCAAAGGATACTAACTAGTATGCATTTATTGGCATTGAGCTTTAGTCCATGGCTCTGACACCAGTTATTTGTATGTATCAGCCCCGCTGGAGAACATTTTTGTCAGTGGAAGAGTTAATGACAGCTCCTAATTTGCAATCATCTGCAAATTTAGTCAGCCAGAGACCACTGACATTGGCCTTGACTTCAGAGGAGTAAATTCCAAAAAGAAGCAGTCCAAGGACTGATCCCTGAGGAACTCCACTTCTGACTGGCCTCTTTGTAGAGGTGGATTCTCCAATTCTAACTTCCTGGGTCCTGTCTGTGAGCCATTTGGCTATCTACCAGGTGACATACGGATTTTTACCTAACCTCTTGAGGTTGTCAACAATGCCCAAGTGGGGTATTGTGTCAAATGCCTTGGCAAGTTCAAGGTAGGCAGTGTGAATGATTTTGTCCTCATCCATTGCTGTGGTGATGACCTTCTCAAAGAAGGCCACCAGGTTGAGTAGGCATGATCTGCCCTTGACGAATCCAAACTGGGTTGGGTCCAGTGTCTGGAGGTTTACTATATCTCTATTCATCATCTCCATGATAATTCTTTCCATGTCTTTACATTCAAGAACAGTGAGACTTATGGGTCTGTAGTTTCCAGGGTCTGTAGATGGCCCACCTTTGTGCAGATGGATGACTGTTGCCTTTCTCCATTCATGAGGCATGAAGCCTGTTTGGAGGCTACAGTTAAATAGTAATTCCAGATGCCCTGATAGGTCATGTTTTATGCTCTTTAGAAGGCATCCATGGGATGTTGTCTGGGCCCACTGATGCAGTATTCTTGGTCTTAGAGAGAGCATTAAGTTGTCATAGTTTTGTAGAAGAATCACCATCTGAAATAAAAATGGGTTCTTTTATTACAGTTCACAGTGTAGTACAATATTCATCATACAGTATAAATGCATTTGCTAGTCTATGTACTCATACAGTAAGAAGTTTAACAATCTGTTGCCAACCTTATACTGCTCAATTCTGCAATTGTTTTGAACCTTGACTGTATTATTGTTTTCTTAACCAATGTTTGTATCTGGTTGTAAACCCTGGGCTGAGCCTCAAAATGATCCACATGGATCAGTACGTTGCACAGTCAACAAACACATCAGTCTCAGCAGCAACCTACAGTACAGGCAACACTGAAGACTGGAAGACTGAGACGAAAATTAGAAAACCCAGAATCATGACTCATGTATGTATTCTCAGGGCAAGTTAACACTTTTCCACTGGGGGGATTATATCGTCTCTCCACTGCAGGGTGATCCTGGAGTTGGTGAGTATATAAAAATCCCATATTATATATATATATATATATATATATATATATATATATATATATATATATATATAATCTGGACTGATCCCCGAACGACCGTTTCACCAAAACTCAAACAACCGGGCATACTTCCGTGAAAGTGCTTTTCACCGAAAAAGCACTTTTGCTGAAGTATGCCTGCAGCCAGAAGGAGTGGTGGGGAAATGACTGTTGCGGACATCATACTATGGTGTGGATAAGGGAATATTCCCTTTTCCCCACTGTAGTGCGATCTCGGAGTGAGAATATTAAAGTAGGGGGTTGTGGAGGGCATAGCGGGGCTTGCCCCCCTGCATAAATGTTAGTTTATTTATTTTTAACACACTTTAATGAAAGTGCTTTTTCAGTGAAAAGCACTTTCTCTAAAGTGTGTTCGGTGATAGTGGGTTTGGATTGTTGAACTTTCGTTCAACAGTCCTAGATCCATATATATATATATATATATATATATATATATATATATATATATATATATATATATATATATACATATATATAGGGGGGTGTGGGGCACAACCCCCCACCTAGGTGGGTTTCAGCTGGTGCGCTGTGATTTGGTGTTGTTTTGGGGAAGTATTCACTTGCCCTGAGAATACTTTAAGATTCGTGGATTCCAGGTTTTGTCATTTTCTCAATCTTCTGGTCTTCAGTATTGTGTCTTTTCGAGATGTAAAAGTGGACCTATATATATGTATATATATATATATCTATATATATATATATATATATATATATATATCTATACCTATCCTGGCAGATAGGTTCAGTGCGTACTTTACTCCACTCTCACCCTCTCACCCTGTGAAGGGCCCATCTCTATAACAGAAGAATGCAAGGTTCCTGTAATCACGGCTGCTCAGGTAAAAACCACACTCACCAAAACCAAGAACACAGCATCCATGGGATCTGACAACATCCCAGGCTGTGTTCTACATGAACTACAGAATGAACTGGCACCCCACCTAAGTACCATGTTCAATCATAGCCTCACCTCAGGCTTTGTGCCCACTGAATGGTGCATCATGACGGTTATCCCACTCCACAAAGGGGGAGCCACGATGGACCTCGGGAACTACCTCCCCATTAGACTGATGAGCCTGATCTGCAAGCCCATGGAACTTATCATAATGGAACTCATAAATAAAGACATTGGTAATCTCCGACCCCTCCCAGTTTGGGTTTGTAAAAGGCAGATCATGTCTCCTAAACCTGAAAGACTTCTTTGAAGCAGTCACCAAAGCCGTAGATGAGGGTAAGGTGGTTCACACAGCCTATCTAGATCTCGCCAATGCTTTCAACACCATCCCCCACTCTGGAATTATAGATAAACTCACTAAACTTGGTATAAATCCATATGTCACATGATAGGTTGCCAACTGGCTCACTAACAGAACCTACAATGTGAAAGTAGCAGACTCCAAATCAGACTTCAGACCAGTGACAAGTGAAGTACCACAGGGTTTAGTCCTGGGTCCTCTCCTGTTTAGTATCTACTTCTCTGAAGTACAGGCTAACAGACTTTGGTAAATTCAGATATTCAACCTAGGTCAAATAACTCTAGGTGCACACAAGCTCATGAAGATCTGTTCAAGTATGGTCTCATGCAGAAGAGATTCATCCTTTAAACTTCCATATACATTGCAGTAGTTAAACCCAAGTGTAAGGATTGGAATGGACAGTTAACCCCTTTGTCACATCATGTAGGGAAATCCTATTTTTAAAAAAAAATTTTTTAAAGTTTTTGTAATTTTCCCCAAAATGAAATTTTCGACCATTAATTTTGAATTTCAAACTCGCCCAAACAAGGCCCAAGCCCTTTAACTTTGGTAATTTCAAGCCTTTGGGAAAATGGAATTTTTAAAAGGGGGTTTTTGACAAAATTTTTGGTCTTAATTTGCAACCAGGATTTCTTACCCGTAAAAATTCCAATAAGGAAAATTTTAAATTTAACCCCCCGGAAGCACTTAAACCAAAAGCAAAACCTTCCCTTGGTTACCACTTCAGAGAAAAATTCCAAACGGGCCAGGATAAACCCTTTTGTTTATGTAAACGGGTTTCAAATTTCGAATTTGGAAAAATCCCGCCCATTTCAACATTTAGGTTCTTTAAAAGCCAATTTCCCCCAAATTGTGAAAAGGGGTAAAGGTTCAACCCAGATGGGGAGGGCGGGTCCCTTTGGGTAAAGTTTAAACTTGTAACCACCTTACTAAATTAGGGGTTTGGTAAGCAAAGGTTTCTAAAAAAGGTTTTGGGCTGGGACGGGGTTCACCCAAAGGGGAAGGGCCAATTTTGGAAAAAAATTCTTTGTTTAAAATTTTAAAATATGGGTTTTTGGACCCCCCTCCGTTTTAAACCCCCCGTCAAAATTTTTTTTGGGGGGAAAGGGGAAAAATTTAAAAAGTACAAACTAGGTAAACCCTTAAATCCCCAGGGATTATGGTCCATTATTCTGTATAATTTTGCCAGCCCCTGGGATTTGAATCCCAAACCGTGTCTTGGTTTTGGGAAAAATTTTTTGAAATTTTGGATTTGGCACCTGGTATAAGTGCTTGATCACTGGCCAAAATTTTATTTTTTTTAGGCAAGCACAAACAAAAGTTTTTTAAGGGAAAACACTGTGCAATGTACAAACGTGTAGTCACTTGAAAGTGAATTTCAATGTTTCCATTTTCAGAAGTTTGGAAAAATGAAATTTTAAGACTTTAAAATGGCCAGTTTAAACATTAATACAAATTAAATTTCTAAAATATTGTTTTTTTATTATTTCTACCTTTAATCTTTTCTTTTTTGTATTACAAAACTTCAATTAAAAACAAATTTTAAAAGGGAAATAGTAAAAGAGCATTGCTTGAAAACTTTAAAATGCTTTTAAAATCGGCTAGAAAAGCATTTTTCTTTATTACTTTTTGCATTAAAAATTAACATCAACCTGCCTGCCTCAGAGGAAAAATAGTCTGGGGCAACAACCAGGGTTTTCCCTGCCAGCATAAAGCCTTACCTCAGAATCTGTTAAATGTGTTCCCCCCTTACCTTTCTTTTCATGTAGACAAGGAAGACATCGGCTGTTTTTAAAGTTGGCCCCACCACTTGCTAGGTTTAAAATTAAAAGCTTGCAGTTTTTAAAAGTTTAAAACTATACTATAGATTCATAAACAAAGATACTGGCAACCTAAAAATCTCTAACCCTAATCAGTTTAGGTTTGTGAATTGCCAATCTACCTAAGCCAGTGAGCTTTTTAAAAAATCACTAAGGCTTTAGATAAGGACAAAACCCTACAAACAACAAAATTGCTCTGTCCAAAGCCTGTGATACTATCCCACACTCATCATATTGACAGATAAAGTAAATTATATGTTACCTGCTGTAGAGTAACTAGTCCCAGAAAAATCCATTGACTCAAGACTGGGGCATGTCTCCACCAAAAATTTTTTATCCATGGAGTCTCACAGGACTTTGTCCCTTGACTCAGCTTCTGTTTACCCATATCCAAGCTAATGCATGGGTTTTGGCTTATCAGCTTCACAGATGAGGGCAAAAAAGTTATCATAAACTTCTAGTGGACCCACAAATGATTCAAGATGGTCTTTTATTATAAACAAATGCCAGGACTATGGGGTAAGAGTAATGCAAAAGTGCAATATTGTGTCATTTGCAATCTAAGCACCCTCATACCTGCCAACAGAAGGTAACCCCTCAAAGTCAGTGCAGTTAAAGAGACCTGGGCACTTTTGTATGCAATAATTCTCCTGCAACCACCATGTCTTTTGGCTGTTGAAAATCCTTCTACCTACCCAAACAATTACCAAGGATCCATGTTCAAGGAAAGTTATATTTTTTTCTCTCTTCACCTGCCTTATTAGGCAGTAAATAAATAAATTTAAACTGCTTTCAACATGTACCTGACCAAGAACATGATCCAACTTGAAAAGGGCACAGTGTTTTCCCACTAACAGACTCAAGGGCCTAAAGATATGTCCTGTGCATTTTTTTGTTTTCCCGTTTCCTAACTTACAAGGCCTCAATTACCCTGTCCTTTGTGACCTTCTAAATATTCACAAAACAACAACAATACAAAACCCAACTAAAAGTAGTAGTTACTTTACTTTTTCAAAGATAAATATCAGGTTTGGGGAAATGTAGCACACAGTAATATGAAAACCCTTTACTTCAAAATTCACTTATATAATACAATAAATATAATACAAAAAAATAATATAATAATAAAGACTATAAGGACATTATCTGCAAATTTAAACAATTTGTCAAATACCACCACAATCTAAACTTTGAATGTAAGGAACTCAACTCCTAACACTTGGCCATCAAGCCCCCAATGGTAATAGCTGTACAAGTCATTGGATTCCCTTGGGTGAAGTTTAGCTGCAGGAGTGATGCTGTCATCAGAAAGTTTTAGAACTTAGCTGTACTCTTGTCCTACTTATTCCCCCCCTAAAAAAAAGCAGCATAGCTCCCAAAAATACATGACAGGTAGCTTCACAAAGGGGTGCTATGCCTTTTTGATAAATTTTATGCTGGCATTTTCCCGACAGAGCAAAATTAATCTGGAATTCCAAAAAAATCACTTGCTCCTTGCAAATAAATTTACAATAAGAGAAAAAAATTCCTTTAAAATTTTACAGCAGAATCAACCCTAACAATCTATGGGGTGACAGTGCCACCCCTATCATCCTCACATCCATGGTTGAAGGTTTTTGGGCCCCTTTCTGAATCATTTTCTTCAGCTAATTAATCATCATAGATTGTTATTAAGATTTTTTTTTTATTTTGTCTTGTTTCATTTTTAATCATTCAGTTCAGGCTTACTCTACATTTTGTAAACAGTTATATATTTTTTTCTGTAAAACATGATATAATTTATTCATATATTATATTACATTTCAGTTCTTGCCACTTTTGTAATCATTTTCAAAAATTTTAATAAAATATTTTAAGCAAAAAAAAAAAAAAAAAAAAAAAATATATATATATATATATATATATATATATATATATGATCCAAACCCCCTCATGCTAATGCAGTTACAGAAATATGACATTAAAATTGAAATCAGAGGGTGAGAGAAAGTTTAACCAAGAACCTACAATCCATTTCTCTCTACTCAAAACATAACCGGGGAAAAGGGTTTTTAGCTCAACTACAACTACATATTCAGAACCATTTCCATAATATAAACCTAAAACATATGCAGAGGTTCACTCAAAAAATTACAAACCCAGAGACCTCCAAAATAAGGACTGCTACAACTAACACAGTCCCGCAGCACACATGCCACATAGCAACAACAGTGTCCTCACCCACCAAGCCAGTAAGGAGTAACACTGATGGTTTTTAATGAAGATGTTTCTTGTTTAAAAAAAAGCAAGAAATTAGAACAAATTCATGTAATATTGCTTAGCTTATATGACATATAGCAATATATATATATATATATATATATATATATATATATATATATATATATATATATGTATGAAGTATTATGTTTATGTTAATAATTACTTTTATATAGATGTAAAACCTGTGAAACAAGTGATAATTCAATAAAACTGTTTTCAAAAAAAAAAAAAAAAATTCTTGTCATGGGAGACTCAGTAATGAGACACACAGATGTCCCACTAACCAGGTTGGACAAGGAGAAAGTCACAGTCAGCTACCTGTCCAGTGCCAGGATTCGTCAGATCACACATGCGCTCAGGTCTCTCAGCAACAAGTACCGAAGTGACACTGTCATAGTTCAGGTTGGTGTGAATGACCTGTGATGTACCTCACAGGACTATATGAAGAGAGACATGTTTGAGCTCTCTGAGTATGTGTCCTAGGCAGGTATTCCCTAATCTTAAGCAGCATGCTACCCACACCTAGAATGATGCCACAGTATAAACAAAAATGATTGATTTCAATAATTGGCTCAGTTTTTGGTGTCATTCAAAGTGGATCCAGTTCCTGTCAGCCTGGGAAGCCATGGTAATAAACCTCACTGCTTTGCCAGAAATGGTTTGCACCTACCTAGCACCTGTACACATATGGCTGCTGGTAAAGGCTTTTGCCTCTACCATAGTGCCTTTCATTGGCAAGGTCTTGAAAACAACATTACTGATGTGACAATAACCAATCAGAAGAAAATAAGAGTCATGCTGATAAATGCTAGGAGTTAAACCAAAATTGCACTCCTAAGGCACTTCTATCTGAAAGATGTAGATATCTGTGCAGTCCATAGGAAACCTGGTTCTAGGCCTCAGAACGTGCCCTGGCCTTACAAGACTAAAATGCCTTCCACACCTTTAGACCGCAAAATGAACATGTCAAAACCAAATGAGGCAGTATTTCAATCTAGATTACAGATAAATTTACCCCATCTAGTTAGACTGGACAACTCCGTGGAGTTACTCCAGGCCCAGGTTATGGTGGGTTAGACCCCCACTTAAGTCATAGCCAGTTATAGATCCCCCACCATGAGTCACCACGCCCATGAAGCCTACTTGATCAAACTGGTGACAATCCAAATTTTACTGAACACTCTGGTTATGGGGAATTTCAATTATCCCACTATCAACTGGAAAACCTATGCCAGCCCTAACTTGCTAGCACAAAAGTTCCTTAGCTTTAAGTCAAATGCTCTAGAACAAATTGTCCATACCCGGACAAGGGGAACAAACATTCTGGATCTCATCTTAACCAATATGTCAAACATATGCACAGCCACAACTGTCAGACCCTCATTAGTTAAAACTGACCACAAAAGAAGTCATCTTCAAGCTGCCACTAATGTCAGAACTCACAAAGAGTGAAATCAGACTAAAAAACATCACCAAGACAAACCATACCCTTCCTTGATGAAAGTCTAAATGCATTCCAAGGCCCACCCCAAGCTGGAAGTAGTAACTATGCTGAAGCTTACAATAAAGCCCTTTATAGTCACTTGCATAAGTGTATAAACTCGGCCATACCAGAAAGAATCAAAGCCATAGACCCAAGTAAAAACAAGCTACCATGAGTGGACATTCAGCATCAACAGAATTTAAAATAAATACAAAAAGTTGCCATCCAAGAAAAGAAAGGCAAGGCCCCAAGAATGGAAAAGCACCCTCCTCAGCCTCAACAGGCAAATAAGACAACTTGTCAAATTCTCTAAGGGCTCCTTTGAGAGAAACTTAGCAAGTACAGCCAAAGATAGCCATAAAGCCTTCTACAAGGTATGTACATAATGTAAAGGGTAGGACCCAAGCATGTGCAGAACTAGTGGCCAATGTTATCACGCACACTAACCCTGGTAGCGGCATACTTTCAACTGTACAGATTTTCACAGAATGTCCAGATTTTTGCCTTTTACTAAAAAATTGTGATTTTGGAAAAATTTTGCCAAATCTTTGAGGAAAAAAGTCAAAAATAATGACAGACATTTAGATTCAGACTTCATTTCTTTCGAAAATTCATCCTAAAAAACCTGTCATTTATATATTTTTAGTTTGCAAGAGCATTTTTTAAAAAATTTTTTTTTTTTGCCCCCCATTATTTATGTGTTTGTCTCTTATGTAAGAGGTTGAAAGGATGGGTAGCAAAATGTTTGGTAAAATTTCACTCTCTTATCCTCTTGTAACTTACAACAAACCTTTCCCCAAAACCCCCCCCCACACTACATATCTGAAGAAGCAGATGATCAAACCCTTGTCCAAGGCAAAAAATACAGCCTCTATTGGACCAGATAACATCCCAGGCTGTATTCTAAACATGCTAAATCAGAATTTGCATCACCATTAGTACCCTTTTCAATCAAAGCCTAACCACAAGCTTTGTTCCTGTTGAATGGGAAAAGGGAAAAGTTATTCCCCCCACAAAGGTGACCTAACAACAGACCCCGAATTACAGACCCATAAGCCTGACCAGCTTCATCTGTAAGGCCAAGGAACATATCATTATGGAACTCATAAATAAAGACATGGATGACCTCCAAACCTTGGATCCTACCCCAAATTTTCTTCATGAAGGACAGGGCCTGCCTGCTAAATTGGTGGATTCTTTGAAAATATGACAAAGGCCAATGACGAGGGCAAATCTGTGCACATAGCATTCCTCTACCTGGCAAAGGCTTTTACACAAACCCACATTCAGGTACTAATATTAAACTTGCAAACTGAAAGTAAACCCCTTCTTGTAAGATGGGTTGCCAACGGGTCACAAACCAGACCAACTATCAAAGTGGATGACTCCCATCAACCACAGACCGGGTTTTCATGGGGTGCCACAGGGGGCAGTGCTGGGTCCTCTACTATTTGGTATATACTTCTAAAGTTAAAGGGCCAAAAATAAGGGTTGTGTCGACCAAGTTTGCAGATGACTGCAAACTAGGTGCCATCATTGAATCCCCAAATATGTCAGATACTCCAGGAGAGTCTCATGAGACCAACAATGGTGATTTTGTCATGGTCTCAAACTGAATGCAAAAAAGGCATCATCATTCCCCTTTAGCACAAACAATGTCCCTCACACTATCAAAACAACAATACCATAATACTCATGAAATGGTAAGGGACTTGAGATTGCACATTGACTGAACCTTAACCACCCCCATGTGTCTCCTGTAGTAAGGAAAGCTGTCTTAGCACACTTGATTAGTAAAGGCATCCTTAGAGCAAAAGAAGTTTAACCCCACCTATACTGCACTTATCCAGCCCATAATTGATTATAACCCCCCCTATACTTGGCATTTATCGGGCCCCTAATTGAGATAATGCCCCATTCATCATGTACTGTACTAAGCACCTGCAGCCATTAGAGAGATCTCAGAGATTTCTAAGAAAGAAGACCAAGGGGCACCAGCACATGCCTTACACACACTGACTAAAGTCCCTTCACTATACTGTGTATTGTACAGACTTTAGGGTAGACTTATGCCTGGCCTACAGAGCAGTCCAAGACACAACCATAATGAACCTGCTGCATATGCATAAATCAAACGGGCCTAGGGCTACCATTCCAGGGACCTAAATATGACCTGTGACTTAAATAGGGCATGCTGGAGAGACAGATTTATCACCCAGTGAGTGTTTGGAACAGGCTACCAATTCATGTGAAAGAGAGCACCTCTATGATACTGTTCAAGAGGAACCTGGACAAGTGGATGGGGCACCATAAATTCTTACTGGGAATAGCGCCCACAACACTCTTGGATATGGGAATTCATCACTAAATGCAATTCTGGGTATTGATTACTATTTTTATGGTATTACATTGGGATGAAATGGCTAGGCTTAAACTGACCTCCGGGTCGATAGCCTAGTAATCTCCTATGATCATATGAAAAATACTATTATGTTTACTAAAACAGCCCATAAACATAGGATAACATTTGAAAATAAGGACAGCCATAAATTCTTGTTCTTTAGTTATGAAGGGAAATAAAGAATAAAACCCAACACTGTTCTAAACTTATTCAAAATGGTACCCCCATTCAGATACAGTAGACTTTGGTAATATTTTAGCAAACATCTAGTGCTAATTGCTAATTTTTCCTCAGAAATTTCTTTCCAAGACCCACATAGCCCTAATCCTCTAACCCCCTCCCCTTTATCACAGAGGAACATGTACTTTAGGTGCTTTCAAAGTCCAAAAATACTTATTTCATTAGGCCTGACAGTTTACCTGATTGTTTAATACACAGTACTAAACAAGCCCTGGCAAAGCCACTCCTCAAACTGTTTCACTTAAGTTTTCATACAGGTTTTGTCCCTGAAGTTTTGCACACTGCAGTTATGATGCCACTCTACACTGGAGTCTCTATGACCACCCTTGGGGATTGCAAACTTATCGGTCTAATGAGTCTCATCCACAAAGTCATGGAATATATTATAACAGAATTTATAAACAATGATATTAAAAATGTCATTACACTTGACTTGAGCAGTTTGTCTTTATCCAGGTAAGATCCTTCATAATGAATTAGGTTAACATATTTGAGAAGGTAACACAGGCTGCAGACAATGGTCATGTTGTTTATATTGTGCATCTTCACTCGGTGAAGGTGTTTGATACCATACCCCATGTGCATTTCCCTTTCTTTTGGTA
>NC_056725.1:225780999-225983111 GCF_019279795.1 Protopterus annectens | reverse complement strand
GAGAAGTTTTTCACTGTGGTTTTCTGGGCTGGGGGTGGGGTCAGGATGTGGATATCCAGTATAATTTATGGTTTGATCTTACCAATGAGGGATATACTTCTGGTATGGAGCATAGAGTCCCCATGTTGGTAATGATCAGGTCTAGTATGTTTTCCCCTCTTGTGGGAGTGGTGACTAGTTGTTCCATGGCATTTGAGTTTATAAATTCCAGGAACCTTTGGGCTAAGGTGCTGGGGCTTGAGTAATGCTCCCAGTCTATGTTTGGGTAGTTGAAGTCACCCAATATAATGGTGTTTGGAGAGATCTTAGTGTTCTCCAATGTTTTCAGCAAAGCCGAGTGGGATTCCTGACTTTGAGAGGGTGGTCTGTAGGATGCTATAAACTGAAAAGCAGTCTTGCCCACTGTCAGTTGCACATGGATGGTCTCCGATACTTCGTGCACTGCCACTAACCTGGAGGTATGGATATCCTTGATAAATATGGAAACTCCCCCTCCTTTTGTGGTTCGGTCCAAGTTTTGGGGCCGAAAAGCATGATATGAGGTATAACCTGTTAGTGCTGGGGTGCTCTCTGGAGCCTTGAACCAGGTTTCTGCCACTGCACAGATATCGATGTTCTCCATACTGAGGAGAGCTTGAGTGCATGCATCTCGAGGTTAAGACTTCTGGCGTTTAGCAGCATTACCCTTAGTTTCTTGTTCCTTGTGCTGTCTATGGAGGTGGGTTTGACTTTTGAGCCTTGCCTAAAAAAGGCATTATGGGGGTGGCAAGAGCCTTTGCCAATATCCGAAAGCCCAGGGGTGACAGGTGCAAGCCATCCCTAGCGAAGCAACGTGGCTTGTCGAGCATGTCATCCCAGGCTGACAGACACTGGATCCCCTTTGAATGACACCAAACTTTTAGCCAATTGTTAAAATCGATCATTTTGTCTTTATACTGTGGCATCATTCTAGGTGAGGGTAAGATGCTGCTCAAGGTCAGGGTCATACCGGCCAGGGCTACATGATCAGAGAGCTCCTCTATGTCTTTTCATGTAGTCGAGGGAGATGCGTCTCAGGTCATTCACACCAGCATGTACAATGACTGAGTCATATTTATATTTGCTTTGGAGTGACCTGAGTGCTTGCGTTATGTGGCAGATCCTAGCACCCGACAGGCAGCTCACTGTGACCTTCTCTTTATTCAGCCTGGTGAGCTGGACGTCAGTGTGTCTGACAATAGAGTCAACTATTACAAGGGTATCAGGTGTGTTATTCAGCCTTAAGGGCTGTGACTGCTTGGCACACTGACTTTGTGTGCTATGTGTTGTACGTGTTTTGTTTTGGGGTAGCATTTGCTTGGATGTCTGCTTTGGAGGTCTCTGTTGCTTAGGTAGATTCTTATTTAGAGCCTCCGAGTATGTTTTTGTGTTTTTATGTGTTTGGTTCGCTGTTATGGTGGGACTATGTGATACTGGAATTGTGTTGTGTGAGGTTACCTTCTCCTCCTGACTGGTTACACCAGTTTTGAGATGAGAGAGCTCAGCCTCCAGTTTGGCTATATGGTTGCATCTCTCACATATATTTGAACCTGTTTGGAGGAGGAGAGGGTTGTCCGTGTACATGAGACAGTTGTAACATTGCCTCAAAATTCCCAGATTCACCAGCTGGACTGGAGAGGAAACCATTGACTGACCTTTGGACATGCTAGAGTAACATAGGGAACTGAATTAAAATGGACCAATAGGGGACAAGGTAATCGTAGAGAGTATAAGAGCAAGTAGTGCTTATGGTTTATTAGTGCTAACTTGTAAGATTACTTATTTGGACCAGTGAGGGGCCTTAGAATGAGAATATGGTGTTTAATTTGAGAGATAGAGCAGTTCTAAGGGAAAAAGTGAAGAGCAGACTTTGTGGAGCCAGAAATAGTTTAAACCCAATTAGGCGGCGCTGCCCAATGTTGTGCTATGCGCAAAAACCCGCAAAACCGCACAAAAGAGGGTTTTGAGAGGGAGATCAAGGAGTTTGGAATTGACCCAAAATGGCCAATAAAACTACAGTTTCAAGGCAGTAACCACTCCCACAGGGGCAGGCAGGCTGCTCAATGTTTATCACTGCCACTGATGAACACAGAGACTTCCCTTTAGCCCAAGCAAACAATGGTCTCCAAGAAACTTACAAACAGTTCAGAACAGCAAATCTGTAACTGAACTTTTTTAAATCTCAGAAAAGTGGGGAAAAAAGCAAGATTTTTTTGATTTTTGTTTTGTTTAAGGAAAGCAGAGGTTCACAAGTATCAACAAGTTAGAACAGTGCAGTAAATGACCCCACACTTGAGTGCTAGGCCAGAGACAGATAAAATGCAAGTTTTAAGAAAAAAAAAACAATTTTAAAAATAAGTGCAGGCAGGAAATTCAGTAATCAGCTCTAGGTTGTGTTCTAAATACAGTTACCAACACAGAAATCAAGTTTAACAAGCCAGAAAATGCTCAAAAGTAGGCGGCAATGCAGAAAAACTTAACAAATAATCTGAAGCAAAATACTTAAAATCTCAAAAGTGGCTCCTTTCTTCTCTCAGCATTTTCTCCTCTTGGTGGGTGCTTCACCAACAGCCAACAAGTCCAAAAAGATGCCCAAACCACGAGGCAATCGGGTTTTAAGAGAGGGAGATCAAGGAGTTTGGAATTGACCCAAAATGGCCAATAAAACTACAGTTTCAAGGCAGTAACGCTTCATAATGCCTATCTCAGTGTTTACTGACTGATCAAGCTTGAATGCACTATAATAAGAGGCTTCAGAGAGAATGAGCCTAGCAACAGTGGTTTTGTCAGATAGCAACAGTGTGTACATTAGGTATTGTACAGCCTTGTGAAACACGAGACAGATGGAATATTTTTTTTTTAAAACTAGTTAAAGTATTAGAAACATAAAATAAGAATAATTTCACTTGTCAGGGAAACACATTTTTCGCATAATTATATACTTTCAGGATAGACAGTATCTGGCAATACTGGGCCTTCCAGAAGCAATGAGGTTATCCAATGTAGTGTCAGGCCTGAAACACCTTTAGATGATTTGGCATTGCTCAGTACTTTTCATTTTGTTGGGTTCTGTATTTACATTGTGACTAAGAAAATTCACAAAGCTTTAGCATCTGTGTCTGCTCAGTGGTATCAAATGTTAATACAGATAAGCAAGGCCCAGTATTGCCAGATACTGTCTATCTTGAAAGTATATAATTATGCGAAAAATGTGTGTTTTTTTTTATTTTAACATTTTCCTTCTCTTTTTTTTAAACTGTTTCCCTCCTCCTCTCCTACTATAGTGTTTCTCTTTCTCCTTTTGTTACTAAGATTAGTTCTATATAATATTATAAGTCAATTTTGCTCTCTGTTTTGTGCCTTGTTCTTGATGTTATTACAGCTAATAATGTTATGCTTAGAAATGTGATTCTCTTCATGTGTATACCTGTTATTGGGTACTATATATTTTTTATTTGTCTTTTCATCTATGATGATTTGTCCATTTGCTTGTTTACTTCTGACTTTTTTTTGTTAAAATTTGTGTGGAGCTTTTCTCCCCGGGCCTCTGCTGAAAATGGAAATGTATCCAGCTAGACTAGCCCGGTCAACAAATGTAAAATAAATAAAATAAATAAATAAAAAAATGTTTCCAAGTGTACAGACGTGATATGCACAGAACTGTGTATCTGCAGTCTGTACTACATGTATAAATGATATGTCTACCTTAAGGGTTCATTAGCAATATATTAATACTGGTATTGTGGTAAACACTGGTTGGAACACGTGTGACTGCTGGACTATAACGAGAAGATATACCAGTCATAATGTGTTTGCCTTTATGGATAAAAGTATCTGACGTGAAGACTTTTAGTCAGGAATAGTTTTAATATTTTTGGACAA
Source organism: Protopterus annectens (assembly GCF_019279795.1). Taxonomy (NCBI): domain Eukaryota; kingdom Metazoa; phylum Chordata; order Ceratodontiformes; family Protopteridae; genus Protopterus; species Protopterus annectens. Next base: position 225,979,211 of record NC_056725.1, on the reverse strand, counting down.
AATAGCTAACTTACTTCCAGAGAAGGTCATCTAGACAAGAATAAAAGAAAGGATTACTTCATCACGCGGTGTAAAACTTTTATAAGTAAGTTCTGTCTGTCTGACCAATCACATGCCAGCACCTGCTGTATATTGCACCACACTCTTGGAATTCTAAAGACTTTCACTTCAAATGAGACCGCTAGAAAGCAAATGCTTGCACCTTTTGACCAAAGAGAAAAAGATATGAATGAGAACATTAGTGGAGATTCTATGCAACTGCATGGTGCCAGTGTGGAAATAGAAGGGATGATACTGTCTAGATGTCCACAAATGGATTATCTGAGCCACAGAAAACATGTAGTATTAAGTATCAAATGGTCAGGTGGCAGGCAGTATAAAAGCACATACTGGAAAGCCCAACATGAATAGCCCTGCTAGTACAGCTGTGAGATGGCAAGAAAGTGTATTAGACATTTGCTAAATCTGTCAAAAAATGCAGTAAGATATCTAGTTACTGATAAGCATTCATGTCTGTCCTCCAGACTAATTAAAGTAATGTGCTGAACTGTAATGATAAACTGATAGAGGCATGATGTACAGTATGAATATAGCCATACCAGTAAGCAAACTTGTCCTATAATGCACCTGCAGAGTGAATCTGGGAACAGTAACATAGAAAACTTACTCCCAGAGTACAGAAATGTAATGAGATGCAAATGAGTGATGTTATACTGAAATGGTTAATGAGGCCAGTACAGTACAAAAAGTCCACTAAGTACTGTTCACTCCTACTGTCCGGATAAACACTATACACAACTACTGTCATGGAGAATGCTGGGTGTTTGAGAGAGAAAGAAAGAGACAAAGAGAGAGACAGAGAGACAGAGGTTCATCTGCACATGGCATACTCTGTGGGAATATACTTCTACCTGTCCAGCCTGTATAGCACAGTGTTTGAATACAAATGCACACTACAGACACGAGTCAAAGCTATTCTTCACTAGTCCTTTCCCTCACCTCACTTTCACTGAATTTCTGAGCGCCAATTGTATGATCTGTTATCTGACAAACCCACTAATACACCTAAATGCTCAATGTTCAACATCGAACAATACATGTTTCTTTTATACTGTAGTAGCTGCCTCTACTTTCACATGAATGTAGTCTACTAAGCAGTTTGTGTACTGGCTTAGTAACACATTTCAGCGCCACTTGGCTACTCCTCACTACTTCACCCTCATTTTATTTTTATTTTTAGCTTGGATTTGGCTTTAGGGCATTTGGTTTTTGGTTCCTCAGTTCTCTGGAGTCTGTTGAGTCCACCGGGACAAGGCCAGGACGCAAGGTGCTCCATCCATCCAGAAAAGAATGAATATAGATAGACATTAACATACATATAAGTTATGTTGTTACCATATCGTTCCATGTTAGTTGTCTCTTTCTGCCCCTTCTCGTCCACCCTTAATGCACATTGTCATCTTCCTGTATTATGTTATTTTACTTCTTTTTGTAGACTTCTTTATTGCTTATTTCGTTAATGAATGCGACGGTTGGTTATCCTGCTTTTCTTTTCTGTTCCATTCTTGTCTTGTAGAAATTTGTTTTCTTCTTTTAGAATGGCAGTTTTGGATGTAACCTAATAGCAGGAACTTATGCTCAGTTTCATAGCTAATCAGGAAGGTCCTTAGATAATATCCATATTGTAAACCAAACTCAAGTCAAAGATGTCCTGGTCACTGCACTGACCAATACACAATTCATGACCAAAATCCTCTGCCTGTCACTCATGATTCTTACACCACAGAGTGAAATATATGGCATTTTGAACAGGAGTTCAGTATGAAGTATGTTTTAGTACAATGCTTTGTATCCTACCATGGGCACAGCAAAGTGGTAAAGGAGTGCATTAAATTATGCAGTCACACTTTTAGTATACACCTCGGTACTTAGTAACTTAAGCGCTGACTTAAGATGTGTTTTCTATCCCATTTCACTAGAATTAGGTGGGAAATTCCTTAATAAAAAGCTTTGTAAACATTTTATTTCATACCTGCCCACATAATTATACTGATTCCCTCACTGGCATCATGCAAGAGCTTACATGGGGCTGCACCCATTAAAGTATATGGATGCAGATGTATGCACCCCCCCCTCTGCCAACATCACCAACATCAAAGATAAATGAACTATTTGGTGATATCACAGAGGGATAACAGCATTTTTCAATGTTTTAAGGACTGGGCTATAAAACAGGTATGAATAGCAAGGAAGTGCAGCAGAGCACTGGAGGCACCACAAACTATGGTATACTTTATGTCACTTTAGGGGACAGTTCCCCTACTCCTAGTTTTTTTTTACCTTGTGCCTCTGCCTCTCTCTCTTTCTCTTGCTATCTCTCCAGCAGCAACTATGTATTTTTCTTTTCAATCAGCAGCAACTTCCTTCCCCAATCCAGGCTCTGGGACTTCTACAAAATTCTTCTTTGGCATCTGTATCTTTCCCTTAAAAAGGAGGAATATGAAAGAGTCCTGAAACAGATCTCCCTTTCACAAACAGCATATTTACCAGTAAGGGTAACTATTTCTGTGTGTCTCTTTCTATCAAATTATCTGTCACATTTCTACACACACACATACATATACTCACCTATATCTGCAGTACCATGGTAATTTTCCAGTAATTTCACTGCATGATGACTTTTTCAGCTGTGAGTAAATTGCCTTATAACTTTCTAGGAAATAGTCCTGGACTTTGTCTTACTCATGGCACAATACAAAATGCACAAAAAATAAAACTGAGCAGCTGAAAAAGCTCTTTGTAAATTATTCATATATTGACAGTATTATGTACTTCCTCCATCTCTAATATGTTGGCATTAATGTCCTTACTCCTATTTCAAAGGCTGGGAAACAAAAAAACTTCCTAATTCTGTGTAGTGGGAGAAACAGACATAACATAACATCTATGGTTATAAGGAGAATGTAAGGACTAACTCTAAAGACCTTCTGTTTTGAACATGACTCTGCACTTAAAATGCTACTCTCACATGGTGTCTGAATACCATCACAGCAGTGCACATTACATGACATTTAGTAAAATTTCTTGATCCTACTAAAATGATTGTTTTAAACTGAGCTTTATTAAATTTTAGAACATTAGCATATCAAATTCTATACATTTACAATTCCAAATAGTGTACATATTCATCAATCCCCCCAACTCATGACACGCATCCCCACTGCAAAACTTACTACATATTCCAGTGTATTTAAACTATCCCCAAAGAAATACAAAGAAGGAAATCACTCAGCATAAAGCCTCATTCAGTAGGTTAAAAGTGCTGCATTTTTTTAACCATTTGTCTATTATAACTAAGTTTGTACTGATATCTTTATAAAAAGAATATCTTCTCTACTAATATAAGCATACTTTTATCCAGAGGGATGTACCGTGAACCAATCCCACTTTTTACATTCTGATGTGAGATGCATTTTCACTCCTTCCCCCATGGTCCAAAACGCTGTTTCTACATACTTTTATTTCACTTTCCTTTAGTCTATATCCATTATCCAGAACTTCTAACTATGCAGTGGTACCTGATGGTACACCAACCCCGATCATTCTTGAAGCTTATCCCAATATACTTCCACTCTCCAACAATACCACAATATATGCAATGCTGTTGCCTCATCTTCTCACACCTTCAGCACCTACTCAAATTAACTCTTTTTTTTTCAATATAAACTTCCTCCGTGTTTGATACTAGTAGTATGGCAACCTCCTTTGTGGATCACCAAGTTTCTGCCATTTCTCCTACTCAAGTACACTTCTCCACACTATTCCCCATTACTCTGCTGTCAAGTTCATTTTCTTCTCCTAAGCCCAATGTTTATGCAACTTTTTTACTGCTTCCTCCTTAATCCAAGAATCTTTATAAATGCAACTTATCCATCCATCCATCCATCCATCATCCTTTTTTCCCTTTTTTGCACAAGGTGGTTAGGGTATTGCTTAAATGGTGACAATCATCTAGAGCCAAGGTCTACACCACCAGGTGGCTAGCCCTGCTTTGGGGGTTTGTGCATGTCTGTATGGATGCAGCTGCATGTGTAAGTGTTTGTGAGTGTGTATCTCAGTAGGGGGGTAAATGGGAGCAAGTGACATTAGGTCATGGAGATGATAGGGTGAGATCAATGACATAGTTGCACCAGGAATTTTCAGTGAGGGAAAAGTGACTGAATGGTTTTAGAACAGCTGAAGGCAGCAAAGGAAAGGGAGAAAAGTAGGAGTGAACATGTGGGACAGATGTTTCCTTGGACAAAGTGGCAAGGAATTGAGAAAGGGAGGTAAAGTTGCATTTATGCAATGGCACAGCAGATAGTGTTATCTTCTCACAGCAAGAGGTTCCCAGTTTGATTCTCAGCTGGGGTGCCTTCTGTGCAGAGTCTGCATGTCCTCCCTGTGGTCATGTGGGTTTCCTTTGGGTGCTCTGGTTTGTTTTCTCCCACATCCCAAATACATGCTGTAGATGGATTGGACACTCTAAATTGGCCCCAGGCATGAGTGCATGTGTGTGTGTGTGTATGTGCCTGCTGTGGAAGGTCGGACGCCAGGCTGGCAACTCGACACCGTAAAACTCCACTGCCAATCATGAGCGGACAGGTGATCCGCTGTGGCAACCCCTAACCGGGAAAAGCCGAAAGAAGAAGAAGAAGGAATATTTCAGAAGACTAAAACTAATATGGAAAACAGGCCTGAAATCTAGGAATGAAGTTCAAGCTGTCAACCAATTTGCTCTCCTTGTTTTGACTTACAGTTTTGGTGTGATTGACTGGTCCTAAAAGGTACTGGATCAGTTGGACAGAAAAAAACAATGAAATGCTTCATGCTTAGCAAATGATATATAAAAATCAGTGTCTACCAAGATTGTATATCCCTCACTCAGAAGGAGGTATAGGCTTCCTCGAAATTCATTGTGTATAGATCTACAGTCATTGGACTGCATATATTTCTGATGACCTCATCAGATCCAAACATAATGAAAGTTTTAAAACATAAGGAGAAGATGTCTAAGATGACCTCTCTACTTAGTTTTGCAGAAAAATTCAGGGGGCAAACAGGAATGGAAATCAATCCAGAAGAAGACAAAAATCAAACTGTGAATGATTGTGCCAAAAAACTAAAGAAAGAATACATGCAGAAGGAACAGATGAGGAAGAAAAGAATGTGGAAAAGCCATAAGTATAATGGCAAGTATGGTGATCTCCCGGAACAACCTCATGTTGAGCAAGATTTCATGCAGGAATGGTTCAACAGAGGTGAGCTGAACCCAAAGGATGTAAGGTTGATAATGTGAGCCCAGGATAGTAGACTATGTACACATTGGTTTACAAAGTCCATTGAACATGTGGGAGAGACAGACAATGTAGGTACTATGAAAAATAATCAGAAACAGTTGCACATCATCTTCTCAGGGCAAAAGGCCTGTACTCTGAAGAGCACAATAATGTGGAAAGTTTGTTGCACTGGGGATTGTGCACTCACTATGATATAGAAGTAGCTGAGAAGCAATGGAACAGTCAGAGGTTTCCTGTGGCCATACTCTACTGTCAGGTGGAACACTTAACCTAGTCTCAGAGGTACCAACACACCTCTCACCCACTAGCCATTCCTAAGTATGACCTCTCTTCCTGATCATATACATTTACCTATCACTATGGATGGACAATTTCACACAGTTTCTCTAGCCAGCTTGGTCGGCATGGACATCTGAAGACAGTGTAGTAACTGTCTCATGTTCACCCACAGCTGTCTACTCCAAGTCCTCACAAGCACAAAGTGTGAGAGATGCAACTATATTAAGAACCTTGAATCCATGCTCTCTCACACATTAGTTAGTACATATGACAATGAGTGGGTTGCCAGCATGCACACCTCATCTCGTACTCCACCCAAACCTACATTACATATACCTACATATGCGGAGGTGCTCATCAGAAACATAACTAATCACCAGAGATCTCCAAAACACAAACACAAGAATGCTACACATAATACTTCCTCTGCAGAACACATTACACATAATAGCTCATGCACCAGTGTCTCACCAATCAAACCCTTAAGGGACAACACAAAATCAAACATATTAGTCATAGGTTATTCCATCGTGAGACAAAATGATGTCCTTCTCACCAGGCTGGGTAAGGAAAAGGTCACGGTCAGCTGTCAGGTGCCAGGATACACCATATCATACATGCACTCAAGTCTCTTGACAACAGATACTGTTATAACTCTGTCATAGTCCATGTTGGTGTGAACAACTTGAGATGTACCTCTCTGGACTATATGAAGAGAGACATGACTGAGCTCTTGGATTATGTGTCTCAGGCAGGTATGTCCCAAGCTTAAAGCAGCATTTTAACCTCACCTAGGATGATGTCTCAATACAAACAGAAAATGATTGACTTCAGTAATTGGCAAAGCTTCTGGTGTCATTCTAAGGGGAACCACTATCTGTCAGCTTGGAATGACACAATCGACAGACCTCGATGCTTTGCCAGAGATGGTCTTCGTCTGCCACTCCTGAGATTTTGGCTACTGGTTAAGGCACTTGCCACCCCCATAGTGCCTTTTTTAGGCAGTGTCTCAAGAGCAAAATTCCCAACATAAAAACTCCATCTAAAAACAACCTCAAGGTTATGCTGCTAAATGCTAGGAGTCTCAACATGAAACTGTAGTCACTAGAAGCTGTCCTCACCTTGAAAAACGCAGACATTTGTGCAGTCACAGAGACCTGGTTCAAGGCTGTGGAGAGCACCCCAGCCATACCAGGTTACACCTCCTTCCACATGTTCAGACCTCAAACTGAAGGAATGAAAACTAAAGGAGGCAGTGTATCAATACTCATTAAAGGTAAGTACACCTCCAGATTGGTTAAACAGTATGACTCCCTGGAGACACTTCAAGTGCAATTAACTGTTGGCAGGACCCCTATTCAAGTCATTGCCAGCTACAGGACCCACTCCATGAATCAGGAAATCCACTCTGCCTATTTGGGATTTAATTGAATTTATCAAGATACATCCAAACACCATGGTTTTGGGTGACTTTAACTACCCATCCATTGACTGGGTAAATTAATCATGCTCAAACTCATTTGTCCAAAGGTTCCTAGACTTCATTAAAGCCAATGGTCTGGACCAGCTGGTTGACACCCACACAAGGGGTGCCATCTTGGATCTGGTGCTCACCAATATGAAGAACCACTGTAGCACCCCCACTGTGAGGTCCTCCTTGGTGAGATCTGACCACAAATCAGTCTCAAAGCAACTATCACACCTACCCCCCCCCAGCAGCAACTAAACTAAACAAACTTCTTCAAAGCAGATTATAACCTCTTAAGGGATGGTATAAATACCTTTACTGCACCTTCTCCCTCTGATAGAAATACCAGCTATGCTGAGCTCTACACCAATGCTTTATACAAACACATGTGTAACTGGATTGACTTGGATGTACCTGATAGGACCAAAACAAGCTCCTCAAAGAAGACCATACCTCCCTGATGGACAACTGCCATCAACAGGCTTTACAATCTTTTTAATTTTGGCTGTTCCCATTAGGGGTTGCCACAGTGGATCATCTGTTTCCATTTCTTCCTGTCCTCTGCATCTTGCTCTGTCACACCAACCACCTCCATGTCCTCTCTCACCACATCCATAAACCTTACCTTAGGCCTTTCTATTTTCCTCTTACCTGGCAGCTTCATCCTTAGCATCCTTTTCCAAATATACCCAGCATCCCTCTGTAGCACATGTCCAAACCAATGCAATCTCACCTCTCTGGCTTTGTCTCCAAATTGTCCAACCTAGGCTGACCCTCTAATATACTTATTCCTAATCCTGTCTACCCTCCTCACACCCCAGTGCAAATCTTAACAGCTTTAACTCTGCCACATCCAGCTCTGACTCCTGCCTTTTTGTCAGTGCCACTGTCTCCAACCCATATAACATAGCTGTCTCACTAACCTCTTGTAGACCTTCCCATTCATTCTTATTGGTACTAGTCTGTCACAAATCACTCCTGACACTCTTCTCCACCCACTCCACCCTGCCTGTAGTTTCTTCTTCACCTCATTTCACACTCGCCATTACTCTGAACTGTTGATCCCAAGCATTTAAACACATCCACCTTTGCCATCTCTACTCCCTGCATCCTCACCATTCCTCTATCCTCCCTCTCATTCACACACATATATTCGGTCTTAGTCCTGCTGACTTTCATTCATCTCCTCTCTAGAGCATATCACCACCTCTCCAGCGTCTCCTCAACCTGTTCCCTACTCTCACTACAAATCACAATGTCATCTGCAAACATCATAGTCCACGGGGACTCCCGTCTGATCTTAAGAAGAAGAAATTGTTGTCTAGGTGCCCAGCAGCAACTAAACTAAAAAAAACTTCTCCAAAGCAGATTATAACCTCTTACGGGATGGTATAAATAGCTTCACTGCACCTTCTCCCTCTGAAAGAAATGGCAACTGTACTGAGCTCTACACCAGTGCTTTATATAAACACATGTATAACTGGATTGACTTGGATGCACCTGACAGGACTAAAACAAGCTCCTCAAAGAACAGCATACCTCCCTGATGGACAACTGCCATCAACAGGCTTTACAATAAGAGGAAGAAATTGTTGTCTAGGAGTAAGAGGGAGTGAGCCCTCCTAAGCTGGAAACACTCCTCTTCAGCTTAAAAAAGTAAACAAGACTTCTTGTGAAGTCCTCCAAGGTAAACTATGAGTCCACATTAGTTTCCTCAACAAAGGACAACACAAGGCATTCTATATTTACATCCGTAACCTAAAAGGAAAGGTACAGATTTGTGCAGAACTTGGTGGCTTTGCAGTTGCCCATCCATAATGTAAATTTGATCTGGGACACTCCTCCCAGTCTAGTGTCATTAGCTCATTCTACCTAATACAGAGAAAACATTTGAGAAGGCCAACCCACTTAGGTTCTTAACCTTGAATTATCTTCTGTTCCTGCTTTCTCCCTTTCTACTTTACTAAAAAAATAAAAATAAAAATTGCTGGAATCTCCGATTAAGTATATTTTTGGCATTTTTTAACTATTCAGAGTTGAATAAAACAATAATTGAATTTAGTTGAGAATACGGTTTGAATTAATTGCATTTATTTAAACTGTATTTGGTCTAATATTGCTACACACTCAAGTGTGCTAGCTTGCACTGCACTTGAATTATTTTTAGTGCTGTTTAAGCTGCTTTTCTGTTAAAAAAAAAATCTAAGCTCGTTTCCTGCTTTCCTGTAACTAGTCTCGTCCAGAAACAGATTTGCTGTATCCAGGACTGTTTGTAAGCTTCTGGGCTCCCCAAGCCTTTCTGTGTTGGAGGGAAGCCTTCTAGCTTATCAGTGGCAGCGGTAAGCACTAGGTAGCCTATCTATCACAAAAAGAGTAGTTTCTGGCCCAGAAATTGTAGTTATTGGCCGTTTGAGCAGTTTTTCCATCTCTCTAAATTTTTCTGGTTTAAAAGCCCATATTTGAGCTTGTTTCCCGGTTTTCCTATAACTAGTCTAGTCCAGATACAGATTTGCTGTATCCAAGACGACTTGTAAGCTTCTGAGCCCCCCAAGCCTTTCTGTGTTGGAGGGAAGCCTTCAAGCTTATCTGTGGGAGCGGTAAGCACTAGGTAGCCTATCTACCACAAAAGGAGTGGTTTCCGGCCCAGAAATTGTAGTTTACTGGCTGTCTGGGTAGTTTTTTTCCATCTCTATCAACTTTCTGGTTTAAAAGCCTACATTTGCGCTTCCTTCCCACCTTTCCTGTAACTAGTCTAGTCCAGATACAGATTTGCTGTATCCAGGAATGTTTGTAAGCTTCTGAGTGGTGCCAAAGTCTGCTCTTCAATTTTTCTCATAGAAAGTTAGTTCTCTCCTCTCCTGCACTTTTACTAGCTTATTAGTCTAGCACTTTACCAGACTTCTTGTAGCAATTATTATAGCACACAAAAGTGCTACCAGCACTAAACATTCTACAAGGAAACAGCTCCTGTACTTATTATTAATTATTATTATTAATGCCCACCCCTCCAGGCAGTTCCCTGTGCTTTTATTAACCTGGTGAACTTGGGCATCCTGAGGCAATGTAGCAACTGCCTCATGTACACCGACAACCCTCTCCTCTTACCTCCCAACATTCAGACTTGCAAGAGATGCATTTACATATACAAATTGGAAGCCATGCTAAGACCGGAATAGCTGGTCAAGAGGAGAAGGTCAAAACTTGCACTACACCACATGGAGCACATAGCCCTCCAGAACACACAGCAGCACTGCCTTCACATAAAAACACAAACCACACACCCACCTTTGCAGAGGCTCTCAATAAAAATCTACCCAAACAGCAGAGACCTCCAAGGCAGAAATGCACTCAATCACCACAACCCAACACTATCATGAGACACATACGTCTTCTAAACAGTGTGCCACTCAACCAAATCCCCTAAGGCAAAACAACATGCCCAGCACACTAGTCATAAGTGACTCAATAGTGAGGCACACTGATGTCCGACTCACTAGGTTGAATAAGGAGAAAGTAACAGTCAGCTGCTCATCAGGTGCCAGGATCCGCCACCTAACACATGTTTTCAGGTCCCTCAGCAACAGGTACAAATATGATTCTGTCATTGTACATGTGGGTGTGAATGACCTGAGATGTACCTCCCTGGACTACATGAAGAGAGACATGGAGGAGCTCTCAGATTATGTAGCCCAGGCGGGTATGACCCTAGCCCTGAGCAGCATCCTACCATCATCCAGAATTATACCACAGTACAAGCAGAAAATAATTGATTTCAACAATTGGCTAAGTTTCTGATGTCATTCTAAGGGGATCCAGTATCTGTCTGCCTGGGATGACATGATTGAAGTATTATGTTTATGTTAATAGTTTGATTACTTTTATATGAATGTACATTTCCCTGTGACACAAGTGATAATTCAATAAAGCTGTTTTCAAAAAAAAAAAAAAAAAAAAAATTCTTGTCATGGGAGACTCAGTAATGAGACACACAGATGTCCCACTAACCAGGTTGGACAAGGAGAAAGTCACAGTCGGCTACCTTTCCAGTGCCAGGATTCGTCAGATCACACATGCGCTCAGGTCTCTCAGCAACAAGTAACGAAGTGACACTGTCATAGTTCAGGTTGGTGTGAATGACCTGAGATGTACCTCACAGGACTATATGAAGAGAGACATGTTTGAGCTCTCTGAGTATGTGTCCTAGGCAGGTATGTCCCTAATCTTAAGCAGCGTGCTACCCTCACCTAGAATGATGCCACAGTATAAACAAAAATGACTGATTTCAATAATTGGCTCAGTTTTTGGTGTCATTCAAAGGTGATCCAGTTCCTGTCAGCCTGGGAAGCCATGGTAATAAACCTTACTGCTTTGCCAGAAATGGTTTGCACCTACCTAGCACCTCTACACATATGGCTGCTGGTAAAGGCTTTTGCCTCTACCATAGTGCCTTTTATTGGCAAGGTCTTGAAAACAACATTACTGACATGACAATAACCAATCAGAAGAAAATAAGAGTCATACTGCTAAATGCTAGGAGTTTAAACCAAAAATTGCACTCCCGGAAGCACTTCTATCACCAGAAGATGTAGATGTCTGTGCAGTCATAGAAACCTGGTTCAAGGCCTCAGAGCGTGCCCTGGCCTTACAAGGCTAAAATGCCTTCCACACCTTTAGACCGCAAAATGAACATGTCAAAACCAAATGAGGCGGTATTTCAATCTAGATTACAGATAAATTCACCCCCATCTAGTTAGACTGGACAACTCCATGGAGTTACTCCAGGTCCAGGTTATGGTGGGTTAGACCCCCACTTAAGTCATAGCCAGTTATAGATCCCCCACCATGAGTCATCACGCCCATGAAGCCTACTTGATCAAACTGGTGACAATCCAAATTTTACTGAACACACTGGTTATGGGGAATTTCAATTATCCCACTATCAACTGGGAAACCTATGCCAGCCCTAACTTGCTAGCACAAAAGTTCCTTAGCTTTAAGTCAAATGCTCTGGAACAAATTGTCCATACCCGGACAAGGGGAACAAACATTCTGGATCTCATCTTAACCAATATGTAAACATATGCACAGCCGCAATTGTCAGACCCTCATTAGTTAAAACTGACCACAAATCAGTCATCTTCAAGCTGCCACTAATGTCAGAACTCACAAAAAGTGAAATCAGACTAAAAAACATCACCAAGACAAACCATACCCTTCCTTGATGAAAGTCTAAATGCATTCCAAGGCCCACCACAAGCTGGAAGTAGTAACTATGCTGAAGCTTACAATAAAGCCCTTTATAGTCACTTGCATAAGTGTATAAACTCGGCCATACCAGAAAAAATCAAAGCCATAGACGCAAGTAAAAACAAGCTACCATGAGTGGACATTCAGCATCAACAGAATTTAAAATAAATACAAAAAGTTGCCATCCAAGAAAAAAAAGGCAAGGCCCCAAGAATGGAAAAGCACCCTCCTCAGCCTCAACAGGCAAATAAGACAACTTGTCAAATTCTCTAAGGGCTCCTTTGAGAGAAACTTAGCAAGTACAGCCAAAGATAGCCATAAAGCCTTCTACAAGGTATGTATATAATGTAAAGGGTAAGAACCAAGCATGTGCAGAACTAGTGGCCAATGTTATCACTCACACTAACCCCCACAGAGATAGCAAACCTGGTAGCGGCATACTTCTCAACTGTACAGATTTTCACAGAATGTCCAGATTTTTGCCTTGTTACTCATAAAAATTGTGATTTTTGGCAAACGATTGCCAAATCTTTGAGGACAAAAGTCAGAAAATAATGACAGACATTTGAGATTCAGACTTCATTTCTTTCAGAAAATTCATCCTAATGTAAAACCTGTCACTCTATACATTTTTTAGTTTGCAAGAGCATTATTTAAAAATTGTCCGTATTTTTATGTCTTTGTCACCCCCATTATTTATGTGTTTGTCTTCTATGCTAAGAGGTTGAAAGGAATGGGTAGCAGACATGTTTGGTAAAATTTCACTCTCTTATCCTCTTGTAACTTACAACAAACCTTTCTCCAAACTCCCCCCACACTACATATCTGAAGAAGCAGATGATCAAAGCTTTGTCCAAGGCAAAAAAATACAGCCTCTACTGGACCAGATAACATCCCAGGCTGTATTCTAAACATGCTAAATCATGAATTAGCATTACCACTTAGTACCCTTTTCAATCAAAGCTTAACCACAAGCTTTGTTCCTGTTGAATGGAGAAGAGGGAATGTTATTCCCCTCCACAAAGGTGACCTAACAACAGACCCAAAGAAATACAGACCAGTAAGCCTGACCAGCCTCATCTGTAAGGCCATGGAACATATCATTATGCAACTCATAAATAAAGACATAGTTGACCTCCAAACCCTGAATCCTACCCAATTTGGCTTCATGAAGGACGGGTCCTGCCTGCTAAATCTGGTGGACTTCTTTGAAAATATGACAAAGGCCAATGACGAGGGCAAATCTGTGCACATAGCATTCCTCTACCAGGCAAAGGCTTTTGACACAAACCCACATTCAGGTACTAATATTAAACTTAGCAAACTGAATGTAAACCCCTTCATTGTAAGATGGGTTGCCAACTGGCTCACAAACCAGACACACACTATCAAAGTGGATGACTCCACATCAACCAGCAGATGGGCGGGGTGCCACAAGGGTCAGTGCTGGGTCCTCTACTATTTGGTATATACTTCTCAGAAGTTAAGGCCAAAACTAAGGGGTTGTGTCTGACCAAGTTTGCAGATGACTGCAAACTAGGTGCCATCATTGAATCCCCGAATGATGTCAGTATACTCCAGGAGAGTCTCATGCAGACCAACAACTGGTGTATTTAGTCATGGTCTCAAACTGAATGCAGAGAAAGGTATCATCATTTCCTTCAGCACAAACAATGTCCCCTCACACTATCAAAACAATAGTACCATAAGTACTCATGAAATGGTAAGGGACTTGAGATTGCACATTGACTGAAACCTTAACTTCGACCACCATGTGTCTCCTGTAGTAAGGAAAGCTGTCTATGTAGCACACTTGATTAGTAAAGGCATCACCTCGAGAGCAAAAGAAGTTATAACCTCCACCTATACTTGGCACTTATCCAGCCCATAATTGATTATAACCCCACCTATACTTGGCATTTATCCGGCCCATAATTGAGTATAATGTCCCATTCATCATGTACTGTACTAAGCACCTGCAGCCATTAGAGAGACCTCAGAGATTTCTAAGAAAGAAGACCAAGGGGCACCAGCACATGCCTTACACACACTGACTAAAGTCCCTTCACTATACTGTGTATTGTACAGACTTTAGGGTAGACTTATGCCTGGCCTACAGAGCAGTACAAAACTCAACCATAATGAACCTGCTGCATATGCATAAATCAAACGGGCCTAGGTCTACCATTCCAGGGACCTAAATATGACCTGTGACTTAAATAGGGCATGCTGGAGAGACAGATTTATCACCCAGTGAGTGTTTGGAACAGGCTACCAATTCATGTGAAAGAGAGCACCTCTATGATACTGTTCAAGAGGAACCTGGACAAGTGGATGGGGCACCATAAATTCTTACTGGGAATAGCACCCACAACACTCTTGGACATGGGCATTCATCACTAAATGCAATTCTGGGTTTTGATTACCATTTTATGGTATTACATTGGGATGAAATGGCTAGGCTTAAACTGACCTCCTGGTCGATAGCCTAGTAATCTCCTATGCTCCTATGATCATATGAAAAATACTATTATGTTTACTAAAACAGCCCATAAACATAGGATAACATTTGAAAATAAGGACAGCCATAAATTCTTGTTCTTTAGTTTTGAAGGGAAATAAAGAATAAAACCCAACACTGTTCTAAACTTATTCAAAATGGTACCTCCATTCAGATACAGTAGACTTTGGTAATATTTTAGCAAACATCTAGTGCTAATTGCTAATTATTCCTCAGAAATTTATTTCCAAGACCCACATAGCCCTAATCCTCTAACCCCCTCCCCTTTATCACAGAGGAACATGTACTTTAGGTGCTTTCAAAGTCCAAAAATTGTTATTTCATTAGGCCTGACAGTTTACCTGATTGTTTAATACACAGTACTACACAAGCCCTGGCAAAGCCACTCCTCAAACTGTTTCACTTACACATACAGGTTTTGTCCCTGAAGTTTTGCACACTGCAGTTATGATGCCACTCTACACTGGAGTCTCTATAACCACCCTTGGGGATTGCAAACTTATCGGTCTAATGAGTCTCATCCACAAAGTCATGGAATATATTATAACAGAATTTATAAACAATGATATTAAAAATGTCATTACACTTGACTTGAGCAGTTTGTTTTTATCCAGGTAAGATCCTTCATAATGAATTAGGTTAACATATTTCAGAAGGTAACACAGGCTGCAGACAATGGTCATGTTGTTTATATTGTGCATCTTCACTCGGTGAAGGTGTTTGATACCATACCCCCATGCTGGCATTGTAAGTAAGCCTAACACCTAAAATATAAATCCATTTTTGGTAAGCTGGAGAGCAAACTGGCTAGTCTACAGAACTCATGCAGTTCAAGTGGCAGGTGCCTCATCAGAAAGTACAAAAGTAACCAATGATGTCCCCTAGAGCGCAGTGTTGGAACCTCTTTTCAGCATTTTCATTTCTGATCTCCAAATTGGAAACAAAGACTTCAGGCTAATTAAGTTTATTAATTAAGCCTGAAGATGAATGCAAACTAGGAGTTATTATTAAGTCCCCACAGAGAAACCAACTGCCTTCAAACCATCAAAGGAAAAAAGTTAAGTAATAAAAATGAACATTCTAATGAAAGGATAGCTCTGCACAAAGGCAAGCCAATCAAACTGATTCCATGCATAGTAAATATTAAATATTTATTTGCTGTTGTTCAGGATAGTCAAGTTTGATTGTTTGCCAACTCCAGTGGGGCCGATCCAAGGACCTCACTAAAACACCAAATTGGTGGTAGTGATGGGTGGTGTTTAGTGACCCCACTAGAGTTGGTCACAGCCCCAGCAGTGTACAGAAAAACACAATCCAACTTGGCTATCAAGAGGAAAAACAAATCAATATTTATTGATGGAGTGTGTTTGATTCATTTGCCTTTGTGCCAGATTATTCTTTTGTTGGCATCTTTATTTTTATTGTCAAGTCTTCCCTCCAATGCTCTAACCCTTCTGAAAGACATTACACGTGTAAATAACCGTTGGAGTGAAAATGGGCTGAAATTAAATGCAAATAAATGTCAGTACTGTTAGATTTGGTAGGCAATCTCCTCCCCAAGCATACAGCATAAACATCATTCTACTTCAAAATGAAAATGTTAGGGATGTTGGATCACTGGGTAACAATTCCCTATCTTCCTGACTAACAGTAGTCAGAAAATCTTACTCAGTAGTGTTATTTTCCGAAGTGAATATCATTCAAATCAAGAGAATTCAATATTTCTGTAGATTCATCATCGATTAGCCTAATTATTCAGCATAATGCTCCCTTTAGGATGTACTTCACTAGACATATCAAACAACTAGAAAAAAAACCCAGAAGTTCTGCCTTGATGCACCGTTGCCTTGTATTTGTCATATCTCAAACAGCAGGTAAATAAAATGCAATGGACAAATGGTTTCTTCACCTGTTGCAATGAAAAGAAATGATAGCTAAGCAAGGGAAAAGAAGGAAGCTGAATTAATTTTGTTTCCCATGCTAAGCATGAAGTTCTGGCTGTGGTGGTGCAGCAGTTAGCATTGCTGCCTCACAGTAAGAGGTTCTTCGGTTCGATCTTCAGCTGGAGTTCCTTCTGTGCAGAGTCTGCATGTCCTCCATGTGGCTGTGTAAACAATAGACATGCAGGTAGGTGCATGTGGGTGTGCATTCTATTGCTCAGAACATGCATGCTTATGCAACATTTGTGTCATTAACTTCCCCCTAATACTGGGGCATTCTTCGGACATGTAGCTAGGTGCACTGTAAAGAAAAACACATTTTCCACCAAAGTAAAAACAAAAATAAATTCAGTGTCACAAACTTGGAAAGCTGCTTACTAGTAATCCAAAAAGCCATTTGCTGCTGTAAAATTCCGTTCAGCTGTCCATGATTTTGATTTGTATAATTTTTTTCCCTGGAGCTGCTAACAAAATTGTTCATTTTCTGCTACAGCAATGCGGATTACAGACAGCTGATAATGTGATGGAAAAGAGTTTTGTACTACTTGTTCAGAAACTGCAAGATGACATAAAGCCCTTTGTTTTTTCTATTTTTTTTCCAGTAAATTAGAGAGCAATATTTAAATAAGTGATCCTAGTTTAGAGTTTTGCACCATCACCCTGTTCCCAAGTCTTGAACAAAAGTTGCAAGTGATAAGGAAATGATCGATGCAGTACATTACATACAGATACAGCATCGGCACTGCTCATTAGTTATGAAGAAAGCAATCTGTATTACATTACCGATACTGCAGTTAGTGCTGCATGTACGTTTTCTTTTTTAACTTAAAAAAATATAATTTTAAGACGAGCACAGCTTGCAATATGTTCACATACTGCAGAAATATGCACAAAGTAATTCAATACCTGAAACAAGTTTTGGAGAGAAAATAGAAGTGAAAGGAGGGATTGAGCAATGTGAACAGTTGGAAACAAAGATCCGATTCAAATGGGATAGGAACGCAAAATGAAAGGACAGTTGACAGTGGGAGACAAAAGAAGACTGGAATTTAAGAAGTACAGGAAATTTAAAAGAAAAATGACACTGTGGGTGGGAATGTCAGTGACATAGCTAAAGTGGGCATTACTTTTTTTAGTTATACATGGACCCGAATTTTAGACTCTGGGATTGTCCCAGCATTAAGGTTTAGGAAACAGCAGTATTTTAATACTCTTGTACCAGGTCAACCACCTTTAGCATAAAGGCTGCTGTCCCTGAAAGTCTCTACTTTGCCAATATCAGTGTATTAGTTGCAAGCATCACAATTAAGTGCACCAACCTTTTAGCAGCAATTAGGATTGCTGTTAAACTGAAACATCAGATTACAGCCTACATAATTTGCCCCTTAAGAGGGGGTATACATTTACAGTATCCCTTGAAGAAATTAAGTGACTGAATGCTGTGCCTACCTTTGCTTGCCAAGGCATCTGTACTTGTCTAGACATGCGTTGTTTTAATGGCTATTACAATAAAGCAATGGTTTTGGCTTACTATACCAGTGCTGAGAGGTCATACATTAACATGTTCGAAAGGTTAACAGCAATACCAAATTGCTGCTCAAAGGTTGGGACATTTAGTTGCAGTGCTTGCAACCAATGTACTTGCATTAACACCAATGAATGCACAAAGACAAGGTTTGTCTTTAAGCCAAAGGTAATTCTTGGGGGTTACGAAAAGTTTGAGAAAGCTCCTAGAGGAGGTGCTTGGAATTACTTTGCTTCATAGATTACTAGGCTATTGATCAGAGTGTAGTTTAAGGGTTTATCTTCATAATAGACAATGTAATCACTTGCTCAGTCAAAATTAATGTTAGTGAATGAGAAAAGTCAGTTTGAATTTGAACAGTCGACTTTTAGAACTTAACATCTGAAGCCATTCACAACATGGTTAACCGGAGGGGCAAGCCCCCATGCACCCCCCCCCCCCCGCTAATTATATATACACCAACTCAGAGGACACTACAGTGAAGGATGCCTACCCTATTACACACATTTCAAGAGAAAAAAGTCTAGTCAATGTCAGACTTTATTGGCAATGACTGCCCAAGTCCAAGAGGGATGTGGGAGCTATTTTTGTTAGAGGAAACATTAAAATTGCAATTTAAAACCAGACGCTTCATGGATTAAATAAAAAGTATAGATTTTTCATGCAAGATATTTTAATACAAGTATATTCTTAAGACATTTAATCGATTACTTGAATGTAATTTTATGTAACCTGGTGACCATTTAAAAGGTGTTTAAAAGTTCTGATGAAGTCCTTTCAGGAGAAAGTACTTAACTTTGTGTGGTATATTAAAGACTGAAGTTCCTTACATGATTGATTTTCATTGCCACTTTGTCTGCCTTTATTTGCTTGGTCTGTCTGCTCCGTGCTGGAATTTATACATTGGAGATACAGGTAGGAGTCAGACTTTTCTAGAATAGGCACCCCATTCACATGGGGCAAAGAGTCCCTACTTAAGTGCAACCTGAATAAGTGGATGTGGTCTAGCCCCATATTTCTATACTGGAGTGAGCTTGCAATTGTTTGACCATGAGTACGCACATTCTATTACATTTAGGTAGTGTAGATGGGATTTAAAAAGGCCCTCAAAGATCATTGGCTTAGCCATCACCATGATCCTACGAAACATTGTATGTTAAGTTGTCTATCTCGCCTTCATTCTTGCTGGATGGGTTCGGAGCTGACCTCTGCTCCGACTCGGCCACTCTAAAAGCTCGAGAGTTGGTTCCACCGGCTCGAGGCTCCCCTTATATCCCACAATGCTAGGCGTGAGTTACCTCAGGTCTCGTTTGCCGCTACAGCTTTCGAGGTGTGTTTTCTACCGGCTCCAGGTTAGTGAAAGTTAGACTAGTTTAAATTCTTTAAATTCAAGCTAGCTTAGTATAGTTTTTATTTTTCCCCTTAGTGTAGTGGATATATTCCCTATCTACCCTTTATCCAACTCTCTTTTTTCCAAAGAACTTGTAGTTCTTTCCCTAAGGCCTTCGGGCCCTTCCTTCCCTATCCTTAGGGTGTGTATGTGTTTGATTAGGGAATTTTACTTTAACTTGCCTTAGTTTAAATAATTCCCTTCAGTGTAATCTGTGTGTTTTTTCTGTGTGTGATTACACTTCGGTTCCTCGAGTATGTCCAAGGATACAAAGGTCTCAGGCTTCAAGAAGTGTGACTCGTGCTGTCAGAAACTGTCTCTGACAGACGGTCACACTTCTTGTGTGTATTGCCTGGGACCTTTACACCTGCAGGACTCTTGTGCTGTATGCCATGGCTTCAGCCCTAGAGTCCTGCAGGAAAGAAAGAATAAACTCATTTTAAGGGGTTTAATTGAGCCTGAAGGTTCCCTTTCTGTGTCATCGGGGAAGCCTAAGGCTTCAAAGACCTCGGCTCCAGCTTCAGAGTCTAGGCCTAAGGCTTCGTTCATCGGCTCCGACTGGAGCCGATGAGTCTTTGCCTGCAGTACCTGTGGTTTCCTCTGCTCCGGCCGGAGCCGAGGCATTAGAGATTCCTAGGTCGGCTCCGATCATTCCATCGGAGCCGACATCTAGAAAGAGATCGAGGTCACTGTCCCTTGGCTCTGTTCATTCGGCTCCAGCGTCTCCCCTACTGTCTGAACTGAGCCATAGATCTCACTCCTCCAGGTCATCGAGGCTCTCAGATCATGACCTCCAGAGGGTAGTGAGTAGACTTTTGAAGTCTGAGGCACTGGCCCAAATGCTCCAGAGTCCAACTTGTTCCATTAAATATTCCTCCTCCGACTCCTTTGAGCTCGGAGCCGGGACGTCTCGGAACAGAGTCTGTGGTAGCGTCGGAGCCGATACAATTGTCTTCAGCTCCGTCGTCTGCTCCGATTTCTTCCTTTGAAGAATCTCGGTGCCGGGCTTCCCTCGTCGGCTCCGAGGGGGTGAGTGGCATCGGACCCTTGTCCGACCCCACTCTCCCTCTTGGTGCTTCGGCGCTGGTGAGTTCGGCTCCGACTTCGGCCTCGGAACCATCACTGTCGGTGCCGAGGGAGGTTCTTAGCTTCTCGGAGCGGGGACCTCTGGCTCTGCCTGACAGGGGTGCGTTCGAGGTCATGCGGAGTGTTGGAACCTTGTTCGACTCCACAGTCTGCTCCGTCCGCCCCTCCCTCTTCGGTGCCTTTGGTTATGTCGACTCACTCCCTCATCCCGGACCGCAGAGCCAGCTCCTCAAGAATCCCCTGTGGGGATCTCATCCTCTTCCGAGGCCTCCCCTGAGTTGGCAGAGGAGCCCCCTAGGAAGAGACAGTGTAAGAGGAAGCACATAGACTCACCTGAGTCTGTCATCTCTGACACAGATTTAGAGGATTCCGAGGGTTCCCCACATTCCCCTTCTGAAGATGTCTTTCGCAGACATTCTAGAGATCCTGAAACAGAGGGGAAATTGGCCAGCCCTTAACCCTTCGGAGGATGAATCTGTATCTTGAGGCGTTTGGCTCTCGCCCTTCCACCTCCTGGGTGTCCCCCCCCCTTTGATCCCCTCATGCAGGTGGTTACAAAGAAGGCATGGACGGCTCCTGATTCAGTGGACCCTACCCCCAGGAGACCTTCCAAATTTATAACTGCACCAACTGACAAGCAGTTTCTCACAAAAGGTGTTTCTGTGGATGCTATGGTGGTAGCTGCTGCCACTAAGAAGGAACTAGCTGATCCTTCAGTGCCTGTCCATCCACCTAACAAGGAATCTAGGTCTATGGACAGGTACGGGAAGCGGATGTTATCAGCGACCTTTGCAATGCGTTCGCTGAATTACCTATGCCATTTTACTCGTCTTCAAAGAGACTTGATCAAAGAAGCGAGTGACATGTTGAAGGATCCTACAGCTGCGGGTTTCCAGGACAAGATGAACACTCAGCTGGCTACCCTGAATTCTATAGCTAACTCCTCCATGCGCCTCCTTTCGTATGCGGCTGATGGAGCAAGCAGAGCCGCAGGGACAGGTGTCTCCTTACGTCGGCATGCCTGGATGCGACTGCAATTTTGCGGACCCCTTTAAAACGTCTTTCACCAATTCCCTGTTTGATGGATCATCTCTTTTTGGTCCTCAGGTGAAAAACCTTGACTAGGTGCGAGACGGATGGCAAAACCCTATCTGCCGTCGGAGTGCGTTTTTCTACTCCTCCTAGACCTTACCCCAAAGGCCAGAAAAGTGGGAAAATGTGGTTCCGCAAACAATCTCAAGGGAATTTGCCTGACGCACAGAGTCGTTTTCCCTCCAGAGGCAGAGGGGGGAACAATAATGGTAGATGTCGCCCTAGAGGCAGAGGGGGTCCGCAGAACCAAGGCAATCGAGAAACTTTTTCCGATAAGCCTTTTCAGCATCCCTGAGGTGTTGCCTGACTGTCCCCCTTCGGAGGCAGTCGGGGGAAGATTGTCACTGTACCCAGAAGCCTGGCTATCCCTAACTCAAGACAAGTGGGTACAGTCCATTTCCGAAGGCTATTCCATTCCCTTCGTTCGCATTCCAAACCAATCAAAAAAATCCCTTCCAGATGTTCCACCCGCTCAAAGGGATCTTGCAACTTTGGAAATCTCAAAGCTGCTTGCAAAAAGAGCAATTCAGCCAGTTCCAGCAGACCAGCAAGGATCCGGAATCTACTCCAGGTTCTTTTTAGTTCCAAAGAAAACAGGGGACTGGAGACCAATTTTGGATCTCAGTATCTTGAACAAGTCTGTCAAGAAAACAAAATTTCGGATGGTCACGCTGCAGTCCATCCTTTCCCTATTGGGAAAGGACAACTGGATGTGCTCTATAGACCTTCAGGATGCGTACTATCATATAAAAATGAACAGACGCTCCAGAAGATTCCTCCGCTTCAGGCTGGGAACCAGTCATTTTCAATTCAGAGCCCTGCCCTTTGGACTCACCACTGCCCCCCGGGTGTTTACCAAATGCATGGCAGTGGTAGCTTCTCACCTGAGACATCAAGGATTCCAGGTGTTTCCATATCTGGACGACTGGCTCCTAACAGCTCTCACCAGGCATCTTCTTCTAATGGCCAGGGACTACACCTTTCGCATTTGTCAAAACTTAGGCATTTCAATAAATTGCGAAAAGTCTGTTTTGTCGCCTTGTCGTGTTATTACATTCATAGGCGCAAATCTAGACACACTCAACATGTTTGCGAGGCTAACAGATCAGAGAATAACAGACATATACAAACCGGTCTCGCTCCTCTTCGCCAGCAACAGAGTCAAAGCCAGGTTAGTTCTGAAAGTATTGGGTATTATGGCGGCTGCCATACCTCTGCTTCCATTAGCAAGATTCCACATGAGACTCCTTCAATGGATGCTCTTCACACAATGGTCATACCAGCAACTTCCGATGTCCCACACCATTATGATTACGCAAACATGCAGGAATCATCTTCAGTGGTGGATGTCTTCCCCTCAGCTCTTCTTGGGAAGACAGTTTGTTCCTCCTCCTCCAGTTGCTACTCTGACAACGGACGCCTCCCTGATCGGGTGGGGGCGGCATTATCAGGGCAGAACTGTCCAGGGCACATGGCAACCAAACGAATGCCACTTGCACATAAATGTTCTAGAGATGAGAGCAGTGCTTTTAGCGTTGCAAGCCCTTCAAGACTCTCTTCCCTTGGGAACGATAGCAATCCAGACATGTCTGTAGTGTGGTATATCAACAAACAAGGCGGAACCAGGTCCTATCCCCTATGTCGAGAAGCACTCAGACTGTGGCAATGGGCGATTTCTTCTCAGCGTTTTCTGATAGCAACGCACATCCCCGGGAAGTCCAATCAAATCGCGGACAAGTTGAGCAGAGCTATTCTCATGCCTCACGAGTGGTCTCTGAAAGATTCTATTGTGAAAAAAATATTTCTCAAGTGGGGTCAGCCTTGCTGCGACCTTTTTGCTACTCCCCAAAACAGCAAGTGCAAAGATTTTCACCCTATTCCCGCTACCAGGCCAGCCCAGCAGAGACGCTCTAGTCCAAGTTTGGCCCCGGGGACTTCTGTATGCATTTCCTCCCTTCCCACTAATCTCTCAAGTGATACAGAAAGCTATCGCTCAGAAGGCCTCGATCCTTATTGCTCCTTACTGGCCTCGACAGGTTTGGTTCCCCTTTCTACACCAATTTCTGTTGGAGCGACCTTGGCATCTGGACCTAGTTCCAGATCTTTTGATCCATCAGTCGGGTCAGTTTCATCGCTCCCTTCCCTCCCTGAACCTCACTGCTTGGTTCCTCCAGTTCCAACCTTAGCCAGGCTTCCTCAAATCTCACGCTGTTCGAGATATTTTGATAGCTTCCCATAAATCTTCCACTCGAAAGATTTATTTGAGTAAGTGGAAACGTTTCGCCTATTGGGCTCAAGGAAAGGACATAGATCCTTTCACTGCCTCCATCCAAATGGTCCTTGATTTTCTAGCTGAACTCTTCCATGCAGGTTCATCCCCTTCTACTCTTAAAGTTCAATTGGCAGCTATTTCAAACTTTCATGTGGGGATTTCAGAGTCTGCCATAATGTCCCACAAGCTTTGCAAAGCTTTTTTGAAAGGAGTTTTTCTACTCAGACCTCCTTTAAGAAATCCTCCTCCTCCTTGGGACTGCCCAAGTTGAAGTATAGTTACCCATGTAACATGTGGAGCAATCTGACAATATTTTGCATAACTTTATTGGATTTGTATTCAGAACTCATCTCCCAGCTTCTGGGATTGAAACCAGTTCTCAACTAAACGATCTACTCATGTCAAATAGATCCATGTGAGATTTCCAATACTTTTAAACATGTTCTGTTCAGAATGTCAGACTGATTTAACATGTTACTGTGTAGATTCATTTTTTGCAGGGGCTCCAATACCACAAATTGGATTCTCTACTTGAAATATCAGAAGTGGGAGAAAATGAAGTCTGTACATTTTCACCAAATACTGATTATTTTTTCTCAAAGTTCATATTGGAAGTTTTGGTCATGTGCAAATGGCAGGGCAACCAAGACCGAAATCTGGTAAAACAGCAACAGTTCCCCAGCCACATTTTTAGTACAGCTTGCATGCTCACTGTAAGCACTGTAGCTTAACCTTGGAAAGAGGACCAATACAAATAGTTTTTTGGTTCATGTTTATAGCTTGTTTTGGTAATAGTTTCAAGGGACAATTTCATTTGAACCTTGGAAGAGCTGTCCCAGTATGAGACGAGGTGATGGGCTCAATAGTTGGAGACTTGGACTGTGCCAGTTATCACTAGACAGAGCGAGTGTGAAACATTAAGAAACTTCACCCATATCTGCCTTCAAAACAATTTTCTGGAAACTTAGAATTTAAGTCTGGTTTCTCCAACCATTTTAAAACTTGTGGAAAGTACAGCAATGCTGTTGCACCCACCACCACTTAATATCAGAGCAAAAAACAGGCTGGGCATATACCTTGATGAAATTGTAACAGGGACACAAGCTACCAATAATGGCTAGTACACAATTCTAAGGAATCAAAGATTTTACATTAATGATATGGGGGGGTATGACATTGAAGAAAGGAACACAGACTGGAAAATGAAGCAAAAGATCCAGAAGTGGCTAAGGAGGAGAGATGCAGCAGGCCAAGTTTGACAGGATACTAAATGTTAGAAGATAAGATTAATTCAGGAACTGTGCCATACCATGCCTGAAAAGTACTGAAGGCTCTTGCAACTACCTGAAATGTGCAGGTATGAACCCTCAAACTGTTAAAGACCTGGATTGCAGATCTGTAGGTAGACCAGATTTGATACTGTACTTGTCACATGGGTGGATAAGCTGCCATGCACATTCCAGATCTTTACAAGTAAAGCAGAAAAAATACAAGTTTCTCTGGACACTAATGGTTTGCCCGCCGCCCCCCCCCAGAGATCCAAGAGCAATGAATGTAGAGTACTGAAAATTCAGATAATCAAGAGGTTATAATTTCTAGTACTTTGAATTCTAAAACCGGGTGAACTTGCAAAAGGACAGATCATGATTAAAAATGCATGGTTCAGAATTCAGAGGTCCTTCCCCTGTTTAGCCTTAAAAGTAGTATTTTAATTCCACCTGGAGGCCAAAAGGCTAATCTGTATAAATTTGACAAATCAGTAAAGATGACAGGTAGGACATGCAGCTAGAGTGGTAGATATCTACCCAGATTACCACTGACACCCCCAAAAAAAAAAAAAAAACATTTAGTCCTTTAACTTTGGCACCCACCCGGTTCTTTGTGATACTTAAAGTACGGTTTATATTGTACAGGAAATGGGAGTGTCAGGAGCGTCTAGGGTCAGTAGCCTATCAAGGTGTTTGGATATGAGAGGATGGGCTGTAGCCTTTATTCAAATTAGGGACTACAGGTGGTACCAACCCCTCTACTTCCATTGGGATATCAGAGTTCAGAACACCAATCAGAATTCTATCTACAGAGTAACAATTTAGCGTTCAGTCTCAAATATTTAAAAAGGAGTGTGAAAATCAAAATGAATTAGTATCAATCTGAAGTCTAGTCTCCAAAGGTTAGGATGAGCAGTCAAATTAAAAAGTGGATATAAATAGGAAAAAAAGTCATGTACACACCACAACGTTCCAGAGTTGTTTTCTTAATTTGTCTTCAACTTGTGGGTACTCTGATCTGGCACAAATCGGACCACATTTCCAGCATCTGATCAGAGGTGCAAGCTCCTCCCCCACCCATAATGCCCCATCTCCTTATTCCCTTCAGACAGTTTGCCGCTATCCAAGCATCCCAACTTGACCCAAGACCTTCTCCCATAACAGGTCTCCCGAAACAGAACAAGGGCATGCCAATGTGGTGACTTTAGCAAGGCCACCACAGCCCACGCAAGACAGGGGGAAGAAGAGACTGATTGTTGAAGACAAATTAAGAGCAACAACTCTGGAATGTTACGATGAGTACATATCTGAAGTGGTCTTCATTTGTTCACCCTGTGGGAAGGAGACCCCAGCTACTAAACATCTGGGAAGCTCTCATGGAAGGATATTCTGTAGCACTGCAGAGAGGATGCAGTGTTCCTGGATAGGATGTCCAACTTGTAGTGTAAAATGAAAGTATGTGATGAGGCCCAAGTAGCTACAAAGCAAGTGTTATCCAAGGAAACTCTGGACCAGAAGGCAACTGAAGTAGCCATAGATCTAGTGGACTGCACCTAAACATGATCTGGCAGAGTAAACCTCTAGCTGAATATGCCAGGGTAATGCACTGGGAAATCCAATTAATGGTGACCTTTGACACTGGTTTCCCTAAAAAGGGCTTGGAATAGGAGACCAAAGCTGATCAGACCTTACTCCCTCATTCTGAAAGTTTGGAAAGAAAACAGATTCTGATTAGTTGATTCTGAAGCCACTTTGGGAAGAAAGGAGGGGTTAGTGCGCAAAACCACCATGCCCTTATGAAAGATCAAAGGGTTGCTCAGTGACACCTGACGTTAGAGACTTGGTGGATGTAATGCCAACCAAGAAACCAAACCACTTCTCCTCGACAAGTGTAGGCCCACTGAACCTGCAGGTTTGAAAGGGGAAGAGACCACAACTAGTGCAAGGTCCCAAGGACATGTTGGGTCCTTAAAATCAGTGGCCGAAGAGGTACCTTTCAAAAAGGCTTTTGAAAGCTTAGAAGCAGCATTATAGTCTACATGAAAATTGGATATAGCTTCCAGATGAACCTTGACTGTCGAACTGGCACCTTGATGAAAAAGGCTTTCCACAAATTCTAGAACCGCCAGAACTGGAGTAGTAAAGGGGTCTACATCTTGCCGAGATGCCCAAACAGAAAAATGCTTCTACTTGCTGGAATAAACCTTCCTGGCAGAAGATTTGAGCTGCAACCAATGTCTTTTTGGCCGAAGATAACCCAGGACTCCTGACCATCACGGAAACAGAAGCCAAATGTTGAGCTTCAGACTGACCAGATTAAGGTATGATATCCCTGAGGGATGAGATGAGATCCAGAGCTGGAACTAGTGTCCAGGGCAGACATTACATGAGACCACAGAGAACCATACTTTGAGGCCAGAATGAGGGCAATGAGTATAACAAAGTACTCCAGTTCGCGAGCTTTTAGAAATAATTTTGGTATTAGAGGGAGAGGATAAGCATACAGGAGACTGGAGGGACAAACATTAACCAGAGCATCTCTGGGGGCTTCAGAGCAAAACCTTACTGCACTTCGCATTGGAAGGAGAGGTGAAGAGATTGCAGCAAAGCTGACCCCACTTGAGAAAGATCAGTTTCACTACCAAAGGATTCAGCGACCACTTGTAAGGTGTCATGATAGACCTGCTGAGCCTGTCCTCTAGAATGTTGCACCTCCTTGGAATGTGCATTACCACCAGAAAACTGCCTGTGGAGATTGCCCACTGCCATCCTTGCATGGCTTCGTGACAGAGGATAAAACCTGATTTCCCCATTTGATGTACCAGACAACAGACAGGCAATGCTAGGAGCGCAATCTCTCAAAGACATTGATATGCAACAGAGTCGTGGGGAGATCACATGCCTTGATTTGCCCTTCACAAGCAATGCCCCCACCCAAGTAGGGAGGAGTCTCATCAGCAGCCAAGGGGCAATCCAGAAGATCTGGGGAACAAATCCACCATAGAGGATTCCTGCATGCCTGGGATACACAAACAGGGCGAGTCAAAGATATAGCAATGACCACTGAACCAGAATGGTCCACTGAGATACCCTCATGTGCAAGGCCATGGGCACAAGGGTAATACAGGCTGCCATGGACCCCCAACAGCCACAAGACCAATTATGTGGTCGGCGCTTGAGCTTGAAGGATACACAAGATGAAGTTTCAGGGACTGAACTGTGTGAGGTTAGAAAAACGTTGATTTTAATTGCATCCAGCCAAGCTCCTATGAAATCTAGAACTTGAACTGGAGTCAGTAGGGATTT
The DNA here is from genome assembly GCF_019279795.1 of Protopterus annectens. Lineage (NCBI taxonomy): Eukaryota > Metazoa > Chordata > Ceratodontiformes > Protopteridae > Protopterus > Protopterus annectens. Next base: position 225,950,478 of record NC_056725.1, on the reverse strand, counting down.
GTTGATACTGATTATGCAGAGCTAGTGGGCTATTTGAAGGAATTCCCTTGCTTGGCAGAGTATGCCTGGAAGGGGAAGAAAGGAGCCAGTTGTCCAGGTAAGGGAAGACCTGGAAGCCCTGCTGTCACAGACTAGCTGCTACCACTGCCATCACTTTAGTGAACACCCTGAGGGCTGTGGTGAGACCAAAGGGGAGTGCTCTGAACTGACTGGCTCCAAGCCATAAGCAGAGGAACCTCTGACAGCACTGGTCCATCTTGATGTGATAGTATGTGTCCTGGAGGTCGAACAGGCACATCCATTCTGCTGGAATGGCAGGATATATTGAGTGACCATCTGGAATTTTGTCTTGGCGACAGATTTAAAGTAAAAAGATCCAGAATGGGTCTCTGGTCCCCCAATCTGGCACTAAACCTGGAATATATGCCTAATCCAGACCAGTCTAGGGGGACAAGCTGGATGGATAACTTGCTTTTCTAGCAGCTTTCCAATTTCCAGAGCAGTCTCCACCCTTTGCGTGGGTGAAAAGTCTGGGAGGCGTTTGGGCAGGAGCAGCGGTTGAGTGAAGGAGACTGAATAGCCTCTGGATATGATCTACAACACTCTATAGCCTGTGATAGACTCCCAAGCTGTTGGGTGTAATGAGATGCACCAGAGCATCTCCAGACCAGAGCCGCCAGGCAACCCTTCAGGGCTGCTGCACAGGTCTGTCCAAGAAACACTCAAAACCAGTAATTCCTTGGGCTCCCTCTGCCTCGGGACAGCATCTGTCTAATCCCCCTTTGCCTCTGGGGGAAGGAGTTCTGAGAGTAGCTGAGATTTCTGGGGCCACATCACCTTTTGCCCCCTGTTGATGTCTTGGAAAGGTTCATTGAAGGGCAGAGAAGTGGATTCCAGCAGCTGTCTTCCAGTCTCTGGACTAGTGTACAGACCTTCCAAAGAGCGTGGAACAGTCATACAGGGCATTACTGAAGGACTCCTAAAGAGCCAGGCATGGCGCCCGATGGAAATGCCTGTCCTGGCAGCTCTAGCAGTGCCCTTTGTAGCATGAGAGGAGCTGCATAGGTGTTGCCAATTGACATGAGGGTGGCCATCAAAGAATAAAAACCTTCAACATGGATCTTGGGGTAGACAGTGATGTTTGACTAGGTCTTGCTCAAGTTCAACCATGAAGCTCTACTGCGCAAGCTCCTTCTTGGTGGCTACTGCCACCACCATGGCATGAACAGGGGGTTCCTTGGTCCAATAAGTCCTGACTGCACTCCGTTCTTTATCAAGACATTTAGGGATCGGCTCCACTTGTGGGCTCCTTCCATGCCAGAAATGTAATCAGACCCAACAGTGGTTGCGCAGGAGAGGTCACCCAGGATGTAGAAGCTCCTGTGCCAAATACCTCCAGAACATCAACCAGTCTGGGTTGGGTTCCTGGACAGACCACCCCCCTTGCTGATGAAGGATCTCCATGACTGATCTGGCAACATCTTTCAGGGGTGACTGGGGGGAACCCTCCCCTTCCAAAAATCAGTGTCCTCCATGAGGGACTGGTGGGGAGTCAAAGTGCTTCCTTTTGCACATTTGAGGAAAGTACAGTTGTGTAAACTTGCCATAAATGTAGTTAGTGTATTCACTGTGTTGCAGTAATCACACACTGATTATCTGCCTGCAGGTAGCCCTCAGTCAGCCTGAATACCAGATACCTAGTATTTCTGTGCCGGTTGCTGTTGCTCCAGGACTGACGTCAGGTCATCAGGGGTATAAAAACAGGCAGCAGACACCATTACATCAGTTTCTTGCCCCAAATGTCAGGAGTCCACCAATAGGGAGCTAAACTATGGTGGAGGAAAACACCACTAGTAAAAAGTAAATACCTCCTGAGGGGGGGGGGGGGGGAGTAAAAGGCAGAGGGGGGTATGGAGGGAGGGAACCCAGGACGAACAATGAATACAACATCTACATTTATGGTAAGTGTACACAACTGTACTATGTTAGTGTTTCACTGTTGCAGTCATCACACTTGGGTGGATTCCCAAAGATGAAGGGTGGAGGCAGTCAAGAAGAGTTGGTCCCTGCAGGACTGCTCTTGCAAAACCTGCCCTGGACTTTAAGATGGGCGAATGGTAGTGCTTGCTGAAAGTGTGTACTGAACTCCAGGTAGCAGCTTCCAGGATGTCCCTAGTAGGGACTCCCCTGAGAAATGCTGTAGAGGTAGATGTTACCCTAGTGGAATGTGTTCGGACTCCGAGGGGTTGGTTTCCCATGGTGCTTGTTGTAGAAATGGATGCAATGTGCTATCCATTTATTGACTGTTTGCTTTGAAATGGCCTTGTCCTTTGCCCCCATTGCAAAGCTGACTAGTAACTGGTCCGATTTTCTGAAGGGCTTAATCCTATCCAGGTAAAATCTGAGCTGTCTGTGCATGTCCAAGGAGTGCAGGATCCTTTCCCCTTTGAGGATTAGGGGAAAAAGTTGGCAAATGTATGGAGTGGTTGAGAGCCATACTGGACACCACTTTATGCTTAAAAGGGTTGTCCTGAGGGAGACCCTGTCAGCATGGAAAATAAAAAGTTGTCTTACCATAACGTTCCATCTGTATTGTTGATCCTCGTTCAGTCATTACATATGGGTATTGTTTCTAACCTCTGAACAGAGCCAGACATCTTCCAAGCTCACATCTGCTACAAACTCGAGCTAAACTTACCCATACTTCCCCTCCGTTACCTCGGAATGAGTTTGCAAGTCAAGAGAAGGTAGAGGCTAACTCTGGTCAAATGACCCAAGAGAACCAGACAGTGAGATCCACTAGAAGCCACAGGAGGGAGTGTCGTAATGACTGAATGAAGATAAATACAGATGGAACGTTATGGTATGACATAACTATGATGGTTAATCCTCGTTCATTCCTTGCGTATAGGACAGAGTCCCCAGCTACCTCTATTCCTGGGAGGCTCTCATGGAAGGACATTCCTGAGCACCATAGAACCAAAGATGCTCTTCCCCCAGAGGCAAAATCCAATTTGTAATGATTTATGAAGGTATGAGGCATAGACCAAGTTGCAGCTGCAGAGATGTCATGTAAAGCTCTGGCATGGAAGGCAGCAGAAGTTGCCACAGACCTTGTTGAATGTTCCTTCATGGTAGTAGGCAATGGGATATTACTTTGAAAGACTGTGTGACCTTCATTTATACACCACCATCTAGCCAATGTGACCTTAGCAACGGCAGATCCTAATCTAGGTCCAGAATAGGCCAAATATAATTGGTCAGATTTATGAGAGGACCTAGTCCTATTCAAGTAAAAGCGGATTTGTCTGTGAATATCTAGGCAATACTCTCCTCTGTTTGAATGATTGGGAAAGAAAACTGAATTTAATGGTTTGATTAATCGACATTTCAGAGATTTCTTTGGGCAGAAATGAAGGTCTAGTTCTCAGACTATCTCCATGAAAAATCAAGTATGGACTCTGATGCATAAAGCTTGATGCTCAGTTAAGTCTGGCAGACGTAATGGCGACCAAAAACAAGGTTTTCCATGACAAATATTTGAGGTTGCAAGAAGCTGGTTCAAAGGGTGGCATTGTCGGAGCTTGTAGAACTAACGACAGGTCCCATGGCTGAATAGGTTCTCTAAAAGGGGGCTTCAAATGATTCACACTTTTTATGAAGGTCTTGCATAATGTGCAACATGAGGAGTCTTGGACACCCTCATGGAAATTAGATATTGCAGCCAAATGAATTCTAATGGTAGAGGCCGATGGACCCGATTGAACTAGGTTGGCCAGATGCTCTAGTATTAAATAGGACACCAGTGCTGAGAAGGGATCTACTTGTTTTTCTTTCAGCCAACAGGTAAATCTTTTCCACTTGCTTAGATAAGTAATTCTAGTGAAAGACTTAAGAGATGCAATAAGAATGCCCTGTACTGGCAAAGATCATTCTGCCTGGCAATAAAGGGAGTTGGAGAAGCCAAGCTGTGAGCTTCAGGCTGCCAAGTTGGGATGAATCAGGTTCTGTAAATGTGAGATCAGCTCCGGGGTTATGCAAATGCGAGAAACTCCAGGGTTGGATGGAGAATCCATGGTTGATCTAGCAGGTGAGGCCAAAGGAAGGGGAACCATATCTGACTAGGCCAATATGGTGCTGAGGATCACCTTGCTCTTAGACCAGCTTTCTTCAGAAACTGGGGAATGAGGGGAAAAGGTGAGAATGCATTAAAGACCTGAGGGCCAAATAGTGTACTAGAGCATCCCTGGGTGAGTGTCCCGGAGGGGGAATCTGGGCAAAGTAGTTGCTGCATTTGTAGTTGGTCAGATGTCGCAGCAAGGATGGCCCCAGCAGTGGAAAGTCTCAATTACTGTCAATGGATTCAGGGACCACTTTAGGTGTAGAATGCACCTGCTGAGTCTGTCTATCACATTGGAACTTCCAGGAATGTGCGTTGCTAGAAAACAGTTTGCAGCCATCACCCACTGCCATATCCTCATGGCCTCTCGACAAAGGGGGTAAGAATTGGTTCCACCTTGTCTGTTGATGCATCAGACCCCCCACCATGTTGGCCATCACAGTCGTCCCAGATGGCAGCAGGGGATGGAATGCTTCCAACACCAGAAGCACCACCCTCTGCGCTAGAACATCTATATACAGTTGGGCCTCCAATTCGGACCAAGTGCCTTGGACTGTGTCCCCCGACAGCCCCCACCCCATCAGGGAGGCATCTGTGGTCACTGTAGCCTTGGGTTGCTGGGGGGAGAAGGGGCGAGACCATTGTGATGGGTTGCGGGTTATCCACCAATTTAAATACTGTTTGCACCTGTGGGTTACTCTAATCTTGGCTGAAAGAGGATGCTGAAAAAGGACACCATTGGGTGAGCAGTAGCCACTGCAGCCTCATATGAAACCTGGCCAGGGGAACAATGGTGGAGGCAACCATGAAACCCCAACAGCTGTAGGACAGTCAGCTGTGAATTACTCCCTTGAAAGGATTGGGATCAGTTGTTGCTTTAGCCTTAGAATTCTGTGCTCTGGAATGGATGCTCTGCAGTTTTGTACCCAAGAGGACCCCTATGAAATGTGGACTGAGATGGGGCAATATTGGATTTTTGCCAGTTTATAGTTATGCCTAGCTTTGTGCAGTGAAGAGAGTATGCCAGGGCTTCTTCCAATAGAGGTCTGGTGGAGGCAGAAGTGAGCCAGTCTAGGTTTGGAAACACCTGGAATCCTTGTAGTCACAAGTGAGCTGTGACTATTGCCATGCACTTTGTGAACACTCTGGTGGCTGTAGAGAGTCCGAAGGGCAGTACTCTGAACTGGTAGTGACTGGCTCCCACACGGAAGTGCAGAAATCTTGGCCTGTCCACTTATGTGGTAGTACACATTTAAGATCTATCGAGCACATCCAATCATTTTTTTCCAAAATCTGGGAGGATAGACTATTGTGAGCATCTGGAATTTCTGTACTCTCAAAACTTGCTCAATACACAGAGATCCAAAATTGGTCTCCAATCCCCGGTTTTCTTTGGCACCAAAAATAGTCTAGTAGAATCCGGATCCTATCTGGTCTGGAGGGGCTATATGGAATACTCTTTCTTGGCAACTTTCCTATCACTAGTGCTGCTTCTTCCCTTTGACTGGGAAGAACATCGGGAAGGTTTTTTGAAGGAACAGGGCAAAGATCGAAGGGATATGATGACCTCTGGTTATGATCCTTTGTACCCAAGGAATCTGTGGCGATTGTTAGCCAGGCAGAATGGTACAAGGAGAAACTACCCCCAACCACCTCCAGAGGAAAGGAGTTGGACTGCTCTTCAGGAGCGCTAGTAGGATTGGCCAGGAAGAGCGTTCCTGGAACCCTGGTCATGCAGACCCCCTCTGTCCTGAGAGGGGCATCTTCCCTGCGAGTTCCCCCTCTGCCTCTAGGGGAGCACTCTGCTCATGTGTCACAGGGACCCAGAGACTTCTTGAGCCACATCTTCCCACCCTGTTTCGGGAGAAAGCACGTTGAGGGGAAGAATAAGACACCTACAGCAGAAAGGGTCTTACCGTCCTGTTTTAACTTTGGGTCCAAACAACGAAGAGGCCTCAATGGGAGCATTAAGAAAGGAAGCCTTAAAGGGTTCTGTGAAACTGCACAAGCACATCCAGGCTTGTCGTCTCAAGACCACAGCTGAACCCACCGCTCTAGCTGCTCCTTCTGATGCGTGAGATATCAGTCACATGGAGGAGTTAGATATTGACTCAATGGTGGCCAGCTGAGAGGCCACTGTCAGACCTCGGACACTGCACCAGCCAAGGTTTGAAAGCTCAATAATCAAATCCCTTTGAAGCTTGGTAAAGGGTGCCATATAATTCAGGGACCCGATAGCAAAGGTCACTGATGCAAAGGAGCACTTCCCTATCCTATCCAGTGCCCAGGACTCTTAGGCATGTGGACAGTCTGGCTTTCTTCTCAAGATGCTTTTTGATTGCAGCCACCACCAGAACATCCACAAGACCTTTAGACTAACTGGGAGGATCTGTAGCTGTAGGGAGAAAAAAAAAATCTTATCTGGCCTCTGGGGAATAGCCTCGACTGTGTCAGGAGCCTTCCACGCACACTGCACGATGAGCCAGACAAATTCATAGTCAGGTGGAGTAACCCAGGAGGTAGGGGGCACTGCATGAAAAGCCTGCAGGAACACAGACTCCTCAGAGGTCGGATTAGAGGGCTGCCAGTCACCTCTGTTTAAGGGATTTAGAGGCCATCACCAAAGGATACCTCAGACTGTGACAGAGGGGATCTTTCCCCCTCAGTCAGTTTTCAGCGAGGGACTGTGGAGTCCATGTGCTTCCTCTTACACAAACTTTTCCAGTGAACTTCAGAGGGAGAAGTTGGGGAAGACAATGGAAATGTTTCCTGTGGGAATGTCCTGAGGCCCTTGTGCCCAATGTCTGCTAGGTGCGACTTGTGAACACAGTGGACCAGGAGGGCAGGGGGATAGACAGCACAGTATCGCCAGCAGAAGCCAGAGCCTTCTCCATCAGTTGGAAGGCTGGTCCACCTGGAGGGGGGTGAGTGTCCAGGACAGGGGTCACCCATCCCCTAAATGTCTCAGCCTGCCGACCCAGAGTCCCCAGATGGCTGTGAAACAAATTATACGAGTCACAATGGTCATCCTGGGTCATAGCAAAACTCTGCCATGAAAGCAACTGCAGTTCCTTACTGAGATCCATAAAGGGAACCGTAGAAGGGAAAGACTGCTATATCAATGGACTTCAAAGGCAAGGGAGGAGAATAAGAAGGGGGTCTGGTGAGTGATCCCCCAGACCTATCCTTCCTTGGGAGGTGAAGGATACCTCTGGCCAGAAGCACTTTATACACTAGATGCAACACGTGGTGTTCGGAAAGGCTTCGTGGACCTCATGGAGAAGGAGGGAGAAACAGGTCTGTCCACAGAATAAACGAGCTCAGTGCCCACCTCACCAGTCCACACAGAGAACGGTGCAGAGAGACTGGACTATGGGTGTCTGCACCAAGGAAATCTGTGCAAAGGTCACTGTCTGCACTGACAAAAGGATCGGTGCCAAAGTGGTTGCCTGTACCAAAGCTGGAACCGACAAAAATTGGTGCCAATAACAGAGGCGTCTGTACAGAGAAAGAGGTCAGAACAGACTTGGTCAAGAGCCAGCGTAGTAGTTGTAATGGTCTGAATAGAGGAGCCCCTCTATTGATATAGTAAAGGCTACAGGAGAAGACTGAGCCAAGGTCACAGACTGCGCCAAAGGTCTAAGCACCGAAAGCACTGGGGCTGAATGAGCTCCAAAGCAGAAACTTTAGTCTTAGGTCTTTGTTGGAGGAAGTCCCCAGCCGGGGACGAAGGCAAAGACGTGGCCTTAAGATCATCCAAAATTTTCTTATGGGCTCTAGGAGAGGTTGAAGCCTCCGAACCAGAAATAGCCTCTGAAAAGGGAGATTTGAGAAGTCCCTTCAACTTATTTTTCCTTTCAAAGTTCTATTGGAAAAATTTTTACAAATATACAGGGCAGGTCAACAGATAAGTGGGAAACATCCAAGCAATAAAACGTACAAAGTGTGCATCTGATGTAGGTAATTTGCATCCACAATCATAACACCTTTTAAATCCTGGGCTACTTTATTTTTATCTGCCATGATAGAAAAGGAGACAGAAAAGGTACCAGCAATGGTACAAAAGAATACCCGAAGGTAATTAAGAAAAGGAAGGGATTACCAACAATGGTAAGGGAGAAAATACCTTGCGGTAAAAAGTGCAGAGTAAAGAGAAAAAATATGGTTGCCAAATGCGACAGGGTAAGAAACAAAAGAAACTGGACAGAAAAGGTTCTACAACAGACTAGTCAGACAACAGATATCTATACTTAGCTCAAGAGAAGCAGCTTGACACAACCGAAAGGCAACGTGGCAAACAATCTGAGGTAACAGGGAGAGGGGAATTATGGGTAAGAGTTTTAGCTTGAGAGTTTGTAGCTGACATGAGCTTGGAAGATGGCCAGCTCTGTTCCGAAGTCGGAAGTGATACCCATACGTAAGGAATGAATGAGGATTAACAGATTGAAGGATTCCACAGTCATAAGTGCTTGAAGTTCAGACACTATCTTAAGTGATGGCCAGAAGCAAAGTTTTCTAAGAGGAATTTTAAGCCTGCTAAAGCTGCAGGCTCAAAGGGTGGAAGTGTGAGCTTTTCCAGTACAAAGTTAAGGTCCCAAGCAGGGGTGGGTGCTCTCCTTGGTGGTCTTAAGTTTTGCCCCTCTCAGGAACCATTTGATAAGAGGATGCGAGAGAGGTGGGCTCAGTGTTAATGAGCCAAAATGGCTGAGGCATGTATCTTAATGGAAGAGGACACCTTTGTGGAGTAGATCTGCCAAGTAATCCAGGATTAAAGGCAGGGAGGGCAGAGTTGTCTCCTCTGCTTTAGATAGGCTCCAGGAGCAGTACCTTTTCCACTTCACATAGAATTTCCTTGTACTGGATCTTCTGGCTTGAAGAATGATGTCCAGCACCTGCTTGCTTAGAGTTGCTGGGGAAGGATTCAAGCGATAAGCCAAGCTGCAAGATTTAGGGTTTGCAGCTGCAAAATCTGCCCCTCCTGCTGAGAGCAGGGTAGGGTACTGGTGTAGGTGCCATGGTGGCACCCAGACTGTGCAGAAGTGGGTACCAGTGCTGGTGTGGTCAGTCCAGGGCCATCAGAATTGTCCTCTGTCCTGTCTCTCTCCAAGTTATATGAGAGAAGGGGCAGAGGTGGGAATGCATAAATTGAGAAATTTACCCACAGAAAAGCTAGGGCATCCACTTTCCAGGCCTTGCTGTGAGGGTTCCTGGTGCAGAATTCGCTGAGCTGGTAGTTGTAAGGGTAAGCAAAGTAGTCCACCTCTGGGGTCCCCCATTTCTGAAATCAGAAGGTTGACTGTGCTGGGCTTAACTGCCACTCGTGTGGGTCTAGGTGACTTCTGCTCAAGTCGTCTGCCAGTGAATTTTGTTTGCCTGGCGGGAATCAAGCTTGCAGATGGACTTCCAAGGCCATGATCCAAAGGGCCATGGCTAACTTACAGGGTGGTTAGGAATGGGTTCCCCCCTACTTTATGTACCACAACTGTAGTGTCTTTATTGGTAGTTGTCCTGGAAAGAGTAGGTATCTGAAAGCTGTTACGATGTTCTGCCCAGCATGCATCTTTTTGGTTGATGTGCATATGAACTTGACTGGCTCCAGTGGCCCTGAACACATTTGCTGTCCATGTGTGCTGCCCAGGCACAGTCTGATGAGTCTGTGGAGTGTGGGATTGAGTAAGGGGCAGTCCCTTGTTGTGGTTGCATGCTTCTGCCCAAAGAAACTGTCCATAGACAGGGTATGATAGGAATGACTGTTTCCAGGTCCTGAGAATGTTGGCATCAGAGACCAAGTACCATTTAACTTTCCTCACATGCAGTCTTGCACATGGAATTAGCAGTATACATGAGGTCATGAACCCTAGGGCCTGCAGTATTTTCTTTACAAATAACTGGGTTCTGGTGGCCATTTGTATGAAGTAGGCTGTCAGATCAACTTGTTCTGAAGTGAGGAATGCCATCTGGGATGCAGTGTTCAAGCTTGTTCCCATGAATACAATCTTGACTGGGCACCAGTTTTGATATGTTATAGTGGATGGTGTACCCCAGGGAAGTGAAAAGGTTTCACAAATATCAGGTGCTGAAAGTAGTAATTCCTGACTGTCTGCCTTAATCAAGCAGTCAGTCCAAGTATAGGTAAAGTTTGATATTTCACTGCCTGCAGTATGCAATGGCTGGAGCCAGGCATTTTGTGAATACTCTGGGTGCAGTGGATAAACCAAAGTGAAGTGCAGAGAACTGATCATGCATAGAACCTGCCCTGAAATGTAGATGCATCCTGCATGACTCCCTTTTAGGGATGTGCAGAAAGTCTTCTTTTAAGTCTAGGGTGACTAACCAGGAATCCTTGGCTAGCATAGGTAAAAGCTGTTGCAGGGTAAGCATTTTTGAATTTTGGTACCACCAGGATGGTGTTGAGAATTGAAAGATCCAAGATTGTGCACAGAGCCTTTTTTTTCTGGGTAGCAGGAAAGTCTGGAATAGAATCCTTGACCTATCTGTTCTGCTGGAGCTGGCTGAATAGCCCTGAGAGAGAGCAAGGATAGGACTTGGTTTTGTGCCTCTGCCCAATTTTGGGGTTGGCAAAAAATGAAAATTTAATTTGTACCCCTGGGATAAAATGTGGAGGACCTTTTTTGTGATGGACAGTTTTGTTGCTGCATGAAGGGCAAGTTTTCCCCCTAGAGGCACAAGCAATTTGTTAGAAGCGGGGAGTAGAGACGTCTGAGTTTTTTCTGTAAGGAGGTGGCTTACCACTCCCTGTTTTGGGGTGGGGGCACTCCATTGGTTAGATCTCTGCATACCCTGAGACTGTAGCCTGGGTGGTCTGTTTCCTCTGGGTCTGATTTGAGATGCCCTGGAGGGGGCTGGAAAGGACCAGTGTTTTGAGGGGCAATTCCTACTGAGTCTAGGAGGTTACACTTCAGAATTCTTCAACTGTCTGCACAGATTTAACTTTTCTTCCATCTTTAAAGAACCTCTTCTGCTTTGGTGGCAAACAAATTGTCCTTGTTCAATGGAGCGTCTAGTAACTTGATTTAACATGGTCTGGCAAGGTCTGCTTAAGCAGAGCATGCCTCCTCAGTACAGGAGCAGTGAATACTGCAATGCAAGATGCTTCTAGGGCAAAGCCATACTGCAAAGTATGCTTGCTGACTTAGGTTCATAGGTTCATGGGTTTATACTAGGCTAACTGCCCTAGGGCATTTATAAGCCTAGCCCAAAGTTATGTGGCTTACGCCGCCCCTTATGTTAGAAATACTGTGCCCATTAGTTTGTTTTGCCTCTGTCCAGTAGTGACAGAGATGATTCCCGGGGTAAACCTACGATCTCCCATCCACCGGTCAAGATTTCTCTAACAGAGCCAGCGAGGTGCTCTGCCTCACATGGACCGGGATTTTCTTCCACAGCATGGGGAGTCTCTGAGTGATAAATCTATCCCTCCAGCACGTCCTATTTATATCTGTGCTAAGGTTTAAGTCTCTTGCTCTAGTGGTTTTGGTGGATTTGGATTTTTTGAGGTGGAGCATGTCCATCAATTCCGGGTTGGTCATGGCCTTGTATGTCAGGCACAGGTCACCTCTAAGCAGACTGTATGCAACTGAATAGAGTTGGAGTTTCTTCAGTCTGGCAGCATATGACCGGTTTTGGAGTCCCTTTATCCTTTTGGTGAGGAACTTTTGGGGTCTCCAATTGCTGCAGGTGTCGGGTGAGATGCATCCTGATTGGGGCATTGTACTCTATCATTGGTCTAAGTGAAGAGTACAGGGGAACAATGACCTCACTTGATCTGGTTGTGAATCCCTTCATGATCAGGTGGGCAATGTAGAAGGTCTTTTGAACCACTTTAGCAACGTGAGTGTCAAACGAGAGGCCACTGTCAACCTGGGTCCCCAGGTCCCTGATAACCTCTTCTGTGCTTAGTGGGTTGCCACCTATATGGTAGCTTGGGGTTACCTTGTTTTTCCCAAAGGGTATGACTATACACTTTTTTGCGTTTAACTTCAGGCCATGGCTCTGGCACCAGCTATCAGTTTCAGTGAGACCCCTCTGAAGGATGTCTGTGTCCGATGTACTATCCACTATGGCACCCAGTTTGCAGTCATCCGCAAACTGTGAGCCATAGTCCTCCTATGTTTGCCTGTACTGAGAAGTAGATGCCGAACAATAGGGGGCCAAGGACTGAGCCCTGTGGGACTCCACTTGTAACCGGCTTGGAGTCTGACATGGCTCCAGCAACTCTAACCCTGTGGGTTCTGCCCTTTAGCCAGTTTGCAACCCATCTTGTGACATTTATTTATTTTTATTTATTTTACATTTGTTAACCGGGCTAGTCCAACTGGATATATTTCCATTTTCAGCAGAGGCCCGGGGAGAAAAGCTCCACAAAGACATAGTAACTAATTACATAAGATGCAATAAAGAGCAGCATAAAAATGTACCGTATCAGGAAAATATTATACAAAAAAAAAATCAAACTTATTGTATTCAGAATTAACAGTTGTACAATAATGTACTCATCGTTCTTGTAAGCAAGACACAAGCATGACTTATTTAGCATAATCAAGCATCAAAAGAAAGAGAAAAGGACACTTAAAGACAACTATGGAAGTAGATTAGATATTTATATGAACCCTCAGTAAACTGAGTAATATAATCAGGAAGGAGAAGGATAAGGAGGGGTAAGTGATAGAATAGTGAGGAAATAAAAAAGAAGGTAGCAGAAGTCACAGAGATGAAGGGGAAGTGGGAATAGTCGAATACATGGATTCAGTCTGGGTTAAGGCAGGGACATAGCCAGTGTTTTGTAAGGTAAAGTCTAAGTTTTTGTTTGAAAAGGACAGGAGATAAAATAGAAGTCAGTTCAGTGGGCAATAGGTTCCAGTGTTTACCAATGGAGTTAGAGAATAGGGAGTCACCTGCAAGGTTATTGGATTTGGTAGTAGTAACTAGGAGTTTGCTAGAGGAGCGGAGTGAGTTCAGGTTCGAATAAGGGGTGAAGAGATTAGAAAATGAAGGAGTGTTTGGCAGATAAAAAGCTCTTTGGATAATGGGAAGTTGGGAAAGAAGCAACATGTTTTGTAATTCAAGCCAGTGAAGTTGTTGTAGGTTCAGGCAGTGGTGAGTTCTGAATTGATTACCAGTAACAAATCTTGCTATACTATTGTATGTGGTGGTCAATTTAGAAAGATTAGTTTTCTTCAGGTTAGTGTAAATTGGTGAGGCATAAAGAAGAGTGGAAATGAGATGAGTGTGCCAAAGTCGCTTTGGCTGTTGGGGATAAGAATGTTTTAATTCTATAGAGGGAGCCCAGTTTTCTATGTACAGTTTTGATAGTGTTGTTTATGTGATAATCAAAGGTAAGATTGTTGTCAATAGTCACACCTAGCAGTTTGGTAGAAGAGTCAGGTGATATGAGAGTGTTAATAGAAGAGATAGAGAAGTCCAATGGGGGGGATCTGATAGTGGGTTTGAAAAGTAGGAGTTTTGTTTTTTTGGCATTAAGAAGTAGGCAGCATTTTAAGAACCATGTTTCAACAGTATGGAATACCTTTTGAGTAATAGTTTGAAGCTCTGGGATGGTTTTTGCAGAGCAAATGAGTGTGGAGTCATCTGCATATTGTATGCACGTAGCTTGAGGAATAGCTACTTGTAAGTCCTTTATGAATAGGGAGAAAAGAAAGGGGTCCAAGAATTGAGCCTTGTAGTACACCGAGTGAGATCGGGAGAAGAGAGGAGAGTTTATTCTCCCAGAGGACAGCTTGTTTCCTGTTAGAAAGATAGGAGGTGAACCACTGGATGGCATTCGGTTCAATAGCAAGTGATTCCAGGATTTTTAGGAGGAGGGGGTGATTGACCATGTCAAAAGCTTTTGATAGGTCGATGAAAAGTGCTGAAGAAAGGGTATTATTATTGCGGTTTTTGTTAATGAAGTCTGTGAAGGAAAGGAGAGCAGTAGTAGTACTATGAAAAGGTCTGAAACCATGTTGACAATGAGATAGTATGTTATGTTTAGTTAAGTGATTCATTAGTTGGTGGTGAATACATTTTTCCATGATTTTTGCTAGTGGAGACAGGAGGGCAATGGGTCTAGAATTAGAATATTCTGTAGAGTTTCCTCCCTTATGTAAGGGTATAATATGTGAGATTTTCCAGATATCAGGGATGTTTCCTTCTTTAATGGTTCTGTTTATAAGAATAGATATGGGATAGGCTATTTCAGTGGCTGCTTTTTGAAGAAATTCAGATGGAAGTTGGTCAGCTGATGGGGTACATGGCTTAAGCTTGTGAATACATTTTAGGATGAAGGTGGTAGAGATGGGCTGTATAATAAAGCTTGGAAGATTAGAAGAGGCAAGTTGAGGAACATAAGAGTTATCAGAAGAAAGGTGAGAGGCTAGTGAGTTGATAGTATCAGTGAAAAAGGAGTTGAAAGCGTTGGCAGTTTTAAGGGAAGAAACTTTGTCTGATCCCAAGGGGGAGGGAGTGGAAGTTTGTCCAGGGTGAAGAAGTTTGTTCAATGTTGCCCAGAATTTTTGGGGATTATTATGATTAGATTGCTGGAGGTTACAATAGTAGTGTTTTTTATCAGAAAGAATAGCTTTTTTGGTATTGTTTCTTAGGTGTCTAAAGGTTTGATCTGAGGGTAGTTTACTTGTTCTCCATTTTAGCCAGAGTTTGTTTCGGAGTAATATTTTCTGTCTTGTTTCTTTTGATAGCCAGGGGGCTGGTTTAGCATATGGGTTTACATTTAAGCTGGTAAGTTTCTCTAGAATACCCGAGTGGGGTATTGTGTCGAAAGCTTTTGCAAGGTCAAGGTAGGCTGTATGGACTGCCTTTCCCTAATCAATGGCCTTGGTGACTGTTTCGAAGAAGTCGACCAAGTTCAAAAGGCAAGATCTGCCCTTGACAAAGCCAAACTGGGTTGGGTCCAAGGTCTGCAAGTCCCCTATGTCCTTGTTTGAGTTCTATTATGATCCTCTCCATTAGCTTTGCAGACCAGGCTTGTTAAGCTTATGGGGCAGTAATTACCAGGGTCCATAGGCACCGCCTTTGTGGAGTGGGACCACAGTTGCCGTACGCCACTCCTTGGGCGCATATCCTGTGGTGAGGCTAAGATTAAACAGCTGCCTTATGTGCGGGTTTAGTTCATTGAGTTCATGTAGCACACAGCCGGGGACCCCATCCGGTCCCATTGATGCTGTGTTTTTAGCTTTAGAGCAAGCAGCTTTCACCTGCGCATTTGAGATGTCTGGGAGGCTACACTCAGTTGGGATAGTTCTCTCCTTTTGGGGGGGAGAGTGGGGTGAAGTTTGCGCTGAACCGGTCTGCCAGTATGTTGGCAATGTCTGTGGGTTCAGTGATTTTTGTAAAATTTTGGACTAATTCTGAGCATATCTGGGAGTTTCCACCCAGGTTTCTGACATAGCTGAAGAAGGCCTTATGATTGTCTTTTGAATCTATGGCAATTCTTCTCTCAAAGTTGGCCTTGGATGATTTTGAGGGATCGTAGTTTCTTGCTAGTGCTGATCAAAGATGCCTTCCGTTTTTGGGTTTTTGCTCTATCATGTAATAGCTTTCTCCTCTTATTGTAAAGTTTGTTTATGGCTTGGGTCCACCAGACTGGACATTTGCCCTTGGTGGAAAGAGTCTTGGTTTTATTTGGGATTGCCTGATCCATGCAGTCCTGAAGGTGTTCATAGAAGGCATTTGTAAGGGCTTCCGCAGATTGGGTTGTGGTTTCCATTGGCTCGGGGGCCTTGAAGGATACCACACCTGTCTTGAGTAGTGTGAAGCTTGCTTTAGAGAAGTTCTTCACTGTGGTCTTTTTTGTTTGGGGTGGGGGCGGGATGTGGATTTCTAGTGAGATTAGTTTATGATCTGATCTCACCAATGAGGGATATACTTCCGATGTTGAGCATTTTGTCCCCATGTTCGTGATGATGAGATCTAGTATATTTTCTCCTCTTGTGGGGACGGTGACTAGTTGTTCCATGGCATTTCAATTTATGAACTCCAGGAACCTTTGGGCTAGAAAGTTTGGGCTTGAGTAATGTTCCCAGTCTATATTCGGGTAGTTGAAGTCGCCCAATATGATGGTGTTTGGTGATACATTTATACCCTCCAGTGTCTTCAGGAAGGCTGTGTGGGTTTCCTGAGTTTGAGAGGGTGGCCTGTAGCATGCTACAATTTGTAGAGCAGTTTTGCCTATGGTTAATTGCACCTGGATGGTTTCCGATGCTTCGTGCGTAGCCACTAACCTGGAGGTGTGGGTATCCTTGATGAATATGGATACACCCCCTCCTTTTGTGGTGTGGTCCGGGTTTTGGGGCCGGAACGCATGATGAGATGAAACCTGATAGTGCCGGGGTGCTCTCAGGAGCCTTGAACCAGGTTTCAGTCACAGCACAGACATTTATGTTCTCTATACTGAGAAGGGCCTCGAGTGCGTGCATTTTGAGATTTAGACTTCTGGCACTGAGCAGCATTACCCTTAGTTTCTTCACGTTTTTGTTTTCTAGGGTGGTAGATTTAGAATTTGAGCCTTGCCTAAAAAAGGCACTATGGGGGTGGCAAGAGCCTTAGCCAATATCCGGAATCCCAGGGGTGACAGGTGCAAGCCGCCTTGAAGCAGTGTGGCTTGTCGAGCATGTCATCCCAGGCAGACAGGCACTGGATCCCCTTTGAATGACACCAGAAATTAAGCCAATTGTTAAAGCTGATCATCTTGTCACTATATTGTGGCATCATTCTTGGTGAAGGAAGGATACTGCTCAGGGTCATACCTGCCTGTG
The DNA here is from genome assembly GCF_019279795.1 of Protopterus annectens. Taxonomy (NCBI): domain Eukaryota; kingdom Metazoa; phylum Chordata; order Ceratodontiformes; family Protopteridae; genus Protopterus; species Protopterus annectens. Next base: position 225,933,567 of record NC_056725.1, on the reverse strand, counting down.
CTACATAATCAGAGAGCTCCTCTATGGTTTTGTGCCTCTCGTTGCTTGTCTTGGCTTGCAGAGTGCATAAGCTCCTGCAATTCTTTATTTTCTGCACAGTCTGTAAAGGTTGCTACTTTTTGTTTAAGTTCCATATGTTGCTGGTACTTCATGTGAAACTGACAATTCAATGCCCTAATGGCAAGAGTTGCAGATGTGTATACTTTTACCCCATCTGTCCAAAGCTCTGGCATCCCTGCCCAAAGGGTGGGATTCTTGGCTGTAGTTGCCTTGATACCTTTAGGCAACTGGGAAATTCTCTGGGACAGCAGTAGGATTCTCAAATTTGAGTCAGGTACTCTGTAGTACCAGTCTGGTTTCCTAGGGGCAGGGGGTAAAGTATCAGGAGCAAGACTGGATTCCATAAAGACAAAACTTCCAGGACTGGGGGTATTGCTAAAGGCCTGTGCTGTGGGAAATCTACAAATTCTAGAGTCTTTTTTGGACAGAGGATAGTCTTGGCATTCTCAATGGGTAAGCTCTTAATGTAAGGTCTTATCAGAAGAAAAATCATCTGGAGAGGCAGAGGAAATTGATTCCTCTGCATCTGAATCCTCATAAGCAGATAAGGGCAGGTCTTCATAATCTGACACCTCAGTCAGACTCTTGGCTGGTTGAAGCTGCAGGGGACTGGTCTCTTAACAGGGGAAGGCAGACTTCCCATAATCAGCACAACAAAGGTCTTCTGCAATTATAAGCATTTGTTGTGGCAAGGGAGCAGGTGCATGCACTTTGGTGGTTTTCTAGGCGTAGTGCATACTCTTGGCCTTAGAAACTTGGTAGTTTTAGATGGTCAGAGTCAAACATCGGTAGTGCGAAGAGCTGCCTCAGAAACCAGTGCCTCAGCAGCTCCAGACCCACCCAAGGTAGACATCCACAGGTCCATAGTCAGTCTCACAGCATATCAGACTCCAAACAGGAGTCAGTAGAGGCCTGCAAATCCATTGAAGTGGGCATCAGGGGCTGCAAAAGCACCTTACTGAGTACCGGTGAACTACAGACTAGCTTAACGGAAACATCAGCAGCAGCTTTGGACCTGTGTGGTCTGTCTTTACCTTTACATTTTTTCGTAATATCGGTAGTCTGATGGCTTGCCAAAGCCATTTTGGAATATGGAGACAGAACGAAAGAATTTAGCAACGAGAGCCCGACTAATGGTTTGGATGTTGAAGGAAAACAGCGAGGTAAGTCGTGGTCTGGGCCTAAACAGGTGATGCAGTAAGAATGAAAATGTGCGGTATTTGCTTTCCACAGGCAAGGAAATTGTTAACTTATGACATCTGTTAGAGCAAGAAAAAAGGATCCCCAACGGGGTACTTAGCTTTAGAAAGCTTCAGGATTACTCCATTCGTAAACGAAAACTCAGGTAGCGGCTGACTGGCACTTGTGAACTGCTTCTGCGTTGGGCTCCTCAGCAAGAAAGCCTGACGTAATGGCGTTGGCTGCCTTTTTATACCCTTGACTACCTGACATCAGTCCTGGAGTGACAGCAACTGACGCAGAAATACCAAGTCTCTGGTATTCAAGCAGACTGAGGGCTACCTGCAGCCAGATAACCCAAGTCTGATGACCGCAACAGTGAAACATCCTCCTCAGGGGGTCTCTGGAGAGGACTCAAAAAAGTTGTCCTTACCATAATGTTCCATGTGAGTTGTTCATCTTGCCTCTTTGTTCTTACACGTGTCTGAGCTGATCCCTCTGCTCTGAAATCGTCAGCTTTCAAGCTCAAACTCAGAGAAGTTGAGACCTAGTGTATATCCCATGATGCTCTGTGAATCCCCAGATCTAGTATGCTGAAACCTAGACAGCCTACAGGAATAAATTAAACTAGTGTCTACCTACAAAGGTAGCTAAAGACGGTAGAAAAAAAAGACTGTGCAATACAGACTGACAACTTGACCAATCTACCAAGGCACCCATCCTGTTAGATTGGAGGGGGAAGGTGAACGGGAATGTAAGAACAAAAAGGCGGGATAAACTCCTCACATGGAACGTTATGGTAAGGACATAACTTCTTTATGTGAAGTTGTTCTATCTCACTGTGTTCTTATATGTGGGTAGCGTCCCAAGCACCCGGATCCTGGGTGGCGCTCTGGAGAACATTCCTGAGCACAGTGGAACCAAAGGTAGCCCTTGTCCCTGGAGGTCCTATCCACTTTGTAATTGATAAACGTGCGAGGTTTTGACCACGTGGCAGCTGCACAGATGGTATCTAAGGGCAAGCGAGCTGCATGAGCTAATGATGTAGAAACCACTCTTGTAGAGTGGGCCTGGACGTTGGTTTCTAATGGCTGACTAACGGAGGCATAAATGGATTTGATTCAGTCACTTAGACAATGTGATTTGATACTGCAAAACCTCTCATTTTCTGCGTAAGAGATGAAGAGTTGATCAGCTTGTCTGAAATCCTTCGTTCTAGATAGAACCTCAGTGGTCTGTGTACATCAAGCTTGTGTAACATATTCCAATCTGTTGGTATGGTGTCTGAAGGTTGGAAGCTCAATGGACTGATTAAGTTAGTTTCTGAACAAGCCTTGGGAAGAAAGGGTTATAGTCCTGAGGGAGGCCCTATCTGGGTGAAAAATCAAACATCGGGGTTTGGAGGACAAGGCTTGAAGTTCAGAGACCCTACATGCAGATATAATGGCTACCAGGAATATAGTTTTCCAAGACCAAAAACTTTAAATGACAAGATGAAGCAGGTTCGGAGGGTGCGAGCATCAACTGGGATAAAACCAGATTCAAATTCCAGGGAGAGACAGGATGTCTGATAAGTGGTCAGAGATGGTGGGTTCCTTTTAAGAATGCTTTACATAGTCTATGTGACATGATGTTAGACCAGTTAACCCCTACATGGAAATTGGAAATAGCTGCCAATTAATTGTGGCAGCTGCTGCATCATGGAACAAGGAAGACAAGAACTCTAAGATGGTATTGACAGGTGCTACATAAGGGTCAATGTCACGTTGAGAAGCCCAGTGAACAAATAGTTTCCATTTGCTACTGTATAGCTTCCTGGTAGATAGTTTGAGAGGAAACTAATATGCTGGACTGCTGAAGACAAATCTTGAGACCTGGCTAATGTGGAAATTGGACCAGCCAAGCTGTCAGTTTTAGGGAGGTGAGGGAGGGATTAAGAACTCCTGACGAATGAATCGGAAGATCCGGCACTGGGTCCAGGATCCATGGTTCTTTCAGTTGATACTTCCGCAGGAAGGGGGACCAAATGTCTGTCATGACAGGGCTATCAAGATCAGTCCTTCCCAGACTTTTGTCTTTCTGTATGAATTTGGGAATTAGGGGTATTGGCGGAAAGGCATATAGGAAGCCCGGGGGTCAATCGTGTACGAGCACGTCTGTTTGTTCCCCAGTGGGGGATAAAGGGCAAAGTAGCTGCTGCATTTTGCATTTATCGGAGATGCAAATGGGTCGCAGCAAGGCTGGCCCCATCTGCGGAAAATCTTTTCCGCCACTTGTTTGAGAAACCACTAGTGAGGCAACAGCAAGGCCCTGCTTAGCTTGTCTGCTATCACATTGGGATGTGCATTGCTATCAGAGTCTGGGGGATACAACCCACTGCCAAATTCTTAGGGCCTCCCGGCATAAGGGATACGATCTGGTTCCCCCTTGTTTGTTGATGTACCAGGACTACCGACATGTCAGTCTGGATAGCAATTGTACCTGGAGGGAGAGAATCGTGAAAGTGTTTCAACGCCAGGAACACCGCTCTCAGATCTAGGACATTTATATGCAAATGTGTTTCCATGACTGACCAAGTGCCTTGGACAGTCTTTCCCTGAAAGCCCACACCACCCTATCAGGGAAGCATCCGTGGTCACTGTGGCTGCGAGTTGGGGAAGAACAAAGGGACACCCGATCACTTGGTTGCTGTTCAGCCACCAATTGAGATCCTTCTTGCAAAGACTCGTTAACCAGATCTCATGTGATATGGGCAGTCGTTGGCAAGACCATTGCATGAATAGTAGCCACTGGAGTATTTGCATGTGCATGCGACCTAACTGAACTGCTATCAGTGTGGCTGCCATTGTGCCTAAAAGCTGCAGTATCTGGGGCGCAGGAGCTTTGTTCAGGACCAGACTGGATAACAGATTTTTTTTTTTAGGGATACAATTCTTGATTGGGGCAACCTGATCCTTGCATTGACTGTCCAGTTCTGCCCCTTTTAAATGTAATATGCTGCGAGGGCGATAATGCAGATTTTTCAAAATTTAGGGTTATGCCCAACTGGGAACAAAGGTTTATGGTGTAATCTCTTGCTTGTATTAGTTGATGCCTGGAGGTGACGGTGAGGAGCCAGTCGTTCAGATATGGAAACATCCAGAATCCCAATAATCTGATGAGCCGTGACCACTGCCATACATTTGGTGAACACCCTGGGGGCTGTGGGGAGAACAAAGGGCAGGGCTCCAAATTGGTAATGACTGTCCCCCAGCCAGAAACGCGGGTGATCTCTGGATGATCGGTCCATTTTGATGTGGTAGTAAGCATCCTTGAGATCTAGAGTAAATTCAATCGCCCGTTGCTAAAAACGGGAGAATCTATTGCAGCGTGACCATCCGGAACTTTTCCTTCTTGACGAAGGTGATGAGTTTGCTGAGGTCTAGTATGGGCCTCCAGTCCCCGGTTTTCTTTGGAACTAAAAAGAACCTTGAGTAAGTTCCGGATCCTATTTGGTCCGCTGGGACTGGCTGGATGACTCTTGTCCTAGTTCTCAGACTGGGTGGAATGTCTGGGATCCTTGTACACATGGGGGGGGGGGGTTGTAAAGGGAGTGTAGTAACCTCTGGCAATTATGCTTTTTACCCAAGAACCCGTGCAATGCTTAGCCAGGCGTTTGGGTGTAAAGCCAAGCGACCCCCGACTGCCTCCAGAGTGGGACAGCCGGGCTTCCTTTCAGGAACGCCGATGGGGCTTACTAGAGAACTGTTCCCTGTCGCCCTGGTTTTGCAGACCGCCTCTGCTGTTTGGATGGAGTCTTCCATTTTTGCCCCCCCCCCTCTGCCCCTAGACGGGTTATCAGTAGGTGTGCTTTGGAAAGCTCCTTGGGGTTTTCGGAACCACAGTTTCCCACTTCGTTGCCCTTTGTGGTACAGTCTAGCTGGAGTGGAAAGACTCCTACAGCAGACCGTCTTTCCTTGTTCACACCTAGTGTCTCCTTAACTTTGGGTCCGAACACAAAGGTGCATCCAGGACAGTCTCTGAAAAGCTATCTCTGAGCCTGCCGCTCTACTCTATCCATCAGCAGCATAAGAAATGAGTCGCATGGATGAGTTTACTATCGAATTAAGGGTGTTGAGTTGTGCAGTCACCCTCTCAAACTGCATCAGCTGCGTTACCCTGGAGAGCATCTCCCAGCTCTCAAGAGATCTCATTGAAGGCGGTTAAAATGTGTTAGGTAGTTGAGCGATCTCATGGAAAATGCCGTAGAACTAAATATGCGTTCCCCATACCTGTCCATCATCCTAGAATCTATTAGGAGGATGGACAGCAGAAGATGTTTCAGACATCCTTCTTGGTGGCTGCCACCACCATGGCATCAACCGGGACTCTTTTTGTAAGAAAGGCCTCATCTGTAGGGGAAGAACTTGTTGGGCCTCCGAGGGACTGGTTCCACTGAGTCAGGGGACTCCCACACCCTTCGAGCAACCAGCTCCATCAGTTAATCGAAAAGGGAGTAACCCAGGAGATGGACAGTTGAGATCCAAAGGCCTTCAGGAGGACCGCCTTGTCCTCAGTAGGGGCAAGAGACTGCCAATCACCCCTCTGACTTAAGATTTCCAATATGTCTGCAAATGAGACATCCTCCGAGGGGGATCGTGGGGATCCCAATTCCTCCAAGTCTGTATCCGATGTCGGGGATTCCTGTGGGGAATCAAAGTGCCTCCTCTTGCACAATCTTTCTAGGTACTTCATCGGTGGGAGCGTCCAAAGTCCCTAAAAAGGAGGGGCCACCCAATGGGGATACCGGAGGCCCTGGATCTCAATCCTTGGTGGGGATCTGCAGGGACTGATCCGAGGAGGTAGTGGTCTTAGCAGACATGACCTTCCTCATGACATCGAAGGCACCAGAATCTTGGTCCGAGAAATCAGTCTTCTCCAAAGAGGCCTGCAGCTCTCCCCGGGCCGAGACCCCACGCTCCAATCCAGAGGATGGAGCAGAGGCCACCTGCGCCAAAGCCCCAAGTGGAAGGGTCAGAACCGAAGTATCTGTTACACACTCCACGCTGGAGTCAGCGAGGGACTGTCAGCCCAGAGATTCCCCAGTTGGAACAGAGGAGATAAAGGTCTATTGAGCAGAGGGAGGTGGATCAAACCTCTGCTCAGAGGGCTCTACAAACATTGGTTCTGCCTGCCCCGGCTCCAAACGCTCAGTTGGCTTTGGAGGAGGTGGAGAAGTTATGGCTAGGGTTTCAGGCTTCGAAGCAGCGTGGCTCGAAGCAGACAGCATTTTGGTCAGGGCCGGGTTCTCCAAGAGCCTCTTAACCACTCGGTCCAGATCCACATCGGAAAGCCTCGAAGAAAGTGTTGAGGAATGGGTCAAAGGAGCCGAAGATGACACCGACTGAAGGTACAGGGTCGATACATGGTTCCAAGGCCTGTGAAGCCGATGTACGAACCATACCAGAGGAACTCTGAGCCAATGACTTGGGCTCAGAGGATCCTCATAGGATATACACTAGGTCTTGAGCTTCTGAGAGTTTGAGCTTGAAAGCTGCCAATTCAGAGCGGAAGGATCGGCTCAGACCCACGTGCAAGAACAAAACTGAGTAACTTCACATCTGTTCTCATGGGGAAACCCCCTGGGGTGGAGAGGCAGCAGGCTGTCCCTGAGGGACCAGGATGGCAGAATCCAGGCCAGATAGGAACCAGGATGGACTAAGGACAAAAAGGGTCTTAACGGAACCAAGACCCTCTCCATCTAGTCAAAAGCAGAGGGAGAATGTACCCCTGGAAAACCATAACCAGGTCCGTCACCCTCTGATCAAATGAGCCAGAGCCAAACCTCCAGGCACCAAGACTCTGGGCTGCTAAGCTCCGAAGCACAGATCAGACACTGATGTCAGATCCCATGCAGAGATCACTGCTCGAGAGTTGGTCTGCTGCGAGCTAGTTAGAGCTGAGCCGCTTAAAGTAATGGCTGGCATTGAGGTACAGGGTACCAATCGCCACCAACCCCTCAACACTGAGGTCTCAGACCCAAATATGCCAAAACTGGGAGTTGGAACGGAGAAGTGATTGGGGCAAAGGCAGACTGCATGCCCCCAAGGGGGCAGGCAATACTCCCATCTGAATCTGTGCATGGATAAACATCTGCATCATCCTGTCCACCTTGGCTTCCCAGAGGTGGCAGGTTGACCTGGAAGAAGCAGACTTGAGATGAAGCCGAAGGTGGTCCATGGACAAGAGACCTCTGGCTCTGGAGAACAAGGGGAATGGCACCAGGGAGGATTTAGCCAAGGGCTCTGCTGAGGCAGAGCAGTCAGGGGACTGCTTCCTCAGTCAGCCTCAGTCTTTGTGTTTCTGCTTCTCTCCATCTCCAGTCCTCTTAGCGGGAGGCCAAGTCCGAGGCTGGGGTGTAGAAAGCAGAAGAGGCAGCAAAAGCTGAAGCAGCTGGGGCATCCACAGGAGAAGACCCTTAAGGAAGAGGGTATTCCTTCAGTCTAAGAATGTGAGGGGATTGAACCCCACACAGATTGAGCAGGAGTAATTAAGGTGAGCCACCCCTAAACTATACAGAGTGTGGCCATCAGCTGGGGGAAAGCTTAGGTTTAGCAAGTGCATGGAGTGTGGCCCTAAGTTTGGGAGTCTCTGCTAGAAGGGAAAAGCACATAACCCAAGCTCACACACACTAGGTCTGGAAAGCGGGAGTTTTTTTTTTTTTAAATAGAAGTACCAGACACCCGAGTGACAAGTTAAAGTGAAAGGGGGAAGATAGGAAAGTGTGGTGACAAGTTAGGACAAACTACAACTCGCCCAAAAACAGAGCCCAGACCATGATGCCAATGCTAACACCACAGACTAGATCTGAAGGGCGGAGGAAGGAGCTTGGAGATCAGATGCTAGAATTTGGCAGAGCTGGATCCTACAGATCAGAGTACCCACAGGTTGAACAGCAAATGAAGACAACTTCAGATCGAATATTTAAAAGGTGTCAGCTGGGTTACAACATTAAATTTGTGGCGCTTTTGAATATCTTCCTCAGGGATACAAAAATACTGGGAAAATGGGCTCAGAGTTGAGCAGTCATGACTTTGTATACAAACTGTAAAAGTTTGTTTGAAGTTATTTTGTGTCCCTACAAAAGTAATTACTAGCCAGGATTACACTTCATGTGATATGGGGGTGATGTCAGAGGCCAATGGCCTTGTAAATAGCCCATTTATTGTTCATATAATGCGGCCTGGTCAATTGTGAAAGCAGCGTTTCATAGTGGCGCCACATAGCTATTGAGATGTTAGTCAGATTAAATCAGAAAATTTAAAAACTAAAACCAGGGGGGCAAGAACAATTTAATCAGTGGCTGGCTTTGTTGGTGTTTTAACCCCCCAGCTATTCTGCCCAAGAATGGGTGGGGCCTGAATTACAAGCCAGAAGCCAGTGAGGCAATATACCAAAGGGGCATGATTGACATGGCATGCAGATCTGCTGGTGACATCATGCATACATTGCTTAGTGATTAGTGTATTTCAGGAGTAAATAAAAAGTTAACAAACCTTTAAGTCATGTTTTGCTTTTAATGTGGGTTTTACACAATGTGGGTTTTACACATTTGCAGCTTTTCACTGAATAATCAAGTCCAGTTGCATCTTTATGAAGAGGTTATATTCAGAACTTTACACTGTTGTGAACAGTCTCTTAATTGTAACTGTCTTGTTTATTTCCACTTGTTTTAATAGGTTACTCGGCTATTAAGAGGCTGCATTGACTACAGAATCTCCACATTTTAAATGAGGTGAAAGAATAAGCTTGAAATTGTGTTTACATTAGTAGCCTCATGATAGTAACTCAAAGAATGAACAGTTAAAAGTAATTTTTTTTAACTTGAGTGATAAGGTGTAGTAAAATTTGGCATATACAAAATGCCATATTTGCAGCCCAAACTCAAGTTAGGATCAGTGGTTAACTACAGTTTTGTTCTACATAGCTTCTTGCAATAATGCTTCAGTTGAAAAATTACCTTTAATACTTCTGTATTTTACAAAGCGTCACAGCTGGAGAGAATCAACTGTGTTGCATTGAAAAGTTGTTCTATTGTTAGGATTTTCTTGTAGCGTTTTCTACTGCAACGCTTTTTGATTAGATTAATTGGACTGGTTTCTGTTTCGCTGCCTTTAATAGCAAGTGTTTTAAACCAGCTGTACTTATTTGCTCAAACTGTTCAAAGCTGAAGTGACAGGCATTTGCTCTGCTGCGATATTGGGGGGGGGGGGGGGGAGTACTTCTTTTCACCCGTTTTCTGCACTTCTGTTTTACTGTACATCTCTAGTATAAAGTTGATACTGGACACTCCCCCCAGTCACATTACATCAGCTCTTTCTACTGTTAATAGTGAGAACTTGTTAAAGGCCCACCCTTTAGCTTCTGAACCTTGAATCATAATCTCACTTGCTACTAGAAAAAGGCTACCTCTTTCTACATTTTGCCGCTTGTGCTTAGGAATTCAACTGTATTTAGTTTGCCATTTACTGTGTTGGTAGCCTCATTGATAACTATTCTACTGAATCTCCACTTTATTTGTGCTGTTACTGTTGTGATTTGTGAGCTATTGTTTCAAAGCAATTACTGCATTTCATTGCTGTTCAACTGTATTTTTTCATACTGTAAGTTCTATTCTTTTGACTAGAAGTGATTAATCTGCACTTCATTATGCGTTTTCTTATGGAGTTCTTAACCTTAAAACTGAGCAGCATAGTCTAGATACAGGTCTGCAGCATACACAGCTTCAGCTGCATTTTTAACTCTGAGGTACTCCAGCTACAGGTTTTTCCTTAGTAGCACTTGTTACCTACACCTAGACCTTCCTCCCCTTTACCCCATTAGCTCTTTCAGTTTGACAAATATGGACTGAATTTCCTACATTTTCTCCTGCCAGTCTGGTAGATATGGGCATAGAGTGTAGCAACTGCCTCATGTACACTGACAACCCTCTACTACTACCTAGGACCACAGATGCAAATACATCAGGCACCTAGTGTTATTGCTCTTCCCCACAAACCAGTATATCTGGCAGAGAAGGTTGGCAACACCACACCTTAACCACCCACTTCTACACTCCCACATGTGGAGGACCTCAACGAAAGCATATCCAAACAAAAGACTGCCAAAGCATAAATGCACACAAACTCCACTGCTCACCACACACACTGGGAGACAGGTGTGGACCAAGGCCCAAGCATAAACCCAACACATTAGTCATAAGACTCCACTGGGAGACACAAGCTGGACAAGGAGAAAAAAGCTGGACAAGGAGAAAAGTCAGTCAGGTGCCAGAATTTGCCATACCACCAACACACTCAAGTCTCTCAACAGGTACTGTTAACTCTGTCATAGTCCATGTTGAAGTGAAGGACTAGAGATGCACCTCCCTGGACTAAAAAAACATGACTAAGCTGGTTGAGTGCATGTCCCAGGCAGGCATGTCCCTAGCCTTAAGCAGCATTCTAGGGTCACACAGAATGAGGCCTCAGTACAAACAGAAAATGGATTAACTGGCTTAGTTTCTGGTGTCAAAGGGGGATCTAGTACCAGACAGCCTGGGATGACATGACTAACAAGCCATGATGCTTTGCCAGAAACTGCCTGCATCAGTCTCCCTTGGGCTTGAAGCTCCTGGCAAAGGCTTGCATGTCCACAGCTAGTGGGTTTGCTTTATTGGCCTGAAACTGTCCATAAACAGACAAAGGTCATGGACATTCAGAATTGCCACTTAAGTGAAACGCCCAATATCCTTAACGGGTAATTTGCATACGTCCTATGACGCATCTAATTCAAGATGTTAGGTCTAGCTTTGCCAGATTTGTCTTAAAGTATTCCCCACTCAGGTACAAATTCTCGCAACTAGGCAACAATCCATTTATCTGATGGGTAGCAAACTGGTTCACTGATGGAACCCACCTAGTCAAAATAGGGAAGCCACCACATGTAGTCCTGTAACAGTGTACCCCAGGGATCAGTCTTTGGGCCTCGGCTGTTTGGGATATATTTCTCAGATGCAGGCCAAACCTAGTTTGGTATGGTTTGACCAAGTTTCAGATGACTGCAAGCTGGGTGCAGTCAATTCCCCTAGTGATGTGGACATCCTCCAAGGAGGGTCTCATCCAAACAAATGGACTGGTGCCAGAAACATGGCCTCAAGCTGAACACCAAAAAATGCATTATCCCTTTTGGGGAGTGACATCCTGACAAATCATTGATAAGGCACTAGGCACACATTCGTGAGGGACTTGGGAACCCAGGTGGATAGCAAACTGACTTTTGACCACCATATTGCCTCAGTTGTATGGAAAGCTTTCTAACATGGCCCACATCATTAGTAAGGGAATCTCATTCAGGGACAAGGTGGTCATAACATCCCTGTATTCTTCCCTTAAGACAGATTGACTACAATATGCCCCTTTTGGCATGTACCTCACAAAGCATATGCAGCAGCTGGAGACTCTCACCCAGAGAATCCAAGGCCTCAAAACATCTACCCTACACAGATATGTCCCTCCACTCAGTCTTCTACAGACTTCAGAGGTGACCTCCGACTGGCATACACAGCAATCGACCCCACCCAATGGGACTGCTACATATCTGCAAGTCAAGCTCCACTCAAATAACCCACACGAGAGACCTCAACCTGGTCTGAGACATCAACAGGACATGCTGGCGGGACAGATTGCCCCTTTTGTGGAATAAACTACCTCTCCACGTATATTGGAGTACCTCATTAGACCTTTTTAATGCACAACCTGGATAACTGGATGGAAAACAGAAAATACACCTCCAGGATTCCACTTCTGTCCCTACTGGACAGTGGCATGGGGTGCAGACTTGTTGGAACATTGTCAAAATTCTCAGCTAGGCTTGTAAGAGCCTCTGGGCCAATAGGCTAGTAACTTCTTATGAGCCTATGAAGGATCACAGGATCAACACAATGAATATTCATGTGAGCCAAAAACTGAAAACATTAGTGTTCAGTGATGTCACCATGATCCCAGGCGTTGGGCAGGGTTTGAGCAAGGCTTGCTACTGCACATCTGGGGGTTACACTTCAAAGCCCACGGGCTAACCAGAGATTAAGGTCAGAATCTGCTCAGGGGGAAATAGAAAGCTTAGTTAGCATATTGGTGTATTTTAGTATGAACTGGGAAGAACCAAAGTAATTAACCAGTAATAAAAGGGGTGTGTTTGGTGAAAAGGGTCAGGTAGTAAAAGGACGATGGTCCAAAGTCAGGGTTTATGCAGTTTTAAATCATGGCATCTTGCATATTGATCTTAATTATACTTTCAATACGGCCAGGTTTAGTCAGCAGCATAAAAAGCTGTGCCGCTAGGAATATAAATGAATGTGGAATAAGGTCTCCATGCCTTGGTGATATGGAGCAAAAAAAAAAAAAAAAGTTTTCCTAGTAAGCACAAATTTTGCAAGACAAGCAGCTGATCCAGTTTTTCTGCCCCTGGGAAACCAATGTGTCCTGTGTAGTCAGTAAACCTCAAAATTAAGCAGCAGCTCCAATTTAGCAGTAGAAGCAAAAGTCCTGTGAGGGATAAACAGGGAAATCGCTTAGAGTGAAGTGCTGTGGGGGGCAGTCCTAGTGTAAAACTGCTCTCAATAACTAATCAGCTGCAGATCTAAAGATTAGATGGATCGAAATTGCAATTTACTACGTAAAAACAGGGCCAACATGAGGTAGCAAAGTGTCATGAAAACTTCGCAATCCATGGACCTCCAATGACTGAAAACAGAAACAGAGCTAGGATTTTCCAGTATTACAATCATTGGGATGGGACCCTTTGGTAACTTGACTTTTTGATTCAAAATTTAACTATAAACTCCAAGTAGCTCATAGGAGCACATGTTCTAGAACCACAAAAACAGATTTTAGGTCAAGCACTTGACAGAACCAGCTTGACAACCAATGGCCTCCGCCTCATATCCTTGTATCCAATGCCCAAGCAGAAAGTTACAAATCTTAACTAGAAAGGTGTTATAACTAACCGTAAAAATGCTGACAAAACTAAAGATGTTCAAAAGTGCTGCAAATTTAGTGTTTCCAATTACAATTACCTATGACACCCTTTAAACATTCTTACATACAACTAATCTGACTGCTTTATAATGGTATTAACCAATTCACTCCAGTGGAGCTCAGGAAGTTTCCACCAACTTCTAATGGATGGCATCTAAGCCATTTGACAATCAAATTAGGTCCTCATTTCAAACAAATGTTAATGTCTCTGGAACCAGAGATAAAGTATAAATGGTAAACCCTTCATCACAAACTAAAGAATACTACCCCTATAAAACTAGATTCTAGATCTTAATATGAATTTTATAAGTTAAAGTAAATACAGCAACTATTAAATTTGTAATATCTTGTAAACTTGCATATCTCAGCAACCACTCAAGTTACTGTCAGCAGCATTTTATTCATCTAGCTGAGAGCTTTCATGAGGCTAAAGAGTTCTGTTACTTGGATGTGGAGATGTTTAGAAAAGTGTGAAAGTGATATCTATACAAATCATAAATTAATATCTTGTTTCTTGCACTAGACAGGTAAATGCAGTTGAATATGCCACTGTGTAAGGTTTAAGAAATAATTTTAAAACCTTGTACATAGCATGGTTTTGGAACTGATGCAAAAAATGGACAAGCAATATTTGATGCCTAGAGAAGTCCGTGGGAGTTCACTCGTTACATCAGTGACTCTTCCAGGTGCATCTGCAGTTAACACCCTAAGCTGTGGTGATTAGACTCTATACTGAAATTAATTTTGACCAACATTCCTTTTAAACATTTGAGACTAAACGCTCAAGTTTCTCTGTAGATGGAATAACCATTCTGATTGGTTGAAGACAAAGCCAACCCTAATCTGCTGGGATAAGACAAATACCAATGAAAGGGGACATTTTAAATTCTACTCAGCTTGGGGAAGACTTAAAGACCCATTTGATTGTGGTAATCCTTACCCAATTTTCCTTTGCAGTAAGCCACCTAGAAGAGGCATATTAAAGTCACAACTGCATGGATAACCCCATCAATCTATAAAACAGATCATCCTCACTTTTGTTCTCGTCTTGCCAGTTTTTATTCTAGGAAGCCTCTCTTCTGGCCTGATGTGGTTAGATGCCTGCAGGAACTGACACTCACAGGTAGTTAACCACCACTCTGCCTCCTACTACAGCTTTCTGAAAATTTCTTGAATGGGAGAGTCAAAAAGGAGGTTCCTGCCTAGAGACACTGAGCAGCTGCCTCCTTTTGCACTTGCACTTATGGCAACCCTCTTCAGTGGGACTCCCAGAAGGGTATTCATGAGCTGCAGGGGTTTACTCAAGGAAATTAACCTGGGGATCCTCTGGCACAGGCTGCCCCCAAGACAGGATGAAGGGAGTAGTCACCAAATCCAGGGGAGCCTGGGTGGTATCAGAGGGGATGTGCTGGGGTCTCAATCCCTGGGAGAGAACCCTCTCCACCACTTCGAAGGCAGAGGGAGAAGCCCTCACCGGATCCGAAAAGGTCTGAGCTGAAGAATCCATTCCCCTGGGTCAGACTCCCTGTCTGCAGCACCGAGAGTCACTCTGATACAAAAGTCAGATCAGAGGAACAAGGTAACAGCTGGAGTAGAGGTTAGACCATCTGCGCAGAGCTACCAGCTCCGAAAAACCTCATATCCAAGAGGTTGGAAGCTTGGATTGGGGAAGGAGAGATGGGGTGGAAAAAAAAAAGTGGCATGGAAGGTCCCACCTCCAGAGGGATAGGGGCCTGGCAAGACTCCCATCTGAATTTGGGTCAATGAATCTCCGCATTATCCTGTCCATGTCCGATAGACTCCAAGTTGACCTCGAAGAGGCCGCCGACACGGATCTGGCTGGTCTGTGCAATGGGGAAGAAGGCCTCTGGTCTGAATGTTCCAACAGCTCTGGTGAGAAACTAGGAGACCGGAGCCATGGAGATACAGGCCTCAAGGTCTTAGAAGGGGGACCAAGAAAAAAAGAGCTCCCTGTCTGGGGATCTATTGCGATGTCTGTCCTTTCTCTTCTCCCTATCCTCTCTGCGTCTTTTTTTTTGTCAGCCACACTGACTGTAGATTTGTCTTTAGAAGACCCATCACCAGAAGGAGGTAGAGTCCCTCTCTGGGTGGGAGGTAGAACACTAGAGAGAGGCAGATTCCAGCATGGCAGCAGGGAGAAGGCCTTCAGCTACTAACTTAGCCTTCCGATCCCGAAGGGCCCTCTGACTGAAACCAGAACAGATAGCACATTAAGTGGACAAATGTGCCACTCAAGCAAATTGCAGTGTGACCATCAGCCGGGGAGAGCTTATGGCCACGCTCTGCACATTTTTTTTGAAAACAGACTTTGGCTGACCAGCCATAGTCCTGCACCCAAAAGTACAAACTACCTACTAGAAAAACCACCTACAAAACACAGGTAGGGGAAGAGCAGGCCCAACTACTACTCTGCAATTTTTTTTTTTTTTTTTTTTTTTTTTTTTGGACACCGAACAAGCAAGACAAAGGGGAGGAAGGGAAAATAATCACACTCGATACAAGAAATACCACTTGCTATCCCTGAGATCAGAGCAAAGGAGACCACTATGCACACTACAGGCATGGCAAACGAGATCTGAGGGAAGATAGGAGATGGTAGGGCATTACAGG
Source organism: Protopterus annectens (assembly GCF_019279795.1). NCBI lineage: Eukaryota > Metazoa > Chordata > Ceratodontiformes > Protopteridae > Protopterus > Protopterus annectens. Next base: position 225,917,641 of record NC_056725.1, on the reverse strand, counting down.
TAAGGGGAGGAGCTCGGAGCAGATGCTAGAAAAAAAAAGTTGCTGGCTCTGATCCAATACGGATCCGTATACCCACAGGTTGCAGATAAAATGAAAGTCAACTACTTCAGATCAGTATTTTGTATTAACACCAGTACCTTGCAGGCTGGTCTGCTCAGACATGGGCATGGCCTCAGTGGTTGACAGGTGAAACAGGGGTGTCATAGTATGAAAAAGGTGCACGACTGTCAGACTGAAATTTGCATGGCTATTGCTGTTGATCATGCATACATTCACTCACTATGCCATTCTATACAGCAGTACCTCCCTGGGTAGGCAAAAGCAAGTTCTGCTTCAATTCCACCCACCACCCCTTGGACATGTTAGCGTAAGGAATGCTACAGAAACAACACTACAACTGCAAGTATCAATTTGCTTGTTTTTGCAGGGGGAAGCCCCTCCTACACCCCCAAAAATGCAAACTATATAGCAACTCAGATTGCACTACATTGGAGGAAAAGGGTAAAAAGTACAGTTGTGCACACTTAACATAAATGTAGATGTTGAGTGTATTCACTGTTGCAGTCATCACACTTTGGTTATCTGCCTGCAGGTAGCCCTCAGTCAGCCTGAATACCAGAGTCCTTTGATTTTCTGTGTCTGATGCTGTCACCTCTTCCATGAAGTTAGGACATCAAGGGTATAAAACATGAAGCTGACGCCATTACATCAGTTTTTCTTGCCCCAGATGTTGGGAGCCCTCAAAATAGGAAGCAATTACATGGTGTGGAACACCACCAGTAAAAGTAAATACCACTGCCATAAGATATTGCCAAAAAAGGACAGGTAGAAAGTATAGAAAAGTTAGGGGGCTGGAGGGAGGGTAACCAGGACTGCAACAGTGAATACATCTACATTTATGGTAAATGTAGACAACTATGTTCTTAGTATTTCACTGTTGCAGTCACACTTGGGTTGATTCCCAAAGCTGAGGAAGGGTGGAGGCAGTCAAGTATTAGGGCTGGCTAGCAGGCCTTGTAAGACTGCTGTGGCAAATCCAGCTCTGGATTTAGAAAAGATAGTGGTAATGCTTGGTGAAGGTGTGTATAGAACTCCAGATGTCCCTGGTAAGGGACTCCCCTGAGAAATGCTGTAGAGGTAGCCCTAGTGGAAGGAGTTCTGATCCCCTGTGGGGTAGATTTTCCATGGTGTTTGTAGCAGAAGTGGATGCAGTGTGCTATCCATTTGGAAATGGTTTGCTTTGAAATGGCCTTGTCCTCCGCCCCTATAGCAAAGCTGACCAGCAGCTGGTCAAATTTTCTGAAAGGTTTAGTCCCGTCAAGGTACCACCTGAGCAGTCTGTCCACATCAGACTGCAGTATCCTTTCCCCTTTATTCGGAGGATTAGGGGAAAAAGGTTGGTAAATGGATGGATTGGTTTAAAGCAACACTGGATACCACCTTGGGCTTAAATGATTGGGTTTCCCTCAGGACTGACCTGTCTGCATGGAATAATGAAGGGTTCCACATTAGTGCCTAACTCGCTCTTCGTGCTGAAGTGTGATGGCTAGAAGTTAAGGTTGTTTTCCAAGAGAACTCTGCTGCAGCAGCAGGCTCAAACAGGGGGGAGTAGCATGAGCTTCTTTAATGCTAAGAGAAGGTCCCAGGGCAGGGTGGGTGCTCTCCTCTGGGGGCCTTAAATTGTTAGCTCCTCAGGAACTGTTTGAGGGTGACAGAAGGTGTGGTTCACTATGTAATGAGCAGAGATGGCAGAGGCATGAATCTGAATGAGAATAGGCCTCTGTGGAACAGGATTTGAGATAAGGTGGGCACGGCAGTCTCATTTCCTTGAAACTAGCTCCAACAATATCTTTTCCACTTTTCTGAATAGGATCTCATAGTACTAGGCCTTCTGGCCTCCAGGATGATGTCCAGCACCTGTTTGCTGAGGGCTGCTTGTGGTGTATTCAGTGGATAAGCCAGGCTGCAAGGTTCAGGGTTTGCAGATGCAAGATTTGTCTTCTGCTGGGACAACAGGAAGGAAGGGGGGTCTAATGTAGATGCCAGGGTGGCACTGCTGTCAGACTATAGGAGTGGGTACCCGAGGCCAGTCTGGGGCAATAAGGATGGTCCTTGGTCTGTCCTGTTTGATCTATAGTACATGGAGGGGCAGGGGGGGCATAGTCCCCCCCCCCATGTAAAAAGGATAGAGCATCCACTTTCCATGCCTTGCTGTGAGGATTTCTGGTGCAAATTGTGCAATTGATGGTTTTGGGGGACGGCAAAGAGGTCTACCTCTGGTGTCCCCCACCTGTGGATTAGAATGGAGTTGCGTTTCAGTTTCCACTCGTGTGGGTCCAATAGATTTCTGCTAAAGTCATCTGCCAGTGAATTTTATTTGCCTGGCAGAAACTGGAGCTTGCAGGTGCATTTGGTTGCTCAAGGCTGTCCCACAGGGCCATGGCTAACCTGAGTGGGTAGGAATGGAGTTCGCCCTGCTTGTTCATGTACCACAACTGTGGTGTTGTCCTGGAAGGATAAGGTATTTGAAGGCTGAGCATTCTGTACAGCTAACATTTCTTTATTGATATGCAGGGGAATTTGTCCTAGGCTCCATTTGCCCTGAATGCATTTGACTGCCATGTGAGCCCCCCTATGCACAGTCTGATGCATCTGTTGTCAGGGTTTGTGCCTCTGCCCAAAGGAACTCTGCCCTTAGACAAGGAACGATAGGAATCTGTTTCCAGGTCCTGCGAATGTTGACAGACTTGAGTACCATTGAAGTTCTCATATGCAGTCTTGCATATGGAATTAGTAGAATGCATGAGGCCATGAACCCTAGGGCTTGCAGTATTTTTCTTGCAGATAGCTGGGTTTTGATGGCCAGTAGTTTGTCAAACTTTTTTCTGTAGTGAGGAATGCCATCTGGGAAATTGTGTTCAAGCTTGCCCCCAGGAATACAATCTTTTGGCTGGGCACCAATTGTGAATTATTTTCATTGTGTACCCCAGAGAAGTTGAGTCTCTCTACAAATGCCAGATGCTGAAGTAGCAATTCCAGACTGTTTGCCTGAATCAGGCAATCATCCAAGTACAGGTAAATTTTGAATACTTCTCTGCCTGCAGCATGCAATGGCTGGAGCCAGGCACTTTGTGAATACCCTGGGCGCACTAGAGGAGCCTAAGGGAAGTGCAGAGAACTGATGGTGCATAGAGCCTGCCCTGAAACTTCAATATTTCCTGCAAGATTCCCTTATGGGGATGTGCAGATGAGCTTTTCAAGTCTAGGGTGACCAGCATAGGAAGAAGCTGTTGCAGTGTAAACATTTTGAATTTTTGGAGCACCAGGAAGGTGTTGAGAACTGAGATCCGGGATAGGGTGCAAAGAGCTCTCTTCTGGGCACCAGAAACAGTCTGGAGTAGAAACCCTTGTCCCCTTTGCTCTACTGTAACAGGTTCAATAGCACAGATACTGGAAGAGAAGGTACTTGGTAGTGAGTCTCTGCCCTCTGGTTTGGAGGAAGGTCTGGCAACCTGCTTGGGGTTGGCAGCAAGTGGAAGCAGAAATCTGTATCCATGGGATAGAATGTTTAGGACCCATTGGTCCTTGGTAATAGACATCCAGTTTTTTTTGCATGCAGGGCAAGTTTTCCTCCTGGGGTGCAAGTACTTGGGCATGGCTGGGAAGGATGATGGACAAGTCATTGTGAACTTTTCCCATAAGGGGGAGGCTTACGACCCCCTGTTTTTGAGGTGGGAGCACTCCATTGTTTAGATCTCTGCATACCCTAAGACTGTAGTCTTGGTGGTCTGTTGCCCCTGGGAGGGACTGGAAAGGACCAGTTTTTAGAAGGCCAATGCCTACTGAATCTAGGTGGCTGCACCTGTAAGAAATCTAACAGTACGCATAGATTTAGCTTTTTCCTCCATTTTTTAAGAACTTCTGCCAAACGTTCCTGGTTTAATGGAGTATCTAGTAAATTTGCTTTGACATGGTTTGGCAAGATTTGGTCCTTCAAGTCAAGCATGCCTTCTCAGTACAGACCCATTGACAGCAGCCCTGCAATATGATTCTAAGGTATCAAAATCACACTGCAAAGCATGTTTACTAACCTGGTTTGCAGAATGCAGTAACTCTTAAATCTTTATTTTCAGTCCAATCTGGAAGCAACATTTATTTTAATTAGTTCCATAATATGCTGCTGGTACTTCAACATGTGAAATTGGCAATTCAAAGCCCTGATGGCAAGAGTTGCAAAGGTATATACCTTCTTACCCCATCTGTCTAAAGCTCTACAATCCATGTCCAACGGGGTAGGGTTGTTGGCTGTAGTAGCCTTAATGCCTTTAGGTCCCTGGGAAATGGTCTCTGGATCCGCAGTGGGATTCTTAGAGAAATTTGAGAGCCGGGTACTCTGTAGTGCCCTGCAGACTTTTTAGGAGCTGGTGGTAAAGAATCAGGAGTAAGACAGGATTCCATGAAGACATCTACAATACCCAGGACAGGGTGTAGCTAGAGACCTGTGCAGAGGAAAGTAAAAATTGAGTCTTTTTGGACTGAGGGTAGTCCTGGCATTCCCAACATAAATGCTCTCAAGGTATGCAAGGTTTCACCAAAAGAAAAGTCCTCTAGAGGAGAGACAGTGGGAATGGAATCCCCTGCATCTGAATCCTCATAAGTAGATAAGGATTTGTCCTGGTAATCAGCAGGATCAGAGTCATCTGACTCTTGTCTGTAGAATCAGAAGGAAAATAAATGGTCTTTTAGAGGGGGAAGGCTAGCTTCCCCTAATTAAAGTTACAAGGTATTCAGCCATTCTAAGCATTTGATGTTCTTCATCTCGCATTGCTGCAGTCCTTACACTTGGGTAGTCCGCTGTCCTCGGTCGGCCCGAATATCAAAGTATAAGGCTGACGTCGGTCAAGGCACTTTAGACTGACATCAGGACGTCTGGGTACAAATGCGCATGACCGACGTCATATCCTCAGTCTTTTTTGCCGCATGGTCCGATGCAGAAGCAGCGTTGCAAGTGCCGGTTGGCGTTCTGAAATTTTTCGAATTCTGAGTTTCAGACTGAGTCAGAGTTGGCTAAGTACCCCGTTGGGGAATATTTTAGTTTTTTCTTGCCTCAGTGGTTTACCGGATGTCAGAAAGTGAATAACTGTATTTCTTGTGGGAAACAGATACCGCATAGAGATTATCATACTTTGTGTATTCCTTGTTTGGGGCCTGAGCACGACGTTGTTGGGTGTCGCTTTTGTGCTAGGTTCAATAAACGCACTATTAAGCGAAGGTTAGATTGTGCCAGGTTGGTCTTCGGGAAGTGGTGCAATTATATAACATGCCGTCGGATGCTCAGACGCCTGCTTCTTCGAAGAAGCGCAAAGACAAAGCAGCTAAACCCAGGCTAGAAGAGTCGTCCGAACCGGACGCCGGTTCTTTAGAGGTGTCAGTGGAACCGGTGGTTCCACCGGAGACTTCTCTGGTATCTCAGGGGGAAACTTTGATTTTGCAGGATGTGGCCTCTCAGGAGGCAGGTCAAGCTGAAGGGGCTTCTCAGGTTACTATACTCCCCTCTCTTCCTAGGGTGGTTAGGCCCCCTCCTTCTGTTTCCAAGGCTTCTCCCAGAGGCAGGCCAGGTTTAGCTTTGGTTGGGGTCTCTCCTAGCTCTTCAGGATCTGTGCCCAAGAAGCAAATGCTTAAAATGGCAGAAGATTTAATTACATTGATTAGAGGTTCTTTGCGCCCTCCTGATAAGAGGCCTAGGGTTGAACCAGAGTTGGGGAGTTTTGAGCAGGCTTCGGATGTGTCTGAGTCTTCGGCTGAAGACTTGCAGGAGTATTCTCCTTATTCTGATTCTGATGTGGATGATTCTACTCCTTCTCCCCCAGAGGATTTTTCTTTTTCAGAGACTCTTCATTCCATGAGGGAGCATTTTAAATGGGAAGGTCAGGACTTCTCTGATTCCAGGAAAAGGCTTAGGGATTTTTTGCTTTTGCCCCAGCATAGGCCTTTAGCTATTCCACCTGTTCTGGATGTTGTGGAAGATGTGTTTGCAGAGGCTTCACTTAATCCTGATTCTTTGCCTCCTGCTCCTGTTAAACCAGACAGGTATTACAGGGTGCCTGAGGCTCATAAATTTCTTTACAAGAGTCCTAGGGCGGACCCAGAAACTGTTAGTCAGGGACCTAAGGGTGTTAAGGCCTCTGTGGTAAAAAATCCGGTTCCTCCGGATAAAGAAGCCAGAGCTTTGGATAGATGGGGAAAGAAAGTCTATACTTCTTCCACCTTAGCTATGAGGGCTTTGAATTGCCAGTTTCACATGTTGAAATATCAAAATTATCTTCTTTCTCTGTTGAAGTCTAAGGTAGATGCTCTGGCGGAAGGTATTGAGTGTAAAGAATTACAAGATTTGGTACATGTCTCTGAACAGGTGGGCAAGCATTCGTTACAATGTGGTTTTGATGCTGTACAGGCCTCGTCTAGGGTGGCTGCCACTGGGTCAGTTCTACACAGGCACGCCTGGCTGAGGGATCAGAATTTATCTGAACATGTTAAGACAAGGATTTTGGATGCTCCTTTACAGTCTGATGTGGTGTTTGGTGCACCTGTGGAGTCAGTCTTGAAGAAAATGGAAGACAAAGCTAAATCTATGCAGGCTGTTAAAGATTTTTTGCAAGTTCAGCCTCCGAAATTTAGTAGGAATTGGCCTGCTAAGGGGTGGACGTAACCTTCTTATGATCAGTCTAGGGGTAGATCTAGATGTGGTAGAGGCAGAGCTCCTTCAGGCCTAGAACAGGGAGTTCACCTGCACAATCTTCAGGTGAGGGCAGGGGCCAGTCCTTTCGTAAACAGGCCCAATGACCTACCTTTTCAGCTGCCAGATCCTTCTTGCCTGGCAGCACCTTTGGGAGGAAGGTTGGCACTCTTCAAGGAAAATTGGAGTCTGGTTACCCAAGACAGATGGGTATTGGATATCATACACCAAGGTTACAGGTTTTATTTCCATACCTTGCCTCCTTTCAAAGGCATGCCGGACGTTCCTCCTCAGCAAAGACTAGAAGCTCACAAACAAATTTCTCTGTTGCTTCAATTAGGAGCCATTCAACCGGTCCCTCTGCCAGAAGTGGGCCTAGGATTTTATTCTCGCCTGTTCCTAGTACCAAAAAAGGGGAACACGTGGAGACCAATTTTGGATTTATCTATCCTCAACACTTATTTGGACATTCCCAAGTTCAAAATGTTGACATTACAACAGCTTTTACCTCTGCTGGGCAAAGACCACTGGATGGTGACTCTGGATCTCAAGGAAGCTTACCTTCATGTTCCTATCAGGCTGAGCTGCAGGAAGTATCTGCGTTTTCGGGCTGGGACTTCTCATTATCAGTTCTCTGCATTGCCCTTTGGCTTATCTACTGCGCCCAGAGTGTTCACAAAAGTTCTGGCTCCAGTGATAGCTTTCTTCAGGCTAAGAGGAATACAGATCTATCCTTATTTGGACGATTGCCTGATTCTGGCCCAAGGAAGGGACGAACTTCATCTACAGTATGTGGTAGCAGTGCTAAGATGCCTGGGGTATTCTGTGAACGAAATAAAGTCCAGTCTAGTACCCTCTCAGGACATGTGCTTTCTGGGTGTGAGACTGAATACAGCATCCCAGATGGCCTTTTTGACCCCGGACAAACAAAAGAATCTTTCTCTGTACTTCCGTCAATTGTCTCATCAGTCCAGGCTGACTGCAAGGACAGTCCTTCAAGCCTTGGGGTTCATGGCATCTTGTATTCTAGTGCTTCCCAATGCCAGACTGCATATGAGGAAGCTGCAATGGTATCTCAAAACTATATGGACACAGCACTGCCAAGATATGGACACTGTCATTCAGATAATACCTTGCATTCAAAAGGAATTTTTGTGGTGGGCTCAGGAATGTCACCTAAACAAGGGACTCTCTGTGACCCGGCCAGAGGCGAGTCAGATTCTAATGACAGATGCCTCAGACAAAGCTTGGGGAGCTCATCTAAATGGAAAATGGGTACAAGACACGTGGCCTGCCAGACTTCAACATCTACATATCAACTTGAAGGAGATGTTAGCAGTCCAATTTGCATTGATAGCCTTCAAAGATTTACTCCTTCCAGGGCAGGTGTTGGTTCTAACAGACAACACAACTGTCATGTGGTACATCAACAAGCAAGGGGGAACACATTCTTATCCTCTATGCAGACAAGCAATGATTTTGTGGGAGACTGCTCTCAGTTTACAGCTGAATCTTCAAGCAAGGTTTCTGCCGGGAGCACAGAACTCCTTAGCAGATGTGTTAAGCAGATGAATTATGGATCCCCACGAGTGGAAATTGGATCCTCATGTATTTCAGAAATTGACAGTGTTATGGGGAACTCCAGACATAGATCTGTTCGCTTCTCCACTAAACCACCAGCTGCCAAAGTTTTGCACAAAAAGGTTTCATCCCACAGCTTGGAAAGTGGATGCTCTTTCATTCAGTTGGAGCAAGCTTCATGTGTATGCCTTTCCACCTCTACCTCTCCTCCCAAAGGTACTCCTAAAGGTCAGACGGGACAAGCCAAAGATGATTCTAATAGCTCCGGATTGGCCTCGACAGCACTGGTACCCATTACTGAGAAGCCTGGTACGGGAACCTCCATGGCCTTTGCCTTCGATTCCACACCTACTGTCTCAGGAGGACAGTCATTTACTCAATGTCAAACTCCACACTCTTCACCTAATAGCCTGGCATATTCTGTTTTAAACCCTGGAGGGTGCCAGCTTCCACAGCAAGTTTTGAATGTTATTTTGGAGGCCAGAAGGCCTAGTACAAGGAAAGTGTACGCAGATAAATGGAAGAGATTTTTCTTTTGGAGTGCAGCAAAGCAATTTGATATTTCTGAACCTAATTTAAGTGTGGCCCTTAAATATCTTGCTGAGTTACTGGACAAAGGTTTGTCCTTCTCTTCTATTAAGGTTCATGCTGCAGCAGTTTCTGCACATTATGACTGATCCACCATTATTTTCTCATCCTTTGTTTAAGCAATTTCTTAGAGGGGCAAAGAATATAAGACCCCCACGTAGAGCTCCTACTCCTGCTTGGGATCTCAATTTTGTGTTGGAGAAACTCACTCTACAACCTTTTGAGCCTGCAGCTACTGCCGAATTGAAATATATATCATGGAAGACTGCATTTTTGTTGGCCATTACCTCTGCGAGAAGGGTTTCTGAATTACAGGCCCTTATGGCAGTTGAGCCTTTCTTAATTTTCCATAAGGATAGAGTATCTTTGCGTACTAACCCTTCCTTTATGCCTAAAGTGGTTTCTAGTGTGGCTTTAAACCAAACTATTCATTTGCCTACATTTTATGCAAACCCCCAAAATAAAGGGGAAAAGATTTTGCACACTTTGGATATACACAGGCAGTTGCGTTATTTGAGCAGAACTAAAGGGTTCAGGCAGTCTCAGCAGTTATTTGTTTCCTTTGCTTTGGGTTCTCAGGGCAAGCCTGTGTCAAAACAAACTATTTCTAAATGGATTGGTTTTTGTATTGCTTTCTGTTATTCCCATCATGGTAAGGAGATTCCAGCTGGGATTTGGCCTCATTCCACTAGGGCTACTGCCACGTCTACAGCATTTTTAAGGGGGGTGGCAACTAAAGATATTTTGGAGGCAGCTACTTGGAGTTCAGTGCATACTTTCTCTAAGCATTACCACCTTCCACTTTACTCTAAATCTAGGGCTGGTTTTGCCACTGCAATTCTACAGGGCATTTTGGCAGCTCCTCCTGCTTTATAGCTTTACCATCCTCCCTTACCTCTGCTTTGGGATTCTACCCAAGTGTAAGGACTGCAGCAATGTGAGATGAAGAACATAGTACAGTTTTGTACCTACCATAAATGTAGATGTTCGAAGATCTACATTGCTGCAGTCCAATTTACCCTCCCTCCATCCCCTCTATATTTAGAGGCAGTTGTGTGGTTTGGGTTGCAAATGTTGGGGATTTTGTATATATTGTGTACATATGTTTAGTGCAAGGGTGGTTAGTTGTTTTTTGTTGTCTTTTGGGTTTGACCTTTCCTTTTAGGGTCTTCTGACATCTGGGGCAAGAAAAGACTGAGGATATGACGTCTGTCATGCGCATTTGTACCCTGACGTCCTGATGTCAGTCTAAAGCGCCTTGACCGACGTCAGCCTTGTACTTTGATATTCGGGCCGACCGAGGACAGCGGACTACCCAAGTGTAAGGACTGCAGCAATGTAGATCTTCGAACATCTACATTTATGGTAGGTACAAAACTGTACTTTTCTGTGGCATGGGAGCTTGAGCATGTGCTTTAGTAGTCTGTGGTTTAATACGCACATTGGAAGAAGGTCTGAATACACCCTCAGAAGCCAGTGCCTGCACAACAGCTCCAGACCCATCCAAGGTAGAGACATCCGCAGGTTCCATATCTGAAGCATCTCGTGGCATACCGGACTCAGAATGGGTCTCAGCAGAGGCCTGTGAATCTGTAGAAGTGGGTATCGGGGGCTGCAGACACACCTCACTGAGTACCGGCAGATTGGAAACTAGTTTAATGGAAGTGTAGTCAGCAGTTTTGGACCTATGCAGTCTTTATCCTTACTTTTTTGGGGGAGATCAGTAGTCTGATGGCTTATTGAAGCCATTTTGGAATACGGAGAATGAGCGCGAAAGAATTTAGCGACAAACCTGACAATGAACAGTTTGGGCATTAAACAAGGCACAAAACAGACAGCGAGGAACGTCATGGTCCGGGCCTAGACAGATGACTCAGGAATGAAAATCTGAGGTATTAGTTTTCCACATGCTCTAACTGATGTCAGAAAAAGTTAATGCAAGAAAAAAGGATCCCCAAAAGGGTACTCAGCTTTAGAAAACTTCTGGTTTGAAACTAAAAATGAATTTTAGTGGCTGACCGGCACTTGTGAACTGCTTCAGGCTCCCATGCAGTAAGAAAAATTGATGTAATAGCATCAGTGGTATGTTTTATACACCTGACATCATGGAAGAAGCAACAGCATCCAATGCAGAAATCCCAAGACTCTGGTATTCGGGCCGACTTGAGTGCTACCTGCAGGCAGACAGCCCAAATGTGATTACTGCAACAGTGAAACACTATGAACATCTATGAACAGACAAATTCATGCTATCATTGGTATGACTAATTTAATATTTCTAAATCCACCAATTGGATGGTGGGGCAGGGTTTAGGTGGTACTTGCTACTGTGCATCCTGTGAGGTAATGTTCTAATATAAAGCCAAAAAAATTAAAGGATTAAACTCTGGCTATACACTGACTTTTTGGGAACACTACTTCTGTAGTTCCAAATGACAATCTGTACTGCTAGTAAATCCCAAATGATCTTGCTTGGCAAATTATCTATTTAAAATGGTTAGTATCGATGGAAAAAGATAAGTGCTCTATAGGACCTACAACATTGCTACAATACCACAACAATTTCAGACAGATTAGGTGCACCTCATTAGTGGGAATGTACACCAATTTATGCATTTCTGTTCCTAAAAAAGCCCAAGAAAATAGACAAAGTGGCTATACAAGATTAGTATAGGGGATAGCCAGACAGCTAGCGAGAGAGAAAGACCGGTGTGGAGGAGGATTTAAGAGCAGGATCTGGGTAGCATACCAGAAGCATGCTTAAAAGGTGTTGATCAAGTATGAGAATGTAAACAAGGGTATGAGAAATTTCACCAATATAAAAGAAAAAAGTACTACAGCCAGAGTGAGAATCGGATTAGAATAGTAGGAATAAGAGTCAACACTAGCTTTAAGAAACTACTTTAGGTCATCAAGTAAACTACCCAAAAGAGAAGGTCTTTTCTGCATACCTAGGACTGTCAGAGGGTCACCAGCACAGAATGCACATTAGTTTACTGTTACAGCAGGAATCACTATACATGGTCTTGGAGTGAAATTGCAGCCCTTTTTTTTTTTTTTTTTGAAGGTAAAAGTACTCCTCCCCTATGTGGGACTGGCGAGAATTGATGCAGTGCTCAATAGATGCACAAGTCAAACTGTTACCAGATCTTTCCTGAGGTCAGTAATATTGAAGTGCTATGTAAAAGCAGAAGCACACCACAGCATACCAAACCACCACATTCTCCACCACACTGCATTATAGCCAGGCATATACTGCCACTAAAGAATGACGAGCCCATTTCTCTTGCACATTAAGCAGTACCGTTGCTCGTTCAAAGCTTCATTCTGTTTGCAGCCCTGCCCCATGGTTGTAGTACAACAGCTGTCGTGACCAAAGCAAACATCCCACAGCAAGGTTAATGCTTCACATCTACCAAACATGCCCATCTATTGCATCAAGAGGGCATAAACCTATTCAAAAGTACAAAATTACCCATTTAAGCAATTCGGTGTCTTGTCAATGTGGTGCATCATGTACACCACTATCTAGCAACTGTACTGCCATCTGTGGTATGCAGTATTCATCCAGCCCCCCTTTTCTACACAAGGTTGGGGTGTCTCGTCAGCCATTGCCATCTTTAGATTCAATGCCACTCCTACCTTAGACGGTCACACCCAACTAGTACTAGTTCTCAATCAATTTGCCTCTTTGGACAGTCATTTCTTCTTGCTTACTTCTTCCTGGACCCTAATCTAAAGTCTTCTCCTTTTCTGGACATGTACCCAAACCATAATTTGTTCATTTTGACCTGCCCTGAAACTGGAGCAATTCACATCCCAACATATACCTCACCTCTGAAACTTCCACTACATGTCTGAGTAGCACCCTTGCCACCTTCAAGGTAAACCTAGTTAACTGGTTGGGCAGCCTCAAATTCTTTCCCAGTGTACACTGCTTGCCCTCCTTGAAGCTAGAGAAATTTTGAATAGGTTTTTTGGCTAGGCTTCAAATGGTCTGCATACAGATGGCTAGTACTTTGCCCTTTTGTCAGTCAAGTAATTACGCAGGTTGTCTCCTTGCACCAGCTGCTCCCCTCAAATTTTGAGCACTGGTATTGTGTCCTTATTTTGGATAAGAATGTAGAGCAATCCATGGCCTTTGTCAGAGAAATGTGCTGTAGGTGAGCCAGCAACAGTTAAGGGCAGCATAAAATTACAAAAAACAGGAAAAAGTGTAGTTTAAAAGCTGGTAAAATGAGCCCATGGAGTTGTGTGCTCAGTTGGGAGTTAACAAAACTTGCATTTCTTTAACACGGACTGGTATGCATGGTCACCCACTCCAGATGCCAACCAAGTGCATGATGCCTGATGAAAAGCTTATCCTAGAATAAGCAAGCCAAAAACAAAGTAGTCCACTCAAAGCCAAGCTTTAAAAGTAAAGGCTGCTCCACCAAGTGAGCCCAAATAAACAGCCGACTAACCCCTAAAGTACACTAGTGTCTATGGGCAGGATTTCCCAGTTTCCTCAAGTCTACTTGAAACCTCTCCTCACTCCAAGTCATGCCAAAATGAACCACTGTGCCTCAAAAGTTGGTGCATAGAACCAACTGAAGATTTGCATTTATTGTAGCTTAAAATGTCAGATGCTGCCTGTAGAAGCCCTTGCACACAAGGTTGAAAGTTTTTTATACTGCTCAGTTTGGTGTGTGGTAGTCAAGAAACCAAGTGCCACCTGCCATTCACAACTACAGGATGAAAGTTAGATTCCACCCCCATTTCATGCTCATTTACAGCCAATTTTTTATCTTTTTGTACAAGTAACTGAGCCCTTCACATCCCAGTAGACAAACTGTCAATACAGATCTCTGAAGGTAGAGAGCATGGTTTATCTAGTAAAGTTATAATTTGGTTCACAGCAAAATGATTTAGAACAGGCCACAATTGCTACTAAAACCCTACGCAATGTTGTAGGAACAGCTCTTTAGTGCAAGCCATGTAAGGAGTTTAATGGCTTCGTCACTTGCTTCAAAACATTACAAAAACCTCATTCTGATATTTGTACACTACAAAGTTGTAAGCTCTTGATTAGGACAGCTCATGACCACACTTACCAGAACAGGTCTGTTACAATAGCAGCTGAATTCCCAGCAGTACTTTGGATTTGAATTTCTTTACTATGCAAGAATATGCTGTGAATTAAGCAGAGTGTTAAAGCTACCAGTCTTGAGGGCCAAAAGTTCCACCTGAAGTGTCACTTGAGACAGCAGAGGTAAAAAGCTCTAGCACAATTGACAGTTAAAGGACTCTGAACAGATTTTATCAATGGCTTTTGTAGCACATCCTTATCGCTGCAGACTTCTGCTGCTACACCCACAAGACACATTTTTCCACTAATAGTAGAGGCCCTACAAAACAGATTTCCAGTAAAAACATCTGACATTCTTATCCTGAAAGAGCAGTTTCTTCATGAGCCACATACCCCAGAGCCACCTTTACTTTTTCAAGTGCCATAAATTCCCCACTGCAAAATGGGAGTGGGAGCCATTACACAAACCCTGGGCTTTATTCTACTGATTTAAAGTGACCCTTTCTCACTCCACCAATTATTCCACTTGTTTTCATGAGTTTGACAAAGATTTGTCCACTAGATGGCACCATGTACCTTTGCCATTACATTTAGAAAGACAATATAGGGTACTAAGAGCTCTTTAAGTGGCACCAAGGCAAATGGGTGCGCCTTCTTTGAAGGTTGGGCTGGCAACTCAGCATTGTAAAAATCCACTGCCAAATCATTAGTGGACCAGAGTTCTGCTATGGCAACCCCCAACAGGGAAAAAGAAAAGAGCATCTCCTACAAAACAGTGAATTAAAGTTGTGGGAATTTTACTGTTGGCTTTTCCCATCTGCAGGAATATACAACATCTAAAAGTTTCTATGAAGGTTCTTAAATCATTTGTTACAAAGCCAATTAAGCTTTCTGTACATTCTACTTGGCAACAGGAACTTAGCAAGCAGAGAAAGCCATGACTAGTGAAATAAATCTGTTCTATTTTTAGGTACACTTATTGCTGGACTAGGTTTTAGAATGAGAGACTATAGTATACAGGGATTGCAAAATGGGCATTTCGCAAAACTTAAATTTTAGTAACATTACAGAGCTCAAAGCCTTAACGGTGAAATGTAGGTGAATACATCCCTGGGATAAACATATGTACATTATATAGGAAATTAATGCAAGTGTGTACACACCACTGCATAAATATATGCAAGCAATTCTTTTAAACTATTAAGATGCTTGACACGCAAAATACTCATTTAGTGGCTTATAGCAAAATCAATTTTAGTTCATTCACTGCTGGAAATTGACAAATTCCTCCATCTCCAAATGATGGAAGCTGTACTCTATACGTAGATGGACAGGGCCAAACACCCTTCTTGGCCACAATGCTTATAGTGCAACCACCACTCAAACAAGTACATCTTGAACATGAAACTTGGCAACTTGTGTTATCACAATTGGAGGCCCAAAATGCAGGTTCAAAAATACTAAGTTAGGTGGTCTGACAGATGCTAGCTAGCATTGATGGCACCCAAGGAACAAATGTGAGACTAAGTCAAACAGTTGTGGACAAGTAAATGTGAAGGGCTTTAGTATGGTGGCAAGTTGTGCAGAAGTGAAATACCACTTTCTTCCCACAGTTTGACCTAGTAAAGTGTTAATGCTGGCAAGGTAGACAGTTAACATTACAAGCAAGAGGCAGAGATTGCCTTCATGACCAGGAAAGAGAAGTAACAGTTGTGCAGATGCTCAGACTGCTGAAGTAGCCTTAGCTTTATGGGTCAGACAACAGCTGGCCAGCTTCCAAAGCTTTAGGACACCTTCCATGTACCCAGACAGCTCAAGTTACGACTGACTACAGTTATGGGCACCAAGTCCTTGAGCTTTCAGGCCAGTAGATGGGCTTATCCCTAAAAGGGCACTGCTAGGAAAAATAAGTGTACACACCCTAGCATAAATAACTTTCCTAAACAAGGGGGAATGCAGGGAGCAGTTAATGCAGCAGTGAACATTCAAATATCTGCAGTTAGTTTACTTAGACAAATGTACTCTGGTCATTACAATGATCACTGCTGCAGTAGCCTTAGCTTTATGGGTAGGTTACCTAGCTCTTCATTTGGAAGTAAAAATGATTTTCCTTGTTGGCGGGTTCAAATTTGACATTGGCTTCTCTAGCAAAACTATGATCCCAAGCAGGGGCCACCATTTTACCTGTAGGCTCCTTATGTAAAACCCCTTTCAAGATTTTGACAATTTATAGCCTTAGAGGAGGAGCCATGGAAGAAAAGTTAAAAATGTCACACGATAATAGACTAGCAACTCAAACCAAACCACATAACTATCCCCAGTGAGGCAGCAGGCGCTGCCTCCTAGTACCTGCTGCACAACTAAACAGATCTAAAAAGGAATGAAGACCCTATATCCGGGCAATCAAATGGAGTATTGAAGTTGGGAGTGCATCAAACATACCTTTTGAGTGGATCCAGTCTGAAGCTTGTGGCAACTGTTCCTGGCCTGGGCCAGAAGGTAGTCACCACAATGTTCTTGGGGGGGGGGGGGTTCATTCTGAAGATGAAGTACCCTGAATATTAGCGGCAAGGCATAAAGAAACATTCCTACCCAATGAACAGGCACCCATCTTCCAGGCCTTCTTCCATAGTCCTGGAACAGAATCCTACCAGTTGATTGTTCAAAGGGTAGGCAAAAGTCTTCAACTCCCCATAAATGGATCAAATCTTGGGAGACTGACTTGGTTCCTCTTGCTTGTTGATGGCACCAAATGATGTGGTAATGTTTGAAACCAGTTAAGAGGTCTTGAGGACCATGCAGGGTTGAGTAGAGTGCATTGATCATGGCAAGCATCTCCTAGATATTTAAGTGCTTCCATCTGTCCTTGCTGCCCCACACCTCCTGCACTTTTACCCCTCCTGAATTTGCTCCCCAAGCAAAGTCTGATATGTCTGTAGTGACTGCTTTGGAGCAGTGAAGGGGAGATTCAAGAACATCTGTTCTCTCCAACCAAATATCTTTTCTGAGAAGCACCAGGATTTGGGGAAAGGGGCAGGGTCTATGTTCAGACCAAGATTTTAGATACCAATGTATCCCATACAGAGTCTTGCCTGGGGTGCCAAGAAAATCGGGTGCCCCAAGACCCAAAATCCTGAAGTATTCTCTCAGGGATCAGTGAGTGGAAAACTTTAGAAACTGGTCTAGATAAAATCTTTTCCTGTGGGGGGGGGGGGGGGGGTTCTTGAACTGAACTGTCTAGCTGACATCCCAGGAACACAATCATGCGAGACTGTTTCAAAATACTCTTGAAATCTAGACATTCAACACTTTGAAAAAAGCTCTGCAAAGATGAGCAAGTGGTCTAAATATTGAAAAAAGGATACCCTGTAGCTGGCAATGAGCTGTAATTTTAGCTAGACATTTGTTTTCCAGGAAATTCTGACTGGACACCAGTGCTTTTTCAGTGGATGCCCAGGGAAGAGAGCTCCACATCATGTACATGAGAAAGTTGCAGCAATAGTAAACATTACAGGTTGTTGCCTTTAATACAAGCTATATATACACAGTAAAAAAGTTAGTTAAGATGGTTAATATAAACAAACTAAGTTGTCAGACAAGATTTTAAAGTATGTAAAAAGACGAGCTAATTCTGACTGGTTAGTAGTGGCAGTATTATAGTTGGGCTAAGAGTGTAGCTGTGAGGGGGTTATTAGTCTGGCTTAGAACAAGAACACAGCCAGTGCAAATTTAAGTGGAATTAGAGCATCATGAAAAGGCTGCTGGAAGGCAGAGTAGTGAAGTGGAAGATTGTTCCAAAGTTTAGATATGGTACATGAAAATATGGCTATATGGCTTCTGCAGAGTTTTTGGGTTTGATAACAGCGAGTTGATTTTTGTTACTTGATCTTAGGGGCTTAGTGGAATGATAGGGTTGGAGAAGAGTTTGAAGGATGTTAAGGAGGTGGTTAATGAGAGGGGGAGTTGAGAGTTATAGCCAAATTTAGTTAAAGGGAAATGCAATGATAGCTGCGGTAGGGGTTTCCAGTGGCAAATTTAGCAATTTTGTTGCAACAAGCATCCAGCTTGTGTAGGTCCAAGGTTGGCCAGTATGGGGGATGCATAGAGTAGGGTGGAGATTAGGTGGGAATTGGCTATGGAGATTCTAGCCACTTTAGTTAGGAATTGGTGGCTTCGATGTAATGCACCAAGTTTGTGAACTGTTATAGTAAGAGATGTGGGTGTTAAAATCTAAGTTTGTCTTTCCACACAGTAATTATGGAGAGATTATGGTATTGTCTTTGGCGAGAATGCTGAAGGGGGTGTTTTAGGTGGCTTCGGAAGGCTGGAACAGAAGTTTTGTCTTGGGTTTAGTAGGAGCTGAGCATTGGGATAGCCAGCTTTCTACAGAAGAGAATTATTCCTGTGAGATTTGTAGTTCTGGTGGAGTGGGGGCAGAGCAGATGAGTAGAGTCATCTGTGTACTGTCAAGACATGCTTGTGTGGTGGCAGTATGTAGGGTGTTCTTAAAGGTGAGAATAGCAGAGGGCCAAGGATAGACCCTTGGGGAACTTGAGTGTAACTGGGAGGTGAGGTGATAGGTTATCGTCCCAGATTACTGATTGCTGGCATCAGTATAGATAGCTGTGGAACCAGTTGCAGGCAGATTGCGAGATGGGGAGTGTAGAGAGTAGTAACTCATGAGATACCATGTCAAAGGCCTTTGAGAGAGCTAGAAATACAGCAGTAGAGAAGAGGCAATTGTTTTTGTGATGAAGTAAAGTTTTGAAGGAGAGCAGAGCGGAGGTAGTGCTGTGATATGGCCTGAAACCATCTTTGGTTTTGGAGAGGAGATTAGTTAGAAGGTAGTTGGAGACTTGGGTGTTTATACATTTTTCAAGCATCTTGTAGAGGGGAGAGGATAGCAATGGGGCAGTAATTGGAGAGGTCTGTGGAGGGGGTGCCTTTGTGGAGGGGAATGTGGGATGGTTTCCATATTGAGGGAACAGCCTTCTGTTATGGAACGGTTGATTAGAATTGAAATTGGGTAGGCTAGTGTTATCAGCTGCAATTTTCAAGTATTCAGAGTGGAGGCTGTCAGCTGAGAGTTTGATGGGTTTAAGTTGACAGTTATGTTGGAGGTAGGTACCGAGGTGAAGAGGAAGAGTCTGGGGTTTAGGGTTGTTGTAGGGAAGTGTTTGTTTAGAGATGTTATAGTTTCAGTGAAGTGTTTGTTGAAGAATTCAATACTGCTGGAGGAGGGGGGAAATAGATGGCTGGGGGATAGCCTCCTTCCCTGGGTGGAGGATAGTGTTAGTGGACCAGAATTGCTTAGGGTTGTGGTTGGTAGAGTTTAGGGAGGATTTATAGTAGAGGGATTGGTCTAATTTTATATGCTTTTTGGCTTTATTGTGCAGTTCAAGGAATGATTGCCAGTTATTTTGTGAACTTACTCTTGGTGCAGTGGAGAGTTCAAAGTGTAAGGTACGGAACTGAATGTGAACCAGACCAACATTAAACACGCTAGAAGCCTGGATGAATAGGGATGAGAACAAGATGGGGAAAGTCTTATCTGAGGAAGAACTTCCAGGAAAGGAGAAATTTCCTCCCACTGCCATCTGTAGAACTTATTTTTAGAATCCATTTTCTGAAGCAATCTGTTGCCAGAGAAAAATGCTGATCCAGACTTTCAGGACAGAACAAAAAGCCAGGGCGGGAGGGGTTCACAAGGTCTTCTGGAATAGTCTACTTGGACTGTCCTTTGTTTTGGGAGTTTAGTGCCATCTTTGGAATCCCCCTTTGCCATTTCCAAAATTTTCCTGAATTTGAAGACTATAATCAGTTTGTCAAAATTGGAAGAAAAAATCCCTTTGACAATTTGGAAAAGGGCTGAAAAACCTTGAGATTCCTTTGATCAGCTTGCCCCTTTCGTTATACTCTTGATAAGTCTACAGCACATGGGTGAAACCATCTCCAGCCAATGAAGGAATTCAAATCTCCTAAACATCTGGGAGGGTCTGAGAATGCAGCCATGCAAACCTTAACAGTACACCACTTCTGGGCTATGACAACTGGTAATGGGGTCGTACACACTGCAAATTGGTGACCTGTGCAACTGAAAATTCTTTACAGGATTTTCCTCAAACTGCAGATTAGGTACTTTCACAAGTTGTCAGAACAAACTAGCTTGAGAATTCAAAATTGGAGATCAAAGTTACAAATTTTCCTATCCTTACAGAAAAGGTAAGATTGGAATTAGCCAAGTACTTGGCAGAAGAGGGATCAGGTAAGCCTACAGCTGCCAGGTCAGATTTGAGACTAGTACATGAAATTTAAAAGATGGAACTTTATACATTCTACCTACATTTCTAGTTGCAGCTAGAAAGGTAGACATCCTCTAAAGTAAATAGAACATGGAGAGTTCTGGAAAAATTTAAGTCCTCTTAATATTTGAGGAACTGAAAAACCTCTATTCTCCCACCAAACACTTAGATTCTAGTAAGTCTGACAGTAACCTGCACAGGGACAACAGTGAGCTCAGTCAGATCAGGAAAAACCCTGTAGCCTTCCCAGAATCTGAACTCCAGGAAGAAAGGAATCCCTCTTTTTACCAGGGAAAAAAAAAAACTTTACAAGAAGCAATACCCTGAACAAAACCATGTAAGCCACTCCCACCCAAAGAATATACATGCTTGTTTTCTGTGGACAGGGAAAGTGGGACCAACTGTTAATGGCAGCATCTGCTTCCTAAGGATAGGCAGAGCATTGCCTGTTCACTCTCCCAGGACTAACAATGACACTATTACCCACTGAAGGGAGAGCGACTGTCAGAACATGGCTAACCCATGGTCCATGGTGGCTGCAGGTGATAAACCAGAGATCTAGGATAAAACAAGTGCTCTGATATACAACAAACTGCCACAACAGTCCCCACCTGCAGCTGATAAAAACTGCTAGCCTGCTGTAATAAAGGCAGTTTAACTTTTGCTGGTGGCTGGAAAGACCGACCACGGGACTGGTAGTCTGTTCCATGGTCAAGCCAATAGCAGTACCAGTTTCCTCCCTTGTAAGACTAGCAGCAATTTCCAGTAAAACTACCAGTCCACAAAACTTTTTAACAAAATAATAAAGTGCTTTACAACACTGTCCGCCCACAAAGAAATTTTTCCACAAAGTTTTCCATTTATGTCGATTTAAACATAGCATTTGTTTACATTACTGTTAAAGTAGGTTAGTCTTGACAGTCCATTTTTCTCTCTCCCTCAAGTAAATGAAGTTCGGGGGGGGTCAGATTTATCTGCCAAACAAAAGGAAAGCAAAATAGACCGTATCCTTGAAAGTCAGAGGCACATACTCTCCTTAACATTAAAGCTGAAGGGCTGCTCCAAAAAGGTTTGAGCACCTGAAAGGTGCCTTGAAGCGGTCCTTGGCAAGATACAATCCGTATAGCCAAGGCTAATGCAGCAGTTATCCATAGGAAATATGCTTAATATCTTAAGAGCCACATTGCATACCGGCATAAGAGTTAACCTTGGAAAGCATTGAGTGCCGACTGGTTCCAACATCTGTGGCCTTGGCCCTAGAAGCCAACAAGGCTGCCTTGATTCTGTTCAAGTCCCCCTTCCCCATGATAATTATGAGGGGACTTTTGAGGTTTAACATTTTTGTGTGGTAGGCAAATACAGTTGTACAGAAATGAAAGGTTACTACTCTGATGGGTAAAAATTCAGTTCCAGAAGTGGTACTGAGGGAGTCCTATAGGTTTTAAGCAGTTTGTGTAAAGGGGGGATTGTTCCGACAGGATTGAAGTTTAAGCAATGGTTTCCCAAATCCCAGTGAGGTCTAGTTTACGTAAAAATATCTATGCATGTACCTGGTCAAGGTGTTAACGCTACCCATGTTGACTAGGGGTGAACTTCATTACAAGGAATTTGTACTTTGATTGCTGGGATGAGGTACTAAATCAAAGTCTAGATTTTTACCAGCTAGCAGGACAGTAAGACTAATACCAATGGAACATGGTCAGCAAACAATGCTTCCAGTCTTAGGAAAGACTTTTAGAAGGTTGGAGCATCTGGAACACAGAAGATAGTCTGTCAAGTTGTGCTGGATTGGAATTTGTATACAAAAGCAAAAGGGCATATTTTAGGAGTTGCCCACAAATAGAAATATCCAAGCTGCACAATTGAGAGAAACTAGGCAAGTAACTAGGTAAGAATTGATGCACCAAGACTAATCTGCCATGAAAGCCATGCATGAAGCCTCATTTTGTTAGTGTAAATTGTCAGAGCAATGACATTTTTCCTTGTGTTGAAAGGAAATTCAATGAAGACATACATAGACCACAAAATGCAGCAATAAGGACTAAACAGTGGTCACATGAAATTCCATTACAAAAGGAATTAAACTTTTGGCTATTAAAATGTCTACACACAGTTCTTATTCCAAAAAAATAGCCCCTTGCCCAACTGATTCATTGGTGTTCTAGCCCTTCTGTGGCCAGCCAGCTTCCACTTAACACGCATCTAAACATAAATGTGCCAAGAGTAATGGATTATCCAGCTGTGAGGCGCAAGTATTTATTCAAACTGGAGGCAAACCTCTCACTACCTGCATCAGTAACATAGTATTTTGCATCATTCCAGGATTCCAGTCTTAACCAAGCCTAGATAATTCACTTTCACACTAACCCACATCCTTACTAGTCTCCAATTAGAATCCTCAGCTCTGCAAGTCTACACCCAGCAGCCTTCCTTGGTAAATTTCTAGTTAAGGACTTCAGTTAAAGCAGATTGTTAACTGGTCTGGTGAAGGTTCAGAGGGCGTGAGGTGTCACACCATGTGATTAGGACTGTCCACAGGGTTGTAGGTGGTTACCACACTACTTACATGAAGGTCTTTAAAAGACTAGCCATGTGTATTCAATATAATACTAGAGAACCCCCAATATAAATGATCTTGCCTAAAATTCAAGATTAGCAGTGACTGCCCATATCGCGGAGCATCATAGGTGAAATCCTCAGCAGGAATTTACAGTTTCCCATCCAGGTTATGCTTAAACAGAGTCCTAGTGAGACTGATGTGAATTAGTAGCCTATTCCAGAGGAAAGATAATCTGACATCTGTCTCCCCAGCACGTCCTATTTATGCTGCAGGCCAGGTTAGGGTCCCTGGAGCAGATGACCCTTATCCCATCTGACTTGCAGATTTGCAGCATTTCCATTACATTTGGATCACAGATTGCTCTGTAGGCCAGGCACAAGTGTCCTGTAAGTCGTCTTACACTGCCAAGTACAGTGACAGTGACTTTAGTCTGTTAACGTAGGACATGTGCTGGAGACCCTGTATGCGAGGGCTGTATACTTGTGGTACAACAGTCACCCATGTTGAGGACCTGGCAGAGAATATTTGAGCCCCTTGTGGGGCTGCATACTGCTTGTTCCAGGACATTAGTGTTGAATTCCAGGTACCTTTGTGTGAGCATGTTGGTACTCTTAAGTTTCCTCAAGTCAATGGAGGGATAGTTAAAGCCACCAAAGACTAGTTGAAAGGGGACTTCCCCACAGTTAGTTGAACTTGGGAGCAATTTCATTAGGTTTGCATCATCTTTGAAGACTACAGACAGTCCTCTGGTTCTCGCACTTTCATTTTGCAGTCTGAAAGTGTGAAAGGCATTGCAGCCTTGCAAGGCTGGGGCACTCTGTGGCCCTAAACCAAATGTGTGACTGCAGACATCCTTCAGGAAGAGGAGTGCTTCCAGAAAGTGCAATTTCTGATGTAAACTTCTAGCATTTAGCAGCATAACCTTTAAATTTGTGAGCTATTCACATTGGAAATTTTGTTCTTGAAACCTTGCCTAGACACTACGAGGGAGACAAGAGTCTTCTGAAAGCCTAGAGGTGACAGGTGAATACCATATCTAGCAAAGCAGCATGGTCTAGCAACCATGTCATCCCCGGCTGACCGAACAAGACCCCCTTAGAAAGACAATGGAAGTCAAGCCAATTTAAGTCCATTTTCACTGTGGTATCATCCTAGATGAGGGGAGAATTCTGCTTAAGGCTAGGGACATGCCTACCTGGGATACATTCAGAGCTCAAGCATGTCTCTTCATATAGTCCAGTGAGGTACAAAGTCATTCACACAGACATGATCTATAACAATCACAAAGATACCTGTTGGAGAGACTTGAGTACATGTGTGATCAGACAGATCCTGGCACCCAACAGCTTACCATAATCTTCTTGCCCAGTGTGGTGAGTGGGACACTCACAATGGAACCAAAAAAAAAACACTTGGAGGAAATAAGGCTGCAGCTTCAAGTTCGAAGAAATTTATTGAGGAACACAGAAAAAGCTAACGCATTAACACTTCCCACTGTGTTTTCGATTCACGTTGGCTTCAGACAATAAGTCATCTGTGCTAGTCGTATAAATACTAAAAAGTCTTGCCAATCAAGCAATTAATCAATTACCACTATTTGCAAGGAGCAAGCATGAGATTGAAATCCATAAAAACAACTTTTTGCGAACCTTAACTCCCTTAAAATGTTTTTAATTAAAAAAAAAAAAAAAAGCTACACAGGTTAGAAAAATCCTTGAATGGAGAAGATTTGGTGAATTATCAGATTTAAGCCACCTGTTTGTAAAACCATTGAGATGCACTTATAGAAAAGTTAGGAGCCTTAACTCTTTGAAGGAAAAAATGGTTTGAACAGGAATAAGAGAAGTAAAGTGGGCACTTTCAAATGTGGAAAGTGTTCCCAATGTAACCATATTTGCACGAAAAATGCAATTTGCATTAATAGGGATATTTTAATCCAGAGTATGAGTTTCTCTAACTGATACAAATGGAATTATATATATTGCTTTGTGCAAAGTATGTGAGGCATTTTATGTTGGGAAGTCCGAAAGGAAGCTAAAGAATAGGATATACGAGCACTACTATGAAATTAGAAATAACTCTAAAAATGCATTGTACAGACATAAAAAGGAATGTAAAGTCAGCAACTTATGAATTTTTTGTATTGGAAGTAGTAGAAAAAAAATATAAGGGGAGGACCCTGGGAGACCTCTATAGAGTATAAGGAGTTATGGCAATTTTGCCTAGAGGCAAACTAATACCCAGGCCTGAATGAAGTTATTTCTATTGACCCAGTGTTCAAACTAAGGGCTGCCAAACTTTAGAGTTACTTTATGCATAATTGTATAGTTTTTAAATGTCATTTTTATATAAGTTTTAAATTAAGAATTTTGTATATTTTTAAAGTTTTTTTGTATTTTATAAAGTATTCAACACTGCATTCTTAGTAGATATTAATGCTCATGTTACTACACTTGTACTATATATTTTTAAGTTTTTTCCACTAGATGGCGCCAAGTTACAACTTTTGATACAAATTTTTTTAACACATATATATTTTTATTTTAGTTTATTAGTTTGTATTATCTTATGGCATTAATAGATATATTTATTATTAATTGATTTGGTTAGTATGTAAAAAAAAAAAATTTTTAAGGGAGTTAAGGTTCGCAAAATTATGAATTTCAATCTCATATGCTTGCTCCTTGCAAACAGTGGCTTTTGATTAATTGATTAATTGCTTGATTGGCAAGATTTTGTAGTATTTATATGACTAGCACAGATGACTTATTGTCTGATGAAGCCAACGTGAATCAAACGCAGTGTGGAATGTTAATGAGTTAGCTTTTTCTGTGTTCAATAAATTTCTTTGAACTTGAAGCTGCAACCTTCTTTCCTCCAAGTGTTTTTTGGTTTCGTTTTTGGATTTTTACACTTGGGTTCCATATTATTTGGATTGGACACTCACAATGGAGTTTAGGGGTTTACTTGGCCAACCACCACAAGGACCTTTTTAAGCCTACCCATGCATCCAAATCAGGCCTGGGAGATTAACCATTTACAGGCAGTCTGTGCCCATTACAAACATGGGTGCCAAACCAGGGATGAACTTTCCGTTTCCCATCCACATCCAATTGTCCAAGTTGCACTTAAATCGGGTAAGAGGAACTCTGCTTCACATGGTTGGGGAGCCAGTTCCAGAGACAGGGTAATCTCTGGGATACATACCAGTCTCACCAGCAGGTACTATTTATATCACAGGCAAGGTTTAAGTAGAGAATGGGTAATTCTGATGCTGTTTTGCAGATATGCAGAAGTCCAAAGTGGGGTCTGACAATGCCCTGTATGTCGTAGAATTCCCCCAAAAGCCTCTCTGAAAGAATACAGAGATACAGTCTTGAGGTGGTCTGCATAGGACATTTTACTTAAGCCATGTACTCTGAGGAACCTGTTCCAGTTATTGGATATGCCTGCTTAGGTACAGACCAAGAGGCATTGTACTCTACAGATCTGATAAATCCTAAATACACAGTGGAACAATGGACTTAATTGGATGCCATACCATTGTTTTACAAGTTGCACAAAATAGAATGATTTCCTCACTACTGTAGACACATTATGTTCAAAGGCTAGATTACTATCCATGTGTGTTCCCCCAAGTCCCTGACTACTGGGTCAACTCCAAGGGATGTGTTGTCAATATGATAATTACCAGTGTTTGTAACTTCCTGGAGTAGACCATTATGCATGCCATTTTAGTCTATGGCTCTGACACCAGTTGTCTGTCAGCCCCTCCAGGAGAGCAGGTCAGTGGGGAATTAAAGGACTGCGCCTAATTTACAATAATCTGCAAAATTTAGTCAGCCAAAGACCACTGACATTGGCCTTTAAAGTAGATGCCAGAAAGGAGCAGTGCAAGGACTGATCCCTAGGGGACTGTACTTGTGACTGGCCTCTTTGTAGAGGTGGACTCTACAATTCTAGCTTCCTGGGTCCTGTTTAAGCCAGTTGGCTATCCACCAGGTGACATATGAGTTTGTACCAAACAGTTTGTCAACAATGCCAGAGTGGGTATAGTGTCAAATGCCTTTGGCCAAGTCAAGGTAAGCACTGAAAAATTTTGCCCTCATACATCACTTTGGTGACCACCTCAAAGTCTTCCACCAAGATAAGTAGGCATGATCTGCCCTTGACAAAACCAAACTGGGTTGGGTCCAGTGTCTGGAGGTTTACTATAGCATTTGTGATCATTTCCAGAGGCTTGACAGGTCGTTTCAGGCTATTTAGAAAGGATTCATCTTGGGATATTGTCTGGGCCAACTGATGCAGTGTTCTTGGCCTTGGAGAAATTAAGGACCTATTCCCTAGTGATGGCAGGGGAGGTATATTTGATGGCGTTTCCTGAGGAAAGGTTGAGGGGGAGAAGGGTAAAGATGGAGTTTAATTAATTTAATAGCCTGTAGGTTTGCTACATCTTCTGGCTTAGTGCAGGTTGTTCCATTTACAATTAGCTCTGCACACAATTGTGTATTGCTTTTGCGGTTGTGGACATGGCTAAAGAATGCCTTGTGGTTGTTCTTAGCTTGGCAAGCCACATTTGCCTCAAATCTGGCTTTGGTAGACTGTCTTCGGACATTTAGTTTGAAGAGTGCTTTTATCCTGTTGAGCACTAAACCTCTTTTTGCCATGGATTTTCCTCCTTTTGTTAATGACCCTATTTTGTCATTCCACCAGGGTGGTTAGAGTTCTGTACTACTTCCTGATGGACACAAGCTGCCTTTAGGCAGCTATTAACATGCTTGTACAGGGTTTCTGTAAACAGTTCTGCATAGGCTACAGTGTTCAGGGTTTATGGAGGCTTGAAATTTTGCCAGGTTATCACTTAATAGCAGGTTAGCCTTAAATAGTTCCTGAATATTCCAGGTTTAGCTGGGGGTCCAGGTTTTATTTTTACTTTAAAAGGAGACCACATTGCAGTCTGACTTTGCTAGGGAAGACATTACATTAGGGGTGTGTGCAGCACTCCCAATATTAGTGAGGCCAAATCTAGTATGGCTGCATCCTTGTTTGGTGTACTGACAATCTGGTTCAGGGAGTGTGCGTTTATAGAATCCAGGAATCTCTGCCTGTGCGTTTGGGGTCGTATAGGATTTCCAGTTAGTGGGTAAAGTCACCCATGAATATGGTATTGGGATGTACGGTTAGTGTTGGACAAGATTATGTGGTATGGGTTTCCCCGAGTCAGAAGGGGACCTATAGCTGGCAAGGAAGCGATATTGGACTTTGCCTACAGTGATTTGAACATGGAGCATCTGAAGTGCATTGTACTGTCTGACCAGCCTTGAAGTCTGAGACAAACATCCACCTTTAGTCCCAATCTGCAATAGGTGGTCTAAATGTGTGGAAGGCATTATAACATTGTACTGTTGGTGCATTCCGCGGCTTTAAACCATGTCTCAATGACCACACAGACATTAGCATTCTCTAAGGTGGAGAGCTTCTAGGGAGTCGTCCCCCCCCCCCCCAAGACTTCTAGCATGGAATAGTAATACCTTTAGATTTTAATCACCCATGACTAAATTTGGTTTAGATAATGCTTTGCCTTGGGACTTATTTGGCAAGACACTGGTGCTTGAGTTGGTGGGTATTGAGTGCTGTATTAGGTGTAGTATGTTTGGAAGGTCTCTGGCAAGTACCTCTGTGTAGGATTGTTTGTGTAGGTGGTGAGCTGACAGCCTCTTCAGTGTTGCTGTTCTGTGCGAGAGCAAGGATTCTAGATTCTTAGTGTAGATGCTTCTCAAACTGTACTTTGGTGATAGGAGTAAAGGGCTGTCCGTGTACACGAGGCAGTTGCTACACTGCCTCAGGATACCCATGTCAATCAAGCTGGTAGGAGAAATGGAGGGAAATTAACCATCCATAATGCTCTGTTAAATCCCATTTTCACAGTGGGGAGAAAATGAAGGGGTGTGTTATAACGGGTCCCCTTCACATGGTAGACTTTTCAGAAAGTCGACTTTCATATGGCAGAGACCACATGATCGACTTTTGAAAAGTCAACCATGGGGAACTACCATCTCCATACAGTGTGGAATGGCAACATTTCCTCTTCTGCACTGTAGTGCAGGCTCGGAGTTGGTATATTTAAGTTACGGGGGTGTGGGGAGCTTGCCCCTCTAACAACTGAAAGTTAAGTCTTTGTGTGTTGTGTTTATTTTACATGGTCGGCTTTTCGAAAGTCTATCATATGGTCTCAGCCATATGAAAATAGACTTTCTGAAGAGTTTACCATTTCAAGTAGACCTGGTACAACTGAGTGCTCTACAAAGGGTCTACACTAGTGGGGGTTCTCTAAATGGTTTGATACTATTGTATATTCAGTGGCTTTGGGACTATTAAAGGGGCAAAAGTGCAGCTGAGATGCTCTGAGCAGCTAAGTGCAATTTAAGGACTTCAGCCAGCTCACTGGCAGCTACCAAGGGAAAATGCATCTGATGTTTGTCTATAACCTCCAATGGCTGCCCCCACTGTGTGGAGGTGCACTACACAGATTAATATAGCACAGCAGTGGGTCACTTGACTGTGGAGCTGCGTTTTAAGAAGCACAAACCCATATTAAGCCTGTCAATGGTGAGCAAATTGAATTAGACAATTTAACCAATAAAGTTCAAAACTGAGCCCTGTGCCAGCAGCTAACCAGATGGGTCCTAACTGTATTTGTGCCACGGGGGGGGGGGGGCTCTCCAAGAAATGGAGCACTAAACCAGGCTAATAAAAACCAGATTCAGCCAGTCTGAATCGTCTGCTAGAGTACACAGTGCAACAAATCAGCAAGAACAGTTAAAACAGCAATATAGCAAAAATACAGTACAAGATTGTACTTGTCAGAATGCAAGAATGCGACAGATTCCTTGGTGGAGTTTCCCACGCAAGGGTGAAGAATCTTAAGCAATCTTCGGTTGGGGGGGGGGAATAGAAATGCTTGTACTAAGATGCTGAGGCTCTATGAAAGTATATGGAGGTAGGTAAAAACTGCAGTGTTAAGCAGCATTCTACCACCAAGAATGACAATGACAAAATTATCTTCAACTACTGGATAAAGTTACTGACATTCTAATGGGATCCAGTACAGTCACGTGAAGAAATGGTTGAAAGATGAGCATGCTTTATCAGATATGAACTCCACTCCACAGAAGTGAAGTCAGTTCCACCTACAAACCTCCAAAAACAAGTGACAGTAAAGTTTACAATAGGAAATTATCCCAACCTGAGGGTTTCCAGAGTGTGAAGCACAGTACTATTAGACATGTTCTTCAGTATGTTGAGACATTCTAGGTT
Organism: Protopterus annectens; assembly: GCF_019279795.1. Taxonomy (NCBI): domain Eukaryota; kingdom Metazoa; phylum Chordata; order Ceratodontiformes; family Protopteridae; genus Protopterus; species Protopterus annectens. The sequence continues at coordinate 225,887,489 of NC_056725.1, read as the reverse complement.
CAGCATTGTAGGCAGTGGCTAAACAGCCAACCTGCTTTGCCAGAGAATTCTTGCTCTCTCCTCATGGCTCCAGATACTGGATAAAACACATCCAGTAGACTTTCCTGCAGGGGCTCAGTACCAGCACAGCAATTCCAATGCTCTCTGCTTGGAGAGCACTGCTCAGACGTACACATTGGAAGATGCCACAGCCTGTGTTTAAATATCAGGAAGTATTCATCTGTACACTTCCAGTAAGCATGAACAAGCACTAAACCCAGTTATGGAAGCTGCACAGAGCCAGCTACTCGAGCATACAAGAGTACGCACAGCAGTCTGAATACCATTTTCATTGACCAAACTGTAAACTGCCCCCACTAAGTGGCCAATTTCAAACTTGTGCCAGCAATACTAACCACATGTACACCAACTTGTGTACATCTCCCTCAAAACAGATCTCTAGGCTATTGCATCTCAGAAGTAACACTACCCTTAAATCCTACTGCACAGATCAATTGAAACCCAAGCTCAAAAACTCCAGTTAGGCCATCTTAAATTTCAAGGAGTCATACTTCCCAACATTTGACAAAGTGGCTAGATTTACTTTATTCCACAATTACATTGGAAATGTCAGAAGTAAACACTTCACTTATATAATCCAATTTATGTGGAAATTCCATGAAGTGATACAGATGAATACTTCCATCACCACAAAGAATAGTTAAGAGTCAACAAATACAAGACTATATAAATGCCCAGTCGATTCGCACCTCTAGCAACTAACTTGTGTGCCCACCCTAGGTGAGAATGTTGGTCAAAGATGCACCCTTATGGGTGTGTGTCCCTCAAACATAAGCAGTAAGGGTCGAAGGTGGGGTAGGGAGTCGGGGCATTTAAATCACACTCGGGCAAAACAAATGGAAGAGCCTCCAGGATGCCCTTTGGATCAAGAATAAGCGACAGCAATATCAGAGCAATTCCAGGGGCTAGAAGAAATTGGATGTGTGGCCCAAGGGGGTTGGGGCTGGGCCAGCAAAATGTCCCAAGGGGAACCAAAAAGTAAAAGGCTACCCAAGAAATAAAACTGCCACCTCTGATAAACCCACAAATCCTTTAAAACTGCATCAAGGCTCAGACATTCACTCTAGATATAGCTCTGAACATAGATGAAGATTCCACTTATTCTGACAGTAATACATCACAAGTGTACCAGCAATGCAAAAAAAAAATCAGCTTAGTATCACTCCAGCCAATCCTCAGCTTTCTACATTAACACCTAATCATATCCCCCTCTAGAACACATCAAGAGAAAGTCCCAATACTTCTGAGGAGCACTGCCACCTGCAACAGTCTGACCCAAGTAGCAAAAATGGCTTTGCCCATATGCTTAATGCGTTTAACCTTAGCCTCTCCACTGTTTATGTAGCACATACTTGAGATGACTGCTAGAGTAGTCCCTCAACATAGAGCTGCCAACCCATCAGAATTACTGGTTTGCATCACTTAAGGTCATGAAATACATCTCTGATTAAAGGGACCCTGCAGTCCCCTGATCAAATTCAATCTAGCTGCAATGATAGATCTAGTCTACACTCAGATTTTAAGTAGCCTTAGAAGATTGCTGCACACTGCACAGGTTTATTTCAACTCCCCCAGTGTAAGACTGTTTGGGCAAAATTCAGTCACTTATTTCACTACTTGGATCCCAGCATAGTAATTTGGGAGAACCAGAGAAAACAAAGTGACTGGAGAGAACACTAATAGTTTAGCAAAAAGCAGTTAAATATTTCAACTTTGGCACAAGATATTTTTCTTCCAAGTCACTGGAAGCAATCAAAACAGACCCATCAGAAATTAAAAGCAAATGGTAGAGGACATGGCTATTTTCATAGCTCTGTGTGATAGTGGTGGTTTACTGCCTATAGTTTGTCTTTTTTGTGCCCTTGTCTGGCTGTTTGGGTATCCAATTTGTTTAGTTTCCCCACGGGCTAGGCTTGTTTAAGTTGGAGGATCTAGTCCTCCCCATTGTTTGTGTGGTCTTGGTTTGGTGTTCCAGTAAGTTGATGTTTAGTGTTGTCTGGCTAGTGGTGCTTTCCTGCCTTTGTTTCCCTGGGCTCAGCCTGAGTTAGAGGACCTAGTACTCCCTGTTTTCCTGCTGATTTATGACCGTTTGAGTTAGAGGCTCTGTTTCTTGTTAGTTGTGTCTAGTGCTTGTATGTATTCATTCCTTTCAGTATGTCTAAGGATCCTAAGGAACACAGGCCTTCAGGCTTTAGTGTGTTGAATGCAACAATAAAATGTCTTTAACTGATGGGTACTCTGTGGGTGTACTCCTTGGGGGCTATTCACCTCCAAGAGTCCTGCTTGTTTTGTCATTCCATCAGTCCCATGTGCTACAGGAGAGGAAGAACAAGCCCATTTTGAAAGGACTGCTTAAGTACTCCGAGGAAGACTTGGCTAAGTCTTCCAGTGCATTATCCTCTCCAGCTAAAAAGGACAAAGACTTCTAAGAAGCACTCTCCGGCTCAGTTTCTTGGGAGCTGCCAGAGAAAGTTGCTTAGAACAGCTTCCCCTTCAGTTCCATTGCCCTATGTCGAAAGAAGGTCGTATCTTGACTACATCTGTAGTGGCTCCCAGTCTTTTGGAGCCGGTCATGGATATTTTGGTTTGGAGCCTGTCTCCAGTTTTTCGACTGGGTTCTCCTTCATGCAAGTCCCTTTCTGTAGGGAGATCCAGATCTCCTACTTAATCTTCCAGGACCCTTTCTGATGACTATAGGGTGGTGAAGAAACTGCTTCAGTCATTGGTGCTGGCTAAACTGATTTCGGCTCCGGAGCTTATGGCCTCTTCATCCTTTGTTCCTCCTCCAAGCCTTTCTCTGCCTTTGGAGCCAGAGCTGTCTGGTGCTGTTGGGTCTGTTCCAGTAGCCTCACCTGGTCTCTGTTCAGACTTCTGCTCCGACCCAGTCTGCTCAGTCCACTGGGTCGAGGGTCCAGTTCTCCAGTCGGACCAGAGTGGGATGTCTCCGATTGCTCATCTGTTCTGAGCTGCCTTCTTGGTACTTCAGCCTGAGTAAGCTTGGACCAGATATCTGCTTAGGACCTCATCTCCTCTGCACCGAGGGCTACTACTGTTTCATCTTCAGTTAGTCTGCCTTCGGAGCCGGGGGGGGGGGGGGATCAGCCTTTGATATAGAGTGTGCTGGCTAGGTGGTTAGCTGCATCCTATGGCACTGATACTCTGCCCCCTCCAGCACCAGTGTCAGTTTCGGATCACGCTGTATCCATGGGCAGCAGAGACCCTAAGCCTCAGGATTCCTCCATGAGTGGTCCCCAACTTTCTGATGTCTCCCCAGAGTTTTTGCCTGGGGAGCCTGTCAGAAAGAGATTGTGTAAGAGTTAACACCTTGACTCCCGGATGAGTCTCATGTCAGATACTGACCTAGAGTCAGAGGGGTCCCCCAAGTCATCTCATGAAGATCTTTTTCAGATTCAGATATCCTGGAGATCCTGAAGCAGAGAGGTGGCTGGCCATCCAAATCCCCTTCTGATGAGTCTGTTCCTGAAGGCTTTCGGGTCTCAACCCTCTGCCTCTTGTCTGTCGAAAGGTGTGGGAAACTCCTGACTGGAACCGGTCCCAAGGAGATCTATCTAAAGGTGTTACTGTAGATGCCATGGTGGTGGCAGTGGCCACTAAGAAGGAACTTGTTGAAACTACTGTTCATCTGCCCAACAAGGAGTCCCGCACTATGGACAGGTATGGGAAGCGTGTTTACCTCAGCAACCTTTACACTACGGTTGCTGAACTACTTGACACATTTTCCAAGGCTCCAGAGCGATCTCCTAAAAGAGTTGGGAGATTCTCTACAGGGTAACATTTCTGATGCAGTGGCATAAAAGGTCAATGCACAGATGTCTACCCTAAATTCCCTCAACTCCATGAGGCTGATCTCATATGAAGCTGACTGAGCGAGTAGGGCTGCGGGTTCTGGAGTCTCTTAGGAGACACTCCCGGATGTACCTGTGCAATTTCGCAGAGGCCTTCAAGTCTACATTCACCAATGCCCCATTTGGTGGTTCATAGTTTGGAACCAAGGTGAAGGACACTTGCTAGTTGCGAGTAGGAAGGAAAACCCCCTCTCTGCTGTGGGAGTCGGTTTTTCCATGCCTTCTAGACCTTACCCCAAGGGCCAGAAGGGTGTGAAAATGTGGTTCAGGAAGTCTTTTTTTTTTTTTTTCAGGGCGCACAGTGATACCCCCTCCAGAGGCAGGGGAGGGGGTGGAAATTCAGGTACACTGCTCTAGAGGCAGAGGAGGCCTGCGTAACCAAGGGGACAGCGATTCCTTTCGTGGTTCTCCCTACCAGTACTCCTGAAAGGGGGCCCAACTGCATCTCTGGAGCCGGTCAGGGGTCTCATTTCTTTAATACCCACTCATCTTGGGTGACTTCTTGCCAGACTTCTGGGTATAAAGATAATTTCCAGAGGTTATCATATATCCCCTTCTCCCTCGCTATGCAGGGGAATCCCAGATATTCCGACCAGTCACAGGGATTCTGCAACTTTAGAAATAAAAGGTTGCTTTCAAAGGGAAAATCTGCCTTGTTGCCCTCAGTGTCACTTTTTTATTGGCACCGAACTAGATACAGTGCTCATGAGGGTCTTCTTACCAGAAAATTCAGGTTCTAAAAGAGCAGGTCTACGCCTTACTACCATTGAAGGTCAGGGCAAAAGTGGTCAGTTGTTGGGGACCATAGTGGCCACAATCATGCTAGTTCCCCTTGGCAGACTACACATGAGGGTTCTTCAGTGGCTGCTTTTTGCCCAATGGTCAATGCAGCATCTCCCACTCCCATTTTATTCTGATTGCGGACACTTGCAAGTGGGACCTACGTTGGTAGCTTCAGGCCAGCAATCTCAGCGTGGCAAGCCCTTTGTCCCATCTTCTCCAGTTGCCACGGTGACCACAGATGCTTCCCAGATTGGGTGGGGGGCATTATCTTGGCAGGGCTGTCCAAGGCAGGTGGCAAGATCACAAGACCCATTTGCATATCAATGTCTTTGAGAGGAGAGCAGTGTTATTAGTGTTGCAAGTACTTCAGAGCTCTCTCCCTTTAGGGACAATTGCAATCCACTCCAACATGTCTGTGTGGTACCTGAACAAACTGGGGGGAACCAAATCATACCCCCTGTGCAGAGAGGTTCTTAGTGTGGCAGTGGGTGGCGTCTTCCCAAAGGTTTCTAGTTGCAATGCATATACTGGGGAAGTCCAACATGACTGCTGATAGGCTGAGCAGAGCTATCCTAATGCCTTAAGAGTGGTCCCTGAATAATTATGCTGTGGAAAAGATACCCCACAGATGGGGTCAGCCTTGCTTTGATCCATTTGCCAGCTCCCTTTATGCAAAATGCAGCAGCTACTTCACCCTTATCCCCTGGAGGGGGAGACACTCTGGGATGCTCTGGCTCATGATTGACCCTCCGGTCTTCTCTATGCCTTTCCACTATTACCTCTGATATCAAAGGTCATTCAGAAAGCAGTCTGTGGGGAGCAAAATGATCCTCATTGCCCCACACTGGCCTTGTCAGATTTGGCTTCCCTTCCTTCAACCCTATCTAATGGACAAGCCCTGGATTCTGGACCCAGTTCCAGATCTGCTGACTCGTGTCGGGATAGTTCCATCCCTCCATCCAGACCCTCAGGTTTGACAGTTTGGCTGCTCCAGTCCCTTCCTTAATCAGGCGTCATGATTTTTCCCTGGAAGTGGTCCATATTCTATCATCTTTCCACAAGCCCTCTACCAGGAAGATTTATTCCAGTAAGTGGAAGAGGTTTTCTATTTGGGCCCGTGATAGACTCATTGATCTTATACAGAGCCTATTTCAGCAATATTGGAATTGCTTTCTCAACTGTTTAGTCAAGGTTCAGCTGCGGCAACCATTGAAGTGCAATTGGCAGCAATTTCTACCTTTCATGTTAATAAGCCCAACCTTATGGCTCATAGGCTTTTGTAGGGTTTTATGAGAGGGACATTGTTACTCCGACCTCCCGTCTTTGATCCAGTGATGCCATTGGACGTCAATTTTTGTACTACAGAAGCTCAACAACCCCCTTTGAGCTACGTGTGACATAAAATTCTTGTCATGGAAGACAGTATTCTTGGTAGCTATAACTACAGCTAGGTGGGTCTCTTAACACCAAGTGTTATCGATTAGACCACCTTATTTGGTGTTTCACAAGGATAGGGTCTCCTTAAGAACCAACCCTTTTATTCCAAAGGTTGCCTCTTCAGTATCAACCAATCCATTGAGTTGCCTGTTTTTTTTCCAGAATTCAACAAGGCAGAATTTAAGTTTCATCAGCTGAATGTTCAGACAATTGCATTTCTATTTATATAGGAAGAAAGGTTTCAGGAACTCAAATAAAATGTTTCTCGTTTTCAGACACTAGACTTGGGATTCCAGTTTGAGGTAACCTTGTCTCACCGGATCTCTGATTGCATCTCATTTATGCTTCCAATGGCAAAGAATTGCCCTTTAAAGTGAAGGCTCATTCTACACTCTGTGGCTACCACAACTGCTTTTCAGGCTAGGATGTCTATGGATGAGATTTGTGCTGCAGCAACATGGGCTTCGTCTCGTGCCTTTATTAATCACTACAAATTAGATCTGGTCTCTACAGGCAGATCTTCCTTTTGTCCCACAGTCCTGAAGAGTGATTTTCAGTCTCACCCAAGATCAAGGTGCTAGGGACACTGTCCCACGGGAAAGAATGAAGGCGAGATTGGACTACATAACATCAAGAAGTTATGTACTCAACATAACATTAGACTATAGTCCATCTCGCCTTACATTCTTACTAACCCTCCCTCCTTTCCCCTCCTGGAGGACCTTGAGGTATTGTCTCTAGGTGTCTGTAGTCCTTTCTGTTGGGGGGTGTGTGTGTGTGTGTGTGTGTGTGTGTGTGTGTGTGTGAGCTTGCAACAAACAAGATCTGAGGAGAAGACCTGTTGCATGATGGGATACCTCTTAGCCACAAGCCAACTGAAGACTTCAGAGTGTGGCCGAGTCGGAGCCAAACCCACGGGTAAGAATGTAAGGCAAGATGGACTACATCGAACATTATGGTGAGTACATAACTTGTTTTATTAAAAGGATATATGCAACGCTGTGGAACTTGCTTTTGTTGATGCTTGGATTTTTTGTTTGCCAGCTCAACTTTCTTTGGTTTACTTTTTTGCCTTCTGACCTTACCAGCCCCTTCTAGGCCTTCCCAGACAAGCCCCAGGGGAAACAGGCCACCCAGACTACAGCCTCAGGGTATGCAGAGATCCAAGCAATGGAGTGCCCTCACACCAAAAACAGAATTCTACTTCCATTCACTGCCAACCCCAAGAGGGTTTCCAGACCTTCCTCCAAGCCAGTGGGCAGAGGCTCAAAAGCAAGTACTTCCCTGCTCAATATCAGAGCTATTCAAACTGTTCCATTAGAACAAAGGGGTAGAGGTTTCTACTCCAGACTTTTTTGATGCCCAGAAAAGAGGGCGGTCTGCACCTGATCCTGGATATTTCAATTCTCAACACCTTTCTGGAGGTCCCAAAATTCAAGATGCTTACCCTGCAACAGCTTCTCCCTATGCCAGCCAAGGATGCCTGGTTAGTCACTCTAGACTTGAGCTTATCTGCACATCCTTGTAAGGAAGTTGTGCAGGAAATTATCTACAGTTCAGGGCAGGATCTATGCACAATCAGTTCTCTGCACTTCCTTTGGCTTCTCTACTATGCCCAGAGTGTTCACAAAATGCCTGGCTCCAGCCATTGCATACTGCAGGCAGAGAAATATCCAAATTTACCCTTACTTGGATGACTGCATTGATTCAGATGGACAGTCAGGAATTGCTGCTTCAGCACCTGGCATTTGTAAAAAGTCTTCTCACTTCATTGGGGAACACTATCAACAAAAGTCTGTCAAGATTGTATTCCCGGGAGGAAGCTTGGACACAACTTCCCAGATGGCATTTCTCACTTCAGAAAAGCAGGTCTGACTACAAACAAATGGCCACCAGAACCCAGCTATCTGAAAGACAAATACTGCAAGCCCTAGGGTTCATGGCCTCATGTATTCTAATTTCATATGCAAGACTGCATATGAGGAAACCTCAATGGTACTTTGTCTTTGGTGCCAGCATTCTCAAGACTTGGAAACAAGTCATTCCTATCATACCTTGTCTAAGGGCAGAGTTCCTCTGGTGGGCAGAATGCAACCACAACAAGGGACTGCATTTCACGCAACCCCACTCTGCATAAATCCTGACAACAGATGCATCGGACTATGCATGGGGGGGCTCACATGGTAGGCAAATGCATTCAGGGCCACTGGAGCCAAAGGCAAATTCTCCTGCACATCAATCAGAGATGCTAGCTGTACAGAATGCTCTGACAGCTTTCAAATACCTAAGCTTTCCAGGATAACTGCTGATAAAAACAGAATACCACAGTTGTGGTACATAAACAAGTAGGGGGAACCAGTTCTTACCCACTCTTCAGGTTAGCAATTGCCTTGTGGAACACCGCCTTGAGCAACCAAGCTCATCTAAAAGCTCAGTTCCTGCCAGGCAAACAAATTTCACTGGCAGAATATTGAGCAGAAATCTCCTAGACCCATAAGAGTGGAAATTGGAGCCCAACACCTTCAGCTTTCTGATCCAGAGGTGGATGTCTTAGCCTCCCCAGGAACCACCAGTTAAGCAAATACTGCACCAGAAGCCCTCACAGCAGGGCCTGGAAGGTAGATGCCTTTCCCTTTCAATGGGAAAACCTTTGTCTATGCCTTTCCCATCTACCCCTTCTCTCAAGTGTACTACTCAAGATAAAACAAGACAAAGGGCAATTCTGATTGCCCCGGACTGGCCATGTCGGCACAGGTACCCACTCCTGCACAGCCTGACAGTGGTGCAACCCTGGCACCTACACCAGACTCCTACCCTGCTGTCTCTGAAGGGACAGATTTTGCATCCTCCACAATTGCAAACCCTAAACCTTGCAACCTGGCTTATCCCTTGAATACCCCACCAGCAACCCTCTGCAAACAGGTGCTGGATGTCGTTCTTGAAGCCAGAAGACCTAGTACTAGGAAATCCTATGCTGAAAAGTGGAAAGATATTTTTCTTGGACTCTGCCTAAAGGAAAGGACATAGCAGTAGCCCTCCTTGCCTCTAATCCTGGATTACCTAGCAAAGCTACTCCACAAAGGCCTATCCTTAAGATTTATGCCTCTGCCATCTCTGCTCATAATAGAGCCACCTCTATTTTCTCACCCTCTCAAACAGTTCCTGTGAAGGGCTAACAACTTAAGGCCCCCAGTGAGGGCACCCACCCCTGCCTGGGACCTTAACTTTGTACTGGAAAATCTCACCCCCCCCCCCCCACACACACACACACACACACCTTTTTTGAACCAGCTGCTTCAGCAGAGTTAAAATTCCTCTCTTGGAAAACAGCCTTTTAGCCATAACTTTAGTTAGAAGAGTTACAGGCACCATGCGGACAGGGTTTCCCTCAGGACTAACCTGTCATTTATGCCCAAGGCGGTGTCCAGTGTGGCTCTAATCCAATCCATTCACTTACCAACCTTTTTCCCTAACCCTCAGAATAAAGGGGAAAGGATATTGCACTATGGATGTGCTCAGACAGCTCAGATTCTACCTTGATAGGACTAAGCCTTTCAGAAAATGACCCGCTATTGGTCAGATTTGCTTCAGGGGCAGAGGGGTAAGGCCATTTCAAAACAATTTCCAAATGGATAGCACTGCATCCATTTCTGCTACAAGCACCATGGAAAACCTGACCCTCAGGGGGTCAGAACACATTCCACTAGGGCTACTTCTACCTCTGCAGCATTTCTCAGGGGAGTCCCTACCAGGGACAGTCTGGAAGCTGCAACCTGGAGTTCTGTACACCTTCAAGCATTACCACTTGCCTATCTTTTCCAAATCCAGGGCTGGATTTACTACAGCAGTCTTGCAAGGCCTAATAGCCAGCCCTAACTCTTCTTGACTGCCTCCACCCTTCCTCAGCTTTGGGAATCGACCAAAGTGTGATGACTGCAACAGTGAAACGAACATAGTACAGTTGTGTACACTTGGCATAAATGTAAATATTAGTGTATTCACTGTTGCAGTCCTTGATGTCCTTCAAGGATGCATCTGCAGTCCTTACAAATGGGTTGTCCTGTCGTCAGGCAGCCCTTCGGTCGGCCGGATTCCAAAGTCTGGGTCTGGCTTCGGCTGGTGTCGCACTCACCCGACGTCATCTCTGCTGGTCTTTGGGTATAAAGGCATCAGCCGACGCCATTTTCCTCTGTCTTTCTTGCTGCGTGGCGCCCGAAGCAGAAGCTGTTAGAGTGCCGGTCGGTCAGAATCAGAGATTCCTACCGAATACTACTTCGAAGACTTCAAAAAAGCTAAGTACCCCGTTGGGGACTCTTTCTTGCCTCAGCCGATGTCAGAAAAAGTAAACGACTGTTTAACTTGTGGGAAACAAATACCTCATAAAGATTTCCACTCTTACTGTTTACCTTGTCTAGGCCCAGACCACGACGTAGCAGCTTGTTTAGCCTGTGCCTCCTTCAACCGATGAACGCTTAGGTGTCGGTCGGAGTTTGCTGAACAGTTTTTCGGCTCAGATTTTGCGTACCTTATGCCGTCTGATCCTCCGACTACACAAATTGTTAAACTCAAAGAGAAGGACCGACACTCGCGGTCCGCGGTTTCGGCCGAAACCACGGATAAGCAAACCGCGAGTGTCTTTCGGCCGAAACCGAGAAAACGGTTCAATCCTCAGCCGAATCCATGACTACTACAGAGGCCCCTTCTACTCTTGTTGAATCGGCCACTGAAGTTTTACCTACCAATGTGGGTTCCCTAGAATTATCGGATACCATCCCTTTGGATGTTTCTACTCCAGCACGTGGTGCTGCTAGGCCTCCTGCAGCCATGTCTATAAAGGCCTTTGCCAGGGCTAAAGCAGCCAAATTGGCTAAGTCTGTACCTGTTAAGCCCCCCTCTCACAGGCCCAGCTCTAGTTCTCAAATGCTTACTTTGGCAGAGGATCTCATCTCTTTAATAAGAGGATCCCAATCTCACCCAGACAGGGCCTCTCAACCTCCAGAAAAAAGACCCAGAACAACACCGAGACAGTGCCCTCAGCTGACTCTTCTGATTCAGATGATACAGACCATCCTGAGGCACCTTATTCTACATATGAAGATTCCGATGCGGAAGAATCTATTCCTTCTGCCTGTCCACCAGAGGAATTTTCCTTTGGGGAAAACTTACATGCCATGAGAGAACAATTCCAATGGCAAGGACAAGATTTCTCAGATTCAAGAAAAAGGCTTAGGACCTTTTTACATTTACCTCAACATAGGCCTTTAGCTATACCTCCAGTTCTCCCTGTAGTGGATGATGCTTTCAATGATGTTTGTACTGCTCCATATACCTTACCTCCAGCCCCTACCAAACCCGATAGGTTTTACAGGGTTCCGGACACTCATCACCATTTATACAAGGCTCCGCATGCAGACCCTGAGACTATTTCCCAGGGGCCTAAGGCAGTAGCTGCGACCTCAGCAAAAAAACCCCTCCCTTCTGATAGGGAATCCAGGTCAGTAGAGAGATGGGGTAAAAAAGTATACACCTCTGCTACTCTCTCAGCTAGAGCTTTGAATTGTCAGTTTCATATGATCCAATACCAAGAGTTTATGCTAGATCAGTTAACTAAGAAACTGTCTTCTGATGATTCTGTAGATAAGAAATATGTTCTAGAAATGGTTAATAACATACAGCAGGTTAGTAACCACTCTTTAAAATGTGGCTATGATGCACTGGAGGCTTCATTTAGATCAGCCATGACTGGTACAGTTATAAGAAGGCATGCATGGCTGAAAGAACAGGCCTTACCGGATCATGTTAAAACAAAACTTCTAGATGCTCCTATGGATAAGGCCAGTCTATTTGGTTCCTCTGCCCAACAAGTAATGAAGAAAATGGAAGAGAAGGCAAAATCTGTGCAAACAGATTTCTTACAGGTTCAGCCTCCAAGGTTTAGCAGGAACTGGCCTTCCAAAAATTGGTCCTTTCCAGACTCCTCTAAATCTCAGAGGCAGGGTTAGACGCTCCAGAGGCAGAAATCAATCCAGAGGAGGTGCCTATAGGGGACGTCACTGGCAAGGCAATAACCAACGAGGCACAGAGTCTACCACCGCCTCTACAACACAATTACAGTGACTTAATTCTGACACCGCCTACCAGGGAACAGATTGCAGCACCCTTAGGTGGAAAACTAGCCTTATTTTCAAAGAACTGGCAACATATCACAAGAGACAAGTGGATTTTGCAGATTATAGATCAAGGCTACAGGTTTCATTTCCACACCTTACCAGTAAAAAGAGGAATGCCAAACCTGCCACCAAATCAAAAGACAGACGCTCTAAAACAAATAACTCAATTGACAAAAATGAGAGCTATAGAAAGGGTACCACCCACAGAAAAGGGCAAAGGTTTTTACTCCAGACTATTCTTAGTACCAAGAAAAGAAAACAGTTGGAGGCCTATTCTCGACCTGTCCGCTTTGAACACATTCATCATTGTCCCAAAATTCAAAATGCTGACCCTACAGCAACTTCTTCCCATGCTGGGCAAGGAGTGTTGGCTAGTCACTCTAGATCTCAAGGAGGCATACCTGCACGTCCCCATACGACCAAATTGCAGAAGATACCTCAGATTTCTTGCAGGATCAGAGCATTATCAATTCTCAGCATTGCCCTTTGGCTTATCTACTGCGCCCAGAGTATTCACGAAATGCCTGGCATCAGTAATAGCTCATTACAGGCTTCAGGGAATCCAAATTTATCCATACCTGGACGACTGCCTGATACAAGCGGACAACCAACACAAGCTGACTCTAGACTTACAAAGGGTCATTTGCTTACTTCAAGCCCTGGGATACACAGTCAATCTAAAAAAGTCAAGACTGAAACCATCCCAAACAAGAACCTTCTTGGGTGCAAAATTGGACACAGTAAAACAGATGGCATTCTTAACAGGAGAAAAGCAAGAACTACTACCTCTTTACTTCATGGCATTAACGAAGCAAGACTAACAGCAAGGAAAGTACTGCAGGCCCTGGGCTTCATGGCCTCCTGCATAATACTGGTTCCTCATGCCAGACTGCATATGAGAAAGCTACAGTGGTACCTAAAGAACTTATGGTCTCAACACAAGCACAGCTTAGAAACCGAAATACCACTAATCCCATGCCTAAAGCAAGAATTCCTTTGGTGGGCTCAGGCATGCCAATCAAATCCAGGCTTGTCCTTCCACAGCAAACAAGCAAACCAAACCATCACAACGGACGCCTCAGACCTCGGTTGGGGGGCTCACATGCTGGACCACTGCATTCAAGGCTTATGGACTCCAGATCAGCTACACCTGCACATAAATCAAAGAAATGCTGGCAGTAAAACTAGCAATCCAGAATTTCAGACCATACCTCAAAGAAGGCCAATTGAGGATAAGGACAGACAATACCACTGTCATGTGGTACATCAACAAGCAGGGAGGCACTCATTCTTACCCCCTATGCCGAATGACTCTGGACCTATGGGACATGGCTCTGAGCTACAACATTCAGTTACAGGCTATATTTGTACCAGGAAAAGAAAACATCCTAGCAGACATGTTAAGCAGAACTACCTTGGATGCTCACTAATGGATGCTACACCCGAACATCTTCAAGACCATCTCAAAGAAATGGGGGATGCCACAAATAGACCTATTCGCATCACCGCTCAATCACCAGCTCAAGAAATTCTGCACAAGGATATACCATCCACTTGCTTGGAAGGTGGACTCTCTCTCCTTCAGTTGGAAAGGCCTGACAGCATATGCATTCCCACCTCTTCCTTTGATGCACAAGGTGCTACTGAAAATCAGAGGAACGTCCAAGGATAATTCTGATAGCCCCAAATTGGCCAAGGCAACATTGGTATCCATTATTGAGTACCATCTCACGGGGGGAAATGTGGACACTTCCCCTGATTCCCTTGCTGTTAACTCAGAGCAACTACAACATCTTGCATCTCAACCTGAAAACTCTGCAACTAATTGCCTGGAACATTGCATGACAGCAACTAACTTAGACTTATCTCAAAGGGTTAAAGACATCATCCTTGAGGCCTGCAGACCTTCAACAAGAAGGAACTATGCAGGAAAATGGAAAAGATTTGTCATTTGGAGTACTGAGAGGGAAAGATGTGTCAAAGATAGATATTGCCAACCTCCTGGAATATTTGGCAGAGCTTCTCCATACAGGCCTGTCCTACTCCTCCATTAAGATACATGCATCAGCTATTTCTGCAGAATACAGCTTTGATTCCCCTGTCTTCTCTCACCCTCTACTCAGTTCCTGAGAGGAATTAAGAATGTAAAACCTCCTAGGAAACCACCATTACCAGCATGGGACTTGAACTTTGTGCTAGAAAAATTGACTCCCTCCATTCGAACCAGCAGCAACAGCAGACCTCCAACACCTATCCTGGAAAACTGCTTTCCTACTGGCAATTACTTCAGCAAGAAGGGTTTCAGAACTACAGGCTTTAATGGCAGTACAACCCTTCTCAATCTTTCAAGATAGAGTATCCATGAGAACTAACCCTACATTCATGCCTAAGGTGATATCCAGAGTCTCTAAACCAAGCGATCCACCTACCTACCTTCTTTCCCAATCCACAGAACAGGGGAGAGACTCCTGCATACCTTGGATGTACATAGACAGTTACGCTACTACCTGGACAGAACCAAGGCCAATAGGAAAACAGATCAACTTTTAGTAGCCTACGCAGCAGGAAGGGAAGGAAAAGCAATTTCCAAACAATCTCCAAGTGGATAGGAAATTGCATAAGATTCTGTTACTCCTACCATGGAAAGCAAATTCCACAGAAAGGCCTCACTCTACAAGGGCTACTGCCACTACCACAGCATTCTTACGAGGAGTGGCTACCAAGGACATTATTGAGGCGGCTACTTGGACCTCCGTGCATACATTTGCCAAGCATTATAACTTACCTCTATACTCCAGATCCCGAGCAGGGTTCGCCACTGCTGTCCTACAAGGGATCCTAACTACACCATAATTCTTCTTCCTCCTCCCCTAGTTTGGCTATGGTATTCTACCCATTTGTAAGGACTGCAGATGCATCCTTGAAGGACATAGTACAGTTTTGTACCTACCATAAATGTAGATGTCCGAACAGGATAGCATCTGCAGTCAGGATTACCCACCCTCCTTCCCCTCTGTGGTACTCCTAGGGTATTTGCCCTCCTTATAGCTAGCTAGGGGGGGATTTCTTATGGTGTATTTGTTTGTATATATGTACATACATGTCTATTATTGTATTTGCCTTCTACCTTTTGGAAACATTGGCATTTCCCAAAATTTAGCTTTACAAGAGGGCAACTGGCATCTGGGGCAAGAAACACTGAGGAAAATGGTGTCGGCTGATGCCTTTATACCCGAAGACCAGCAGAGATTACGTCGGGTGAGTGCGACACCAGCCGAAGCCAGACCCAGACTTTGGAATCCGGCCGACCGAAGGGCTGCCTGACAGGACAACCCATTTGTAAGGACTGCAGATGCTATCCTGTTCGGACTCCTACATTTATGGTAGGAACAAAACTGTACTTTTCCCTCCCAGCCCCCTGGCTTTCTCTATCTACGTCTTCTCTCTATGGCTATTCTTAATGGCATGGTATTTACTTTTTACTAGTGGTATTCCCCACCATATACTAGCTTCCTATTTGGGGGCTCCTGACATTTGGGGCAAGAAACTGATTTAATGGTGTTGGCTGCCTGTTTTATACTCCTGACGGCCTGACATGGAAGTGACAGCATCCATCTCAGAAATACTAAGACTCTGATATTCAAGCTGACTGAGGGCTACCTGCAGGCAGATAACCCAAGTGCATGGACTCCAACTGTGAATACACTAACATCTATATTTATGTTAAGTGTACACAACTATACTTTCCCATGATCGCTAGGACTCCTGGATTATCCTCTTCAGTTGGGTCTATTGTAGTGGCCGCTCATAAGTCTTCAGCTGGGAAGACTTACTGCAGCAAATGAAACATTTTTCCTTTTGGGCTTCTCAAAGGAGTTTGGACCCTTTCACAGCTCCTATATCTGCTATTCTTTATTTCCTAGCAAATAAGGAGCAAGCTCTTCCACTATCAAAGTTCAATAAGCTGCTATTTCTCTTTCACGTGGGTGAGAATTCTGCCTTCCTGGCCTCTTCCAGACTGTAAAGCCTTTATCAAAAGTACTTTCCTGTTACCCCTCCTGATCAAGGATCCTATTCCTCCATGGGACTTTACTATGGTTCAAGCTTTGGTCGTTCTGCATTTTGAACCTGCTGCAACCGCAGATCTTAAGTTCTTATCTTGGAAAAGGGCAT
Source organism: Protopterus annectens (assembly GCF_019279795.1). Classification (NCBI taxonomy): domain Eukaryota; kingdom Metazoa; phylum Chordata; order Ceratodontiformes; family Protopteridae; genus Protopterus; species Protopterus annectens. Next base: position 225,871,000 of record NC_056725.1, on the reverse strand, counting down.
TCCTGGTAGCCATCACCTCTGCTAAAAGGGCATTCCTGGTAGCCATCACCTCTGCTAAAAGGGTTTCAGAACTGCAAGCTTCAAACAATCTGTCCTTTCTTCCTAAGATTGCATCACAAGTTAACATCAGACCATTAATTTACATGTTTTCTTCCCAAACTTTGCTAACAAAATGGAATACAAACTCCACTTGTTCATAGTTACAATTTAATTTGCACAGCACCAAAAACTTTTGTAAATGTGATCAATTGTCCTCTAAACCCTTTTTGGGTAAATCTATCTCCAAGGTCACTGTTGCTAAGTGGATTTCCTTGTGCATCCTTCAGGTCTAAGGATAAAGGTGTATCCTCCGGGTCAGATGAAAGCTCATTCCACTAGGTCCATGGCTACTTCTGCAGCCTTTTGGTCTAGTCTCATTAGATATTTGTTCTGCAGCTACTTAGTCCTCATCTCATACCTTTATTTCTCACTACAAATTGGATTTGACTTCTTGAAGGAGAGCATCCTTTGGTTCCGCAGTGTTCTGGAATATCCTTCCATGAGGGCCACCCAGGAATTTAGTAGCTGGGGACTCTGTCCCACAGGCTGAAGACCAAATGAAGTAAACTACTTCAGATAAACAAATTATGTACTCATCATAACGTTCCATACTACTCTTGACTGGATCCTTACAAATATTCACCCAGATACCTATAAGGTAGGATCTCTCCCTGACTACATTAGTGATCACATTCTAACCTTTATCACTAAAAAGAAATATAGCCCAAAAAGAACAATTTTGTCACCTATTCTAAAAAAAAACATTTCCATGCTAACTTTATTAATGAATTAAATGCATGTAACTGGTCATCTCTAAAACTAAATCAAAATGAAGCAATCTCTTTAATTCTGCTTTCCTTCAAATTCTAAATAACCATGCTCCTTTCCGCTCCTCCAGAATCAGGACAAAAATAGCCCCCTGGCTTACAAAACAAACCAAAGAAAAAATGTTTCTACGAAATAAAATATGGGCAAGATGGAGAACCTCTAAAAGCTCTGTAGATCTGTACTTTAAGCAACTAAGAAATGCTGTCAAAAAGGATATAATCTCAGACAAAAGTACTACTCCCACCTGCAACATTTACACTAATAATCCTAAAATTCTGGTCTGGCATTAATAAACTTCTCAAACCAGGACATGCCACAACTCCTTCCCCCTGCTCTATTCCTAGTAGTAATCCTTTGCAAATAGCTAATGCCTTTAACAATTACTTCATTGAAGTTATTCAAACTTTAACTCAAACTCTAGTTCCCATGTCCCCCACTCCTACACAATACACCAACAGTCCCTTTCCCTCCCTTCATTTGCAACCTGTATCCATCTCCTTTATCTGCAAACTCCTTCAAAAACTCAAACCCTGCACTCCCTCTGCTGATTGCCTCCCAGCAGAATACCTTCAAATTGCAGCCAAAGCCATAGCATACCCTGTTTCTATCCTGATAAACAGATCCATCTCTGAAGCCTACATCCCCTCTATTTGGAAATTCTCACATATAATCCCTTTGCACAAAGGAGGTAAATCTACTGAAATCTCCAACTACCATCCTATTGCTCTACTCTCCCCACTTTCCAAAATTATGGAAAAATGTATTCACCATCAGCTACTCCAGCACCTTCTCCAAAACAACTTGCTTGTTAACTGCAAACATGGATTTAGGCCCTTTCATAGCACTACTTCTGCCCTTTTAACTTTTACTGATTGCATAAATAGGAATCGTAACAATAACAGTCTCTCAGCTGCTCTATTTATCGACCTTTCCAAAACCTTTGATATTGTCAGTCATAACCTACTTACCAATGTGCTAAAAGCCCAATCTCTTGACCCACAAGCAATCCTTTGGTTCAAATCTTATCTGGAAAACCAACAACAAGCAGTACTCTGGGACAATAATCTATCCACATACCTCCTAGTAAGCACTGGAGTTCCTCAAGGTTCTATCCTAGGCCCTCTTCTTTTCTCCATCTTTATTAATGATCTCCATACTGTTTTTCCACAATCCACCTGTATACAATACGCTGATGACTCTACTCATCTGCACTGCCAAGTAGTCTTCCTCTCTCCACACCCTTACACAAAATGTATTTAACACAGTTGAAAACTGGTTCACACAACGCTGCCTTCTTAACCCTAAGAAAACTAAGCTACTACTCTTTACTCCAACCATAAAATCTCCTCAGTTCCACTTCACTATTGCCTCTGACAATGGAACCTGCATTTCCCCTGATTCTACTGCTCAACTACTTGGCATAACTATTGACCATAACCTCAGCTTGGATGCCCATGTTAATATAAAAACTGTTAATAAAAATTAGGCTCCCTGTATAGAATAAAACCCTTTATACCTCTAGCTAAGAAATCCATAGCCCAGACTCACCTTACTTCCACCCTATTCTATGCTTCTGCCATTTACACCAATCTATCAAAGCATAATCTCACCAAACTTGAAACTAGCTACAATAACATAACCAGATTTGCCACTGGCTCTCCATACAGAACTCCTCACTGCCTCATCCTTAAACTCAGATGGTTAGAACTACAAAATCAGCTACAATACAATCAACTTGTGACTGCACAAAAAATCCTGCACCATCCTACTAATACTCCCGTCCTTACTAATCTGATCTCCCCTTATAAAAATCTTTCAACACTATGCTCTGCTAATAAACTTCTTATTGCCAGCAACCCTTCTAATAACAAAGCAAGCGATTCCCTCTTCTCCAATGTTGCGTAGAATCTGGAACAAACTTCCTAATACACACCTCACTCTCATCCTCTCATCTTTAAAAAAACACCTTGGAGACCACCTTAAAATACATTGGCTTTGCCCCTGCTCAAAGCCTGATTGAATCTACTCCCCCCCCCCCCCCCCCCTGGTTCCTTCTCTCTTGCTTCCTTAATTACCCTCCCATATCTTATGAGCAACACTATAAAGTTTCCTAATGTTCTAATGTTTTAGTTTTTGATTGACTTCGCATGAACCCTACTAAAGCATTAAGACTTGTTTATTTTTTACTTCTACTCTAATGAAACGTTACATTGTTCAAGATTTATTATTTTTTTCATGTCTTATTTTGTAATGTGAAACTGGTCATTTTTAGAATATTTTGAATGTATTAATTTACTTGTGTTGGAGCTTTTCTCTGGCCTCTACTGAAAAGGTATATGTATCCAGCTAGACTAGCCCGGTCAACAAATGTAAATAAATAGTAGTTCTACTTCATTTCTCCAACCATCCCTCCCCGTTTCCCCCTGACCTTATGTGAACAGCCTGTTGGCTGCAGTTGTAGGTTATAAAGTATTCAGGTTGTGCTATCTGTATAAGGGCAGCAAACTCTATCTGGGGGTTGGAAGATAGTGGAGGTGAATTATGGGCAAGGGAGGAGCATGGAGCAGGTGCTAGTGAATTTGCCAGCACTGATCCAGTACCCACAGGTTGAAGACAAATTAAGTAGAACTACTCAGATGGAATGTTATGGTGAGTACATAAATTTTTTTTCTTACTGTTGTATTTCAACTTGTCAGTTCTTGTACTAGCTTACTCTGAAATGTTTTTTTCTCCCTTTTTTCTTTTCTGTCCTTATTGTAGCTCTTAGCTTTTCTTTCCTTCCAAAAGTTTTTTTTTTTTTTTTAAAGTCTAGACGAGTTGGTCTTTTTGAATGTTACTGTGATTACTATTCTAGTTTAAGATTGGGGGAGATAAGCCTGGCAGGCTTTAAAGTGTAAAATGTGGTCGGAATTTTTTGGTGCTCATGCACGCTGTATATTGTATTTGACCCCTTAATCTCCAGGAGAATTGTTCAATTTGTTATGCGTTCAACCAATCCAAGTGCTCTGGCTGAACACAAGAACCAATTTAATACTATAAAGGGTTTACTTCTGTCCTCTAGCAAGGCTTTACTTGGAGTTTCTAAAGAAAAATCAAGGAAAATATCTCCCACCTCCCCAAGCACTTCAACTGAAAGTCCTTAAAAAGGTAGTCTCCAGGTCCATCTGTTCCCTCTGATCTGAAAAAAGGCCCAATCTAAGGATCCAACTACATCCTTGGATCAGAGATTTACGAAGAAACAGTCCTCTGATCAGCTGTCTCTTTAGATCTGGAAAGCTTAAATGGATGCCTCTGATCCGATGTAAAGACAGGATAATTTTGTTTTACCCATAACAAAATACCAACCCCTCAGTGGACCCAATTTCGTAGAGTTCCTTCCCACTTTTGTCCACTTGCTCTTCCCAATGCCTTATGGAAGATGTGAAGAGGTTGAGAAATTGAGATTCTTCTGGCTGGTACCCATTTGTTTCAGGAGATCCATACTTCCGGTACTCCATTGTCGGTTCCTCTTTTGACTCCTTTAAAGGTCTAGGAGCTCTTGGATCAGTCGTCCGGGCCTGTTGGCTTCAAATCTGAGAATCCTTTTTAACTGATCCAAGGCTTGCTCTGAGCGCTTTGGTTCAGTTGAATCTGGAGAGCTGTCTGAGCCAATTCTACCCTGTCTGGTCCAAAGTGCTTCACTCTGCTCGGAGGGTTTCAGTGCAGTCTACACCATGGAGCCTCTGCAATGGTCAGTTCTGCTTAGGATTTGGCCTTGGGAGGACTGCCCTGGGCAGGGGAGCGTGGATTCAAAGCTTCTGGCTCTGGCAAGAAGACTGTTATGGCATCAGCTTTCTCCATTTATACCTAAACTGATATTAGGTTGGGTTGTCTGCCGGTCTTGAAGGGAGATTTTTTACTCTGGTACTTCAGCTGGCCAAGGGCTTCCACAGCAAGAAATCCCACATCAGGATTACTATAGTGAATACACTATCTACATTTATTGTAAGTGTACACAACTGTGCTTTCCTGGTAACCTGGGCAAATTTCCTGCAGTCAGTTTAACTTCCTCCTCTGCTCTTCCCTGAGAGGTCACTGTTAGCAAAGAAAAACAGTTCAGTCTATGAAATGGTATGATCCAAAGCTGTTGTATTCAGCACTAAATATGAATGTCTAATGTTTGTGGAACACATCATAAGCTATATGATAGAGTAGAGGCCTGTAATCAAATTAACATATAGATCATAATGGAACACAAAATCAGCAACCACCTTCAAATGTTTCTGTAATTACATCAAATTTAAGAAATTCTGCAGTGCCCTGAATTAAGGGCACAAGGCCATTTGCCCATTGTGACCCTAAGCTGCTAATATGCTTGCAGTTTGTCAGCTTCACACCAGAAACCAACGTTGCATCTAGGGTGAACCAAAGGGGAGGTTGCTCTGACACTGTTAGGGGGCACTGAGCTGTTTGTACATTCTGCCCGTCTCTGTAGAGCAGTTCTAACTGTATTGAGGGTGCTTTAGTAGTCTGTGCTGCTGTATTAATGTGTAATTTTTTTCTCCTCTTAGATCCTAGTCTGGAAGGAAATGGCCTATGGTACCATGTCAGAAGTGCAGAAGCAAATGCTGGTTTCAGAAGTGAACTTGCTTCGTGAACTCAGGCATCCGAATATTGTTCGTTACTATGATCGCATTATTGATCGGACAAATACAACTTTGTACATTGTGATGGAATATTGTGAAGGTGGAGACTTGGCAAAGCTAATTTCAAAATGCGTTAAAGATAAGTAAGTGCTGTCCTATAAATTTGTCGTTATGAAAAGCTAGGCTTTGTTTTGTAGAATTTCAGATTCTGGTGAGTAGACTAAATTTTCAACTGAAATATTTTGACACTAGTTGTGCTTTGGCCATTATCAACTGGAATGCCCTAATTAAAGTTGAGCTTTGTGTAAGCAAGGAGTATGGATTGTCTTATTGTTCCAGTGCATGTTTGGGCCGTTAGGATTGTGTTTAGACAAGGTACTGTAATGTTGGGTTAGAAAAAGAAAATGTATATTTCAGTATAAGCATTTAAACCAGTAAATATGAAAGATTAAAAGCATGTGGATTCAAGAAAACCCAGAACAATTTATCTTCAGTCACTTTGACATTATGCTGACGTTGTCCTGCTGCTGAAGGATTTTATTTGGCAGCGACTTGCATTCTTTGCCTAACTGGGCTGTCTGGGATTCTATATTAAATACATGTGGTAAAGGCTCATAAGGGAAGTCCTTGGGCTGCCCTCCGTCCCTGGGATAGCTGGAGAGTAGCACATACCCTAAAATTATTTTTCATGATTGTAACTCTCCTCCAAATCCCTTCCATCATACTGTAAACCAAATTTTCAAGATTCTTAATGTTGAAACATTATTTCTTGGCTATAGAACAACTTCAGCTATTGGCTCACAATACCAAGATACTGGATAAAATCTTGTAGCTCTGCAGGAATTAATAATTCTTAACTCATTAATTTGCAAGGGGAGCAGCCTATGTGGCTTATTTTAGTAGGTGTTGTGTGGGTGAGATTAACAGTTTGTGAAATCCACTCCACGTTAAGTATTTTAACACAGTGAAGTAAATGAGGTGTGGACATTTTTGTTGTAGAATACCACAGATTTGCAGAAGCTACTTGTGAATTAATTTCATTGAAGTGGTTGTGTTTTCCTGTGCCTTGCTTTGTGCCAAGTCTTCAGACTAGATCTGTAGAGCAGGAAACCTCCACAAGAAATGAAGTCTGACAGTAATGGAGCATAACCTGTGCCATCTTCAGGTCTTTAGTGAAGATGTCACTTTGCTTTGCGATCCACTTTTCTGCCATTATGAGAATTATTTTGGCCTTTTTCAACTCCTATGTTGAGTCTGTATGATATTTTTATCATTTATTACTTACTGGTGGCACTGAGTAGCATTGCCTCACAGCAAGAAGTTCTCCAGCTTGATTCCTCACAGAAGACACCCTTAAGAGAATCTTTACAAATGTGTTTATATGGGTTTTCTTCCAGTGACCAAATATGGTACATCTGCTGACTAAACTGTCCCTCTGTCCTTGTCTGATGGCTAAAGCTTGGATGGGGGGGGGCTTGGCTATCTACTTTGTTCCATACCTGCATAGTAAACTCCTTGGCTATTCACTGGGTCATTGAACTCTGACGGAGTTATGGAGGGCTATTGCTTTTTTTCGCAAATTAGTAACGAATAGGCTGTGTGCAGGTATTTCCTGTTGTAGGCAAAACTCTGCCAGGCTGCCAACTGTGCCAATATTCTGCAGTGCACTGTTTACCACCTTTGTCTAGTTTTTCCTGACTAAGTGAGAGTGAAAATTACTCCAGTCTTCTGAATATTTAAATCGCTTTAATATTTTTTAGGCATTTTTGTTGCCCAAGTGTTTGACTTGAGATTTTGTTTGATCCTTCTCCCAGTTTTTTTCTGAGGGCCTAGGCCTTTCTTGAAATCTTTACAAGTTCTCTTGCAAGTAAGTGGGCCAGTATTAGAAGTACATCTTGCTGAGCAGCACACTACAGCTAGGATTCAGAAACTGGCCCCCCTGTGAGTATTGTAACTTGTGACAAAAGGGCCTTTTTACATTATTATGGAACCCAGCAGTTCAGAGAAGCTGCATTGAGTACCTAATTTGCATGTCTTTTTGAATCCTGTGATTACTGCAAGCTGTAACTAGTGTTTTTCTGCTGCTTTTATGGTAATTGCCATTGGTATCCAGTGCATTCCATTGTCACCCTCTCCCCATTCAGTCCCCCCACAATCCAAGCAGTTAAATGGATGACACCACCGTACCTCTTACCTGTACAGAACAGTGTGTCCCCGATGCCTTATTCACTAGCACTGTTCATTATATTGGTCACTGGCACAGTTGCCTAAGCTATATGGGTTATATCCTGCCAAAGTTGTAATAGCTGGCTTCCAAAGCTTCAGTGCACCTTCCATGCTCTCCAGTTTGGCAGCTAAGCTGCGCTGCCTAAAAACACAGGTTTGAAAACAAAGCCTTTCAGAGGCTTGGCCTTCTACACAAGAGCATGCCTCTGTAGGCTTTCAAGGGTTGGCCTGCTTGTGCTGTTTGCTGGGCAGAGATGTTACTTTTGGGGGAAGACCTTCCACATTTTTAAATTACTTGTGTACTTTCCTGGCAAAGCTTGTTTTAATACTATCATGACACTTAACTGTACTTTTTAAATGGGAGCACACCTTTCATTTTAAAAGTAGAAAACCTTTTGTCAGTTTTCATCCATTCTTTACTCTTGTGTATGGTTCCGATCCTTGGAACTGATCTAGCCATTATATAGCTTGCGCCAGCCAAAATTTTCAAGTTACTGGTCTACTCATGATGCCCCCGTCTACATTGTCTCCAGATCTCATTTACTGCTTGTACTGCTAAGACACGTCAACCAGTTCCTCTCGCAGCTAAGTAAAATATTCCTTTATCTTCAACTTCTGAAACCTTTTTCCTGGTCTTGTCTGCTGGAGAGATTACCTAACTGTAAGGATAAACACCATCTAACATTGCTGGTAGTTTCCCATGGTGTGATTTAAATTTTTTTCTTTCCTTCTCTTTTTCTTCTGCCTAGCCTCATTTTTATTCAGGATGTTGGCAGATAAACCAGAAACTTCAGGTTTTAAACCATGAGTGCGACAGGAAAATGCTGAACTGACAGTTATGGTCTGCACAATCTGCAAAGGTTTTAGTCAGCGCCCTGGTAGAACATAAATACTCATTCTCAAAGGGCTTCTTAAGGCCCCTTTTGAAGAAGCCTAGTCAAAGACCAAACAGTCTCCTCCAGCCTCTGGTAGCAAAACTACCTGCGAAGTGCAAACATCTCCCTGCAGACCAACCTTACTGGTGCCTTTGATAGAGTCCTGCACAGATTATGGCTTATACCACATCCTGCATTGTCTATGGTTCGGATAACATTGGCACCAATTGTGTCAGGACTACCTGTTCCCCTTCCATTGATCTGAATTTTTGGGGGAGGAACTCCCTAGCACCGTTCTGGAAAGACCAGAGTCCCCTTCTGCATTTTCTGATTTGCTCCACCAGGAGCCTCTTGGAACTTTGTTAGGTTAATGGATCAGATTCTGACAGCCAGGGGTCTTTTCAACCCCCCTCTCCCTTCTGGTGCAGGCAGTCTTTCTATGACCTCTTCCCAGACTATCTTGCAAGGCTTTAAAACAGTCTGCTAGTAACCTCTGCTTCGACTAACCTTTTGTATTTGGTGCCAGGTATGGTTCTGACACTTGCTGCCTTTGGGACTGTTGGGGTCCTAGAACTGTCTGTTGGGCCTGAGAGGTTGGTCTGCTCCAGTTTTTTCTATGGAGTCAGCCTTGCCATCCTGTGTTCTGGCTTCTCAAGGTGGGGCTCTCTGGGCAGGGTGTGACCCCAGTTCAGAGTTTCTGTTCTGGGCTTCCATCCTTTGGGAAGGTCCTGCCTTTAAAGTTGTGGAAAGAGCCTTGGCCACTGCCTCCTCCCAGGTGGCTTCTGTGTGCTGGAGCCTCAACCCTTGACCCCAACTTCATATCTGCTATCCACCTCTACCCCCACAAAGCAAGCTCCGACATTACAAGACCTACCTGTTAAAGGTCTCCCCTCTTCAGAGACCTCCTCCGATGCCCCCACTGACAATCCACCTCGGAAGAGATTGTGTAGGAACTTTTATTCTCCTGAAAAATCGGAGGACACTGATTTTTATGGCGGGGAGTGTTCCTCCCAGTCACCCTTGGAAAACTTCTCCTTTGGAGACCTAGAGATCCTAAAATAGAGGGGTGATTGGTAGTTGGAAAACCCTTCCTCTGGGAATCTGTATACTTGCAGGCCTTTGGAGGTCACCAGTCTACCTCCTGGGTGACCCTGCCTGCTGATGTCATTAAATTGCTCCGTGGGCTTGGAAGGCTCCTGACCAGCCCATTCCCCAGAGACCTAACTAGATACTTTCAGCACCCAAGGGCCATTCACATTGGGCAAAGGGCTTGGTAGTTGATGCCATGGTGGTGGTAGCCACCACCAAGAAAACCAGCTGAAGAAAATACTACTGTTCATCCCCCTAACTTGGGAGTTCAGGGCAATGGACAGATTTGTTAAGTGGGTCTGTGCATTATCTACATCCATCAGGTCCTTTAACTTTTTGGCACATTTTATTAGACTTGGAGGATCTGGTCAAGGAACTGTCAGACATCCTGCTAGGAGCAGTGGCTGAAGGGGTCCAAGAAAGTGGCCTTGTGGTTGGCTACCATGGAGTCATTTGAACATTTCCATAAGTTTTATGGTACATGCTGCTGAGGGGACAATCAGATCAGTAGATTCAGATATTGCAATTAAATGATATGCTTGGTTACACCTGTGAGTTGCAGAACCGTTCGTCTTGGTCAATACTCCCTTTGGATCTTCATTGTTTGGGCCCAAAGTGAAAATCTATCCAGATGTGAGCAAGATGGAAAAACTGTCAACTGTGGTGTACATTTTTTTTCCATTCCTCAACAGTCCGACTCTAGAAATCAAAGGAGTGGAAAGATGTGGTTAGTCGTCCCAGAAGCCTTTCCATGACGCATAGTATAGACTCCCCACGGGGCAGAGGGTGAGTTGCAATGAAGGACACCATCCCAGGAGCGGGGTTAGTCCGGATAACCAGGGTTCTAGGGAGTCTCTGGTCAACCCTACCCACCCTCCTGAAAAGACCCAACTGCTTGCCTCTGGAGGCAGTCTGTGGAAGATTCTTTGCATCCGACCGCCTGGTGAGAACTGATATCTGGGTGCTAAGGATTATTTCCAGAGGTTATTCTATCCCCTTCACCCTTAAACCGCAAACATGAGCAAAACTCCCCAGTGTTCCAGCCAGTCCAGAGTTCAAGCGGCATTAGAAATCCAAAAGCTGCTAGAGTTGTCCAAGAAGTCCCACCAGACCAACTGGGATCTGGATATTGCTCAAGATTCTTAATGCCAAAGCAGTCGGTGGGACTGGAGACAAATTTTGTATCTTTGCATTCTGAACAAATATGTTCCATCAAAATTCCAGATGGTCATGGTTCAATCCATACTTCCATTCTTGGAGGAAAACTATTGGATGTTCTCTGTCAGGTTTCAAGATGTGTATTACCACATAGATGGACAAACACTTGTAAGTTTCTCTGTTTCTGGCTGGTAGCCAGTTGCTACCAATTCAGTGTACTGCCCTTTGGTCTCACCACAGCCCCCAGAGTGTTCACAATGTATGGCAGCAGTTGCAGCACATCCAAGGCTGCACAGATTCAGTTTCCATACCGGGATGACTGGCTCCTCACCGGGATGACTGGCTCCTCACCACTACCACTGGGTCTCTAGCTTCCTCCGTCTTAGTTGGGCATAACAGTAAGCCTTGCACAGTCTCAGTTAACTCCTACTCAGCATATGGAATTAATTGGAACTCTTATCAGTACCATCTTGTGTGGCATCACTACCCCACCAGAGGTTGCAGAAAACTCAGTCGCAGGTTCAGCCCCTTCGTTCAAACAAGATACTAGATAGCTCAGCAAGTTCTGAAAGCACTGGGCTCCATGGCTCCAGCGGTCACACTCTCTAGTCCCACTGGCAAGGTTTTACATGGGACTTCAATGGATGCTTGCAAACCAATGGTCTATTCAAACCCACTCCATAAATCTAGGTTTTGTATCCAGTCGATGCAAAAACTATATCCTGGTGGAACTATCAAAGATTCTAGGCATCCCCTTTGTTCACCCTCAACCCAAGGCTGTAGTGACCACAGGTGCTTCCCAGATGAAGTGGGAGGAATTTTTTCTAGGGAAGACTGTCCAAGGCACTTGGTCTCCCCCCCCCCCCCTCAGAGGCCAACCTGCATATAAATGTTCTGGAGATGAGGGCAGTGCTAGTGTTGCAAAAGCTTCATTCTGCCTTACCTCAAGGAACGATGGCTATTTAATCACATGTCCATAGTCTGGTACATCAATAAACAAGGGGGAATAAAGTCCTACCCACTGTCAAGAAGCCCTTTGAGTGTGGCAATGGACTAGAACTTACAACTGCTTTCTGATAGCAGTACACATCCTGGGGAGTTCCAATGTGATAGCAGACAAACTGAGCAGATGTGTTCTCATGCCTCACTAGTAGTCTTTTAAATCAGAGTGGCGAAGATTTTTCTTTGCTGGCACCAGTCTTTGTGACCTTGTTTTTTCCCTGAACAAGTGGAGAAGCTACTTTGCCCCAATTCCCCCTCAGGGGGTGTCCCTGAGAGAGACTAGTCATCAGTTTGGCTCCCGGGGCTCCTTTATGCCTTTCCTCCATTCCTCCAAAACGGTTCTGTTGATGAGCAAAGTAGTCCTCATTGCACCTTACTGGCTTCAACAAATATGGTTTCTCTTCCTATGGCCTTGTCTACTCAGTCCCCCATGGATTCTGGACGCAGATCAGATCTCTCACCCCCATGGGCTGATCCATCCAAGTCTACAAACTCAAGCTGACTGCTTGGTTTCTCTAATTTAGTCGCCAGGCACAATTATCTTCCATCTTCTGTACAACACAATGTTCTTAATCTCACATTGCTGCAGTCCTTACACTTGGGGTATACCGCTGTCCTCGGTCGGCCCGAATACCAAAGTATATGGCTGACGCCGGTCATGGCGCATTAAACTGACGCCAGGACGTCAGGGTATAAATGCGCATGACCGACGTCATATCCTCAGTCTTTTTTGCCGCGTGGTCCGATGCAGAAGCAACGCTAAGTGCAGGTTGGCGTCCTGAGATTTTCCGAAATAGGAGTTTCAGACCGAATCAAAGTTGGCTAAGTACCCCGTTGGGGAATATTTTGGTTTTTTCTTGCCTCAGTATTTTACCGGATGTCAGAAAAAGTAAATAACTGTATTTCTTGTGGGAAGCAGATACCACATAGGGATTACCATAACTTGTGTATACCTTGTTTAGGGCCTGAGCACGACGTTGTTGGGTGTCCCTCTTGTGCTAGGTTTAACAAACGTACAATTAAGAGAAGATTAGATTGTGCCAGATTAGTCTTCGGGAAGCGGTGCAACTACAAAATGCCGTCGGATGCTCCGACGCCCGCTTCGAAAAAGCGCAAGGACAAAGGGACTAGGCCTAGGTTAGAAGAACCGTCCGTTCCTGACGGTTCTTTAGAAGGTTCGGTAGAGCCGGAGGTACAGACAAATTTCTTTACAGTCCCAGGGAGAGACTTTACTATTGCAGGATGTGTCCTCAGGAGGTAGGCCAGGCCGAAGGGGCCTCTCAGGTAACTGTCCTCCCCTCTCTGCCTAGGGTAGTTAGGCCTTCCCCTACTGTTCCCAAGGCTTCTCCCAGAGGCAGGCCAGGTTTAGCTGGCACTCCCAGTACTTCAGGCCCTGTACACAAGAGACATATGCTTAGGATGGCAGAAGATTTAATTACTATGATTAGGGGTTCTATGCCCCTTCCAGAAGAGGCCTAGGGGGGAACCTGAAATTGGAGTTTTGGAACAGGATTCTGATGCTTCCGAGTCTTCGGCTGAAGATGTGCAGGAGTTTTCCCCATATTCTGATTCTGAGGTGGATGACTCTACTCCTTCTGCTTCTCCTCCTGAGGATTTTTCATTCTCAGAGACTTTGCATTCCATGAGGGAGCATTTTAAATGGGAAGGTCAGGATTTCTCTGATTCTAGGAAAAGGCTTAGGGAATTTTTGTTTTTACCCCAGCATAGGCCTTTAGCTATACCTCCTGTTCTTACTGTGGTGGAAGATGTTTTTACAGAGGCCTCTCTTAATCCTGATTCTTTGCCTCCCGCTCCTGTTAAGCCAGACAGGTATTATAGGGTGCCTGAAGCTCATAAGTACCTTTTCAAGAGCCCTAGGGCGGACCCAGAGATTGTTTCACAGGGACCTAAGGGGGTTAAGGCTTCTGTTAAAAACCCGGTCCCTCCGGATAAAGAGGCTAGGGCCTTGGACAGATGGGGAAAGAAAGTTTATACTTCCACTCTAGCCATGAGGGCTTTGAATTGCCAATTCCACATGCTGAGATATCAAAACTATCTTCTTTCACAACTAAAGTCTAAGGTAGATGCTCTGGCAGAAGGTATTGAATGTAAGGAGTTACAAGATTTAGTGCATGTTTCTGAACAGGTGGGAAAGCATTCCTTGCAATGTGGTTTTGATGCTGTGCAGGCCTCTTCGAGGGTGGCTGCCACTGGTTCTGTGATACGCAGGCACGCCTGGCTAAGGGATCAGAATTTAGCTGAGCATGTTAAAGCAAGGATCTTGGATGCTCCTTTGCAATCGGATGTGTTGTTTGGTTCTCCTGTTGAAGCAGTTTTAAAGAAAATGGAAGACAAAGCTAAGTCTATGCACACTGTTAAAGATTTTTTACAGGTTCAGCCTCCAAAGTTTAGTAGAAGTTGGCCAACCAAGGGGTGGACATATCCTTCTTATGATTCCCAGTCTAGGGGTAGGTCTAGGCGTGGTAGGGGCAGAGCTCAGGGCTCTTTTAGATCTGGAATAGGGGGTTCACCTGCACAGTCTTCCGGTGAGGGCAGGGGTCAGCCCTTCAGAGACAAACCCAATGACCTACCTTTTCAACTGCCAGAACCTTCCCGTCTGGCAGCACCTTTGGGAGGAAGACTGGCACTTTTCAAGGAAAACTGGAGTTTAATTACCCAAGACAGATGGGTTTTGGACATCATTCACCACGGTTACAGGTTTTATTTCCATACCCTGCCCCCTTTCAAAGGCATGCCAGACATTCCTCCTCAACACAGACTAGAAGCTTACAGACAAATTTCTCTGTTACTCCAGATAGGGGCCATACAACCGGTGCCTATGACAGAAAGGGGCCTAGGATTTTATTCTCGCCTATTCCTAGTGCCAAAAAAGGGGAACACGTGGAGACCAATTTTGGATTTATCTATCCTCAACACCTTTCTGGACATACCCAAGTTCAAGATGCTGACATTACAACAGCTTTTACCTCTACTGGGCAAGGACCACTGGATGGTAACTTTGGATCTCAAGGAGGCTTATCTTCATGTTCCTATCACACTAAGTTGCAGGAAGTATTCATGCTGAGCTGGAAATTCTCATTATCAGTTCTCTGCATTGCCCTTTGGCTTATCTACTGCGCCCAGAGTATTCACAAAAGTTCTGGCTCCAGTGATAGCTTTCTTCAGATTGAGAGGAATACAGATCTACCCTTATTTGGACGATTGCCTGATTCTGGCTCAAGGGAAGGACGAGCTTCTTCAGCATTTGAAATATGTGATAGCAGTGCTAAGATGCCTGGGGTATTCTGTGAACAAAACAAAGTCCAGTCTAGTACCCTCTCAAGACATGTGCTTTCTGGGTGTGAGACTGAATACAGCAACCCAGATGGCTTTTTTGACCCCGGACAAACAAAAGAATCTTTCCCTTTACTTCCAACAACTATCACATCAGTCCGGGCTGACTGCAAGGACAGTCCTTCAAGCCTTAGGGTTCATGGCATCTTGTATTCTGGTGCTTCCCAATGCCAAACTGCATATGAGGAAGCTACAATGGTATCTCAAAAATCTATGGACACAGCACTGCCAGGATCTGGACACTGTCATTCAAATAATACCTTGCATCCAAAAGGAATTTTTGTGGTGGGCTCAGCAATGTCACCTAAACAAGGGACTTTCTGTGACCCGGCCAGAGGCGAGTCAGATTCTAACAGATGCCTCGGACAAAGCTTGGGGAGCTCATCTCAATGGAAAGTGGATACAGGACAAGTGGCCTGTCAGACTGCAGCATCTACATATCAACTTGAAGGAGATGTTGGCAGTCCAGTTTGCATTAATGGCCTTCAAGGATTTACTTCTCCCAGGACAGGTGCTGATTCTAACAGACAACACAACAGTCATGTGGTACATCAACAAACAAGGGGGAACACATTCTTACCCTCTATGCAGACAAGCAATGATTTTGTGGGACACTGCTCTCAGTTTGCAACTAAATCTCCAGGCAAGGTTTCTGCCGGGAGTGCAGAACTCCTTAGCAGATGTGTTAAGCAGGCAAATCATGGATCCCCACGAGTGGCAATTGGATCTTCATGTATTTCAGCAATTGACAGTGTCATGGGGAACTCCAGACATAGATCTGTTCGCTTCTCCTCTAAACCACCAGCTGCCAAAGTTTTGCACAAAAAGGATTCATCACGCAGCTTGGAAAGTGGATGCTCTTTCTTTCAGTTGGAAAAATCTTCATGTGTATGCCTTTCCGCCTCTTCCTCTCCTCCTAAAGGTACTTCTAAAGGTCAGACAGGACAAACCAAGAATGATCCTGATAGCTCCAGATTGGCCTCGACAACACTGGTACCCATTACTGAGAAGTCTGGTAAGGAAACCACCTTGGCCCTTGCCTTTGATTCCACACCTGTTGTCCCAAAAGGACGGTCATCTACTCAATATCAAGCTTCACTCTCCATCTCACAGCATGGCATATCCTGTTTTGACCCATAGCAGGGCTCAACTTCCTCAAGTTTTGAAGGTGATTATGGAAGCTAGAAGACCTAGTACAAGGAAAGTGTATGCAGACAAATGGAAGAGATTTGTGTTTTGGAGTGCAACAAAGGATGCGGACGTTTCTGAGCCTAATTTGACTATGGCTCTTCTATATCTTACTGAATTATTGGACAAAGGTTTGTCCTTCTCCCATTAAGATTCATGCTGCAGCAATTTCAGCTCACTACGACTGTGATCCACCATTGTTTTCTCATCCTTTGTTCAAGCAATTTCTTAGAGGGGCAAAGAACATAAGACCCCCAAAGAGCTCCTACTCCTGCTTGGGACCTCAATTATGTGTTGGAAAAACTCACTCTACAACCCTTTGAGCCTGCAGCTACTGCTGAGTTGAAATATTTGTCATGGAAGACTGCTTTTTTGTTGGCCATTACCTCTGCAAGAAGGGTTTCTGAATTGCAGGCCCTTATGGCGGTTGAGCCTTTCCTGATTTTCCATAAGGATAGGGTATCTTTACGTACTAATCCTTCCTTCATGCCTAAGGTGGTTTCAAGTGTGTCTTTAAACCAAACTATTCATTTACCTACCTTTTATGCAGACCCCCAAAATAAGGGGGAAAAGATTTTGCATACTTTAGATGTGCACAGGCAGTTACGCTATTACTTAAACAGGACTAAGGATTTCAGGCAGTCTCAGCAGTTTGTTTCTTTTGCTTTGTGTTCTCAGGGCAAGCCTGTGTCAAAACAAACTATTTCCAAGTGGATTGGGTTTTGCATTGCTTTTTGTTATTCCCATCATGGCAAGGAGATTCCAACAGGGATTAGACCTCATTCCACTAGGGCTACTGCCACTTCTACAGCCTTTCTAAGGGGGGTGGCAACTAAGGATATTTTGGAGGCAGCAACTTGGAGTTCAGTACATACTTTCTCTAAGCATTACCACCTTCCACTCTACTCTAAATCTAGGGCTGGTTTTGCCACTGCTATTTTACAGGGCATTTTGGCAGCTCCTGCTTCTCTATGATTTGCCATCCTCCCTTACCTCTGCTTTGGGAATCTACCCAAGTGTAAGGACTGCAGCAATGTGAGATGAAGAACATAGTACAGTTTTGTACCTACCATAAATGTAGATGTTCGAAGATCCACATTGCTGCAGTCCAATTTACCCTCCCTCCTTCCCCTCTGTGTTTAGGGGTGGTTGTGTGGATAGGTTTGTTCCCTAGTATATTTGTAAAAAGTTGTACATAGTTTTGGTGCAGGGGTGTTTAGTGTTTGGTGGTTTTTTGATTTTACCCTGTTTAGGGTCTTCTGACATCTGGGGCAAGAAAAGACTGAGGATATGACGTCGGTCATGCGCATTTATACCCTGACGTCAGTTTAATGCGCCATGACCGGCGTCAGCCATATACTTTGGTATTCGGGCCGACCGAGGACAGCGGTATACCCCAAGTGTAAGGACTGCAGCAATGTGGATCTTCGAACATCTACATTTATGGTAGGTACAAAACTGTACTTTTTGTTAGCATCTCATAAATTATCCACCTTTCTGGACTTGAGGATGGCCAGGCTCCTTTTTTGGTTCCAATGGAAAGTTTGAGTTCTTGGCTACTATTTGGTAAAGAGGCTTTGGTTTCCACAATTAAGGTTTTTAGCAGCAATCTTAATTTTTCATACATGTTTTGGGTGATCAACCCTTAATATCAGACTTTGCAAGGTTTAAAGAGCACATTTCATTTAAAGCCCCCTTTCAAAGATCCCTTACCACCATGGGACTTGACTATTCTCTTGCAGTTGCTTACATTACCTCCCTTTGAACCTGCAGCAACCTGTGACTTGGTTTCCCTTATTGGAAAACTGTCACCTCAGCAAGACAAGTCTCCAAATTATACAGGCTTTACATTTGGAGGCCCCTTAATTTTCCAGTGTCATTCAGGACAGACCTGTCCTTTCAAGTGATCTCTGAGGTCAGTATCTATCAAACCATAAACTTGCTGATATTTTTTCTCACCTTTTTCGGAGGGTGAATACTGCTTACACCTTGTGCACTGGCAGCTACGTTTCTACTGGAATAGAACTAAATTCAGGCAGTCACAACAATTTGTATCCTTTGCAGGTGCAACGTTGGGCAAACCTATTTTTAAGGTTACTCTTTCTCTAGATGAAGAATGCATTTCCTTTTTATGCAAAAAAAATCTAACATCCTGTGCTGGTGAAGGCTCATTCTACCAGATATATGGCAACTTCAGCTGTTTTCCATTCTAAAGCTTTTATGTCCAAAATTTGTGCTGCTGCAACATGGGCTACTCCACATACCTTTATTGCTCCATATAAATTAGATATGGTTTCCAGAGGACAGCCTCCTTTGGCTCTGTGGTTCTAGGAATGTCCTTCCATAGGACCACCCAGGATCTAAGGTAGCTGGGGACTGTCCCAAGAATGGATGATGGACAACATCCTAGACAGATGGAATGTTATGGTAAGACATGGCTATCTTCATCCATTTTTGCATCCCACCTCACCTTCTCCTTTGGACTCCTGATGGAGTGATGTGCTGTCCTGCATTTCCCTGTTGAGATGCACCTTGGACATGGCTTCTGACTTCAGTTAGGAAATCTGAGAGCTTGCAAACTGAGGTAATTTTTCCTGCCACAGTTAAGCAAACTGCCTTTGTCATCACAGCAGCCTAGCAGTTTGCCTCCGCTGCGAACGCTGGCTCCTCAGACCACTTGTCTTACCCTGCATCCCTCAGGTTTAGCACCTGCAGCCACTATGGATTGGGAGAGGGGGGGTTAGCAATATCTTCTGCAGCTATTGATGTTTCTTCAGTGGGCTAGGTAGTCCCCCTTGTCACACCTGGGTGAAGGTACAAGAAAGTCTTCACTGTTAGTCAAAATGTGCCTATCCCTGAGAGATGCTGTCTCAACTGACTTTTTTTCTTTTTTTCAAAAAGAAAAAACTAAACCTGGATCTGCTCCTACAAATTTCCTTGTACTAGTTTACTGGATCTGGCTCTGGGTCTAGTTTGGGCTGTTCCTCCTTGTAAGGTAGTTTTATGATGAAGAGGGATGTCTTGCTGATTTTAAATCTTCTGAAAGAGGAAGATGAAGGGACAGATGCAGTTTTCTGCTTTGATTTTTGAGGAGAGCACAGTATCTGGTGCCTCCTGTGGGGGGGGGGGGGGGGGGATACTTTCTATTTCCAGAATGTTAGTATTTCCAGTAGAATAGGGCGGCCACGGTGGTGCAGTGGTTAGCATTGCCGCCTCACAGCAAGAGGTTCTCCGGTTCGATCCCCAGCTGGGGTGCCTTCTCTGCGGAGTCTGCATGTCCTCCCTGTGGTCGCGTGGGTTTCCTCCCACATCCCAAAGACATGCTGCAGGTGGATTGGACACTCTAACTTGGCCCTAGGTGTGCGTGTGAGTGTGCCTTCTGTGGAAGGTTGGGCGCCAGGCTGGCAACTCGACTGTAAAACTCCACTGCTGTTCAATGTGCGGACAAGGTGATCCGCTGTGGCGACCCCTAACCGGGAAAAGCCGAAAGAAGTAGTAGTATTTCCAGTAGAACAAGGGTTTCTCGGTACCTCAATGCTATGAGCTATTACCAATGTAACTCCTGGAACCTTCATCTATTCCTCCAGTTTTGTGAGCTTTGGAGAATGTTACTGCCTCAGGTTTTCTTGACATCTGCCTTTTTATGGTCAGCTGGCTGACTATGGGCAAAGCTACCCAGTCTCAACTTTTATATGCACTGTTTCAAACCTGACCCAGCAGCTATAGCTTTAATCCTACTGCTGCTAAACTCTTGGTTCCAGTCTCATCCTTGAAAGAAAGAGTATTAAGAGTTGGGGGGTAGGCTTCAGCAGCTCTGGTTTTTCTGAATTTCAAATGGTCCTGCTCGCATGTTAAGGTTTGTTCAGATTGTAAAAGTATGAGAGATGATTTCTTGAGGAAAAATCTTTTTAATTTTTTTTCTTGTACAAGTAGCTTCTCATTGACTCTGATTTACTTCCAGATGTGAAAGTGGTAAGTTTGATAAAAGGAATCTGACTGTCCTATTCCCATGTTGCAGTGTTTGTAGTGAGATTCTCTGCCTCAGATGACCCAAACATCTGCTCCTATACAACAGCTTAAGCCTGGTTGCTGTAGGTGTGTGGGATGTTGCACAGTGCCATAAACGAGGGACCTTAAATGTGACGTCTGCACGCACAGACCTCAGAACTCTTCAGCTGCAGTAAAATGTCAGATCGATAGCATTGTTTCTCTATCAAGATGTCTAAAGCTAAATACCCCATTTGGGGATTTCATTTTTTGCTATTGCTTGAGCTTGGTTTGCTGCCCCCCTCCTTTTTAGCAGATGTCTAAGGGTAAATGCTAATGTGGTTGTCTGATTCCACTAAGTCTTGCACAACCATTTTTTTTTTGCCTAGGTTGGGAACACTACCATACCTCTTGTCCAGTTTGCCAGTCATTCATCCTAAAGACACTGAAGCAGTCTGTCTGCCCTTAATCTTTGCTTAGAAAACCAGAGGCTAAAGGAATTGGTGCTTGGGATGGATCTTCTGTCTGCTGCCCAGGCAGAGCCTCTGTGCAGGAAGGCCAAGTTGTCATGGCCTACTACTGTCCCTCTATTGGACACCCTGCCAGCTTCCTATTTTTAAGAATTGAGGGAGTCTGTTAGAGCAATCTACTTTGACTCCCCTTCAAGGAAGCCACTTCTGAAGTAATGGCTGGCATGTGCACAGAGGTAGCTCATATGTCTTTCTACCAATGCCGAGGTGGAACCAGGCCTTGCCAGAATCAAACTGTCATATCAACCCGAAGCCCCAGTTCTAGCAAAGGCCCCTGAAACTAGGCCTTCTCCCAGGGCTACTATGCTGAAAAAGAAACGGGTAAGCAAGAATTTCCCTCTGAGGCATTGCCTGGCATTCCTTCACTCTATCCTTAATGCAGGCCTTCATACCCTTAGGCCCTTTGCCTCTTCACCTGCCACCATTCCTATTCTCAGCCTTAGGCTTGCCTCAGCTACTTCAACCCATCTCCCCACTTCTCATGTGGGATGCAATGAGTCAATTACTTATTACAGATTGCCTCTCCACTGGAATACTATTCCCCTGATGAATCCATATGCCCATCTGCCATCCCACCAGGTATACCCGTTAATCTTTTTATGCATTTTCCTCAGCATCAAAAAAACTGTTTCACAGCCACCCGACAGTTTCTACAAGGTGCCTGATGAACAGAAATTCCTGGTGAAATCCCCACTGGCAGACCCGGCAGTGAATGCTGTATCCCCTGACAAGCAGTCTAGATTAATACCCTCCTCATCCCTTTTTACCTACTGGCCAGAAGGCTTGTACCTCTTCCACCCTAGCCTTCAGTGCTGCCAACTTGTATGATAAAATATGCCCTGGACTTAGTATTTCAAGCCTCTACTCCCCTGCTTGACTCTCCTAACCAGACAAGTAGCTTCAAAACTGTCCCTAATTTCTCAAGTGGTCAGACATTCAGTTAGCTGTAGTTATGATGCAGCAGAGGCCTGTGTAAGGTCTGCTGCTTCTACATCAGTGCTACAAATATTCTTGGCTTTGTCTTCAACCCTTGCCGGAGGACTTGGTCCAAAATTTTTGATGCTGCTCTTGACCACAACCTTTTGTTTGGAAAACAATCTGCAGAACCTTTTTTAAGGTGTTCAAATTTACACCTACCTAGACAACATCCTCATTCTTGCAGAAAGAGGACGCCCTAAACCATTTGAAGTTCACAATTTCCTGCTACAAGGCTTTGGGTTGACACTCTACCTCCCCTAGTCATTCCTAACCCCACAGCAGGATGATCTTTCTCTGTCCTGAGGAAGGAATGCCTGCATCAGGAGTTTCAGATCCTGCAAAGTTCACTTGCTGCCCACTTCTGGGACCTGATCAAGGTACAACATTAAGCAAGACAATTCCTATGGGTTCTAAGCCTTGTGGCAGCCACCATTCCTATGTTACCTTTAGCCAGGATACATATGAGAACTGCAGTGGTATTTGAAGAATGTGTGGTCCCAACACAACCATCCTCTAGAATTTCAGATCCCATTCTTACCCTGCCACAGGGTAGAATTAAGGTGGTGGATACAAGTTCAAATGAACCCAGACTTTCCACTCCACCCCCTTACACCAGCTCAACACATACACAAGACTCATCGGACCTGGGCTGGGGGGCTACCATGAAGGGTCTGAAGGTGCAGGAGAACTGGCACCCTACTCTCCGGGGGAAACAAAGTATCAATAAGGGAGATGACAGCAGTCCTTTTGACCCTGAAAGCTTTTCTCCCAATCCTGCAATCAGGTCCCCTTCAAATTTTCAGACAATACTGGTCATGTGGTACCTCAGCAAACCAGGAAGGACCAAGTCCCATCTCCTAAACAGGATAGCAATACAGATTTGAGACCTAGCTTCCAGAAGCTAAAACTTCTCTGCAGGCAACCTACATACCATCCCAAGACTACCAACAGGCAGTTTTTTGCAGATCATCCTCTCTACATCACGAGTGTATGCTGAAAAGGAAAGTTTCTAGACATTGCCCACCAGTGGGCACACCTTGTAGATTGTTTGCGCCCCCCCAGAACAGACGACAGAGAATTCTGCACCAAGGACCACTCCCTATTAGCCTGGAGGGTAGATGCCTTCAACATTTCATGGAAGGGATGGTTTCTATAAGCATCCCCCTTCCCTGTCATTCTAAAAGTCCTACTGAAGATCCGGAAAGACTAACCAAACATCTTGCTGGTGACTCCATTCTGGCAAGGCAGCAATGATTACCCCTTATATCACCAAGGGCAGTTGCTACAAGTTACCCCACAAGGTGAACCTATTTGCACAGTAGAAGGGAACACTTACTCATCCTCCCCTTAGGATGTTATGCCTAACACCATGGGTGAACTTTAATTCCTTCCAGACACCACTACTCTAAGGATGTGTGTTCAGTTCTGAGGGAGGCCAGGAAACCCAAAATATTACATTTCAAAATGGGAAAGATTCTCCAAATGCTGTCTCAAAGCATAGGGATGCCTTTCAAGATGTTCCTCTGGACCTAACTTGCATGTGAACTTATCAAGGCTGGACTTTTATACTCTTCAGTGAAAGTTCACCTATTTGCAATTTCTTCCTGCTTTCCCCTAGACCCCTCTATATCTAGGCTAGATAAATTGTTCCTGAAAGGGGTCTTGCACGTCAGACCAAGAAAACCTGCCCCACTGCCTTGGGACTCAGTGCTGCAACACTCCAAATGTGCACATGGAAAACTGTTTTAGTGGTGGCCCTTACCTTTCTTAGGAGGGTGTCAGGTAAAAGCTCTTGTGGCCTGTCCACCCTACACCTTTTTCCACAAGGACAGGGTGACCCTGTGCACTAACTTGTGCCCAAGGTAGTCAACGAACTGTCTGACCCAGTCCATTTACCTGCCCACTTTCCCATCTCCCACTGACAGGATACTCCATTCCCTAGATGTGCACAGGCAACTAAGTCAATCAGAAAATCTAACCAGCTTTTTGTACTCTTCCACCCCAGAGCCCTGAGCAAGGCAGTCACCAGGTCATTTCCTGCTGGATCAGAAAAACTATCAACTTCTGCTACTCCTACTATGGTAAGAACCTAATTCGGGGGATAAGAGCTCACTACCAGGGCAGTTGGCATCCTTCAAAGCCGCCTTCAAAGGCCTGGACACTGCCTCCATTCCATGTCCCAAGATTCACACTCCACATTCCTAAACACCCTCGAATATTTGGGTCCAACCCAACACTCGTACTGGGTGACTTCAACTACTCTAACTGAGAACTACTCTTGTACCAATACACTTGCCCAATCTTTCTGGAATTCCTGAATTCCAATTTCCTGCACCAGCTCGTTCTTACCTGTACTCAAGGTAGCAACATCCTTGACCTGGTTATTAACCTGGGCGACTGTTGCTCCACAAACTCCTCCCTGGTTAGATCCGGTCACAAGCTAATCACCTTGGAGCCCCCCCCCCAAAACAAAGGTAACCACCATGAAAAACTTCTCAAATGATAACTTTGGGCTCCTAAAAACAGAGGTAGCTGACTTCACAGCACCCATGCAAATGGAGAATAGTTGCATGACTGCCAAATCATACACCAGTGCACTGTACGAACACAAATGCATGGATCTCACCATACCCAATAGAACTAAGATGCTGTAAAACACACCCAGTCTGGTGGTCCCCTGCCATAAACTCTACAACATAAGGAGGAAACTGATGCAGAATAAGGAAGTCCCAAGACTGGAAAAACTCCCTTGGCTTCAACAGAAGGTTGAGGTCTCATCAAATCCTCTATCTGCAATTCTGTTTTCATAGCTAGCTTGAAAGACAACCATAAGGCCTTCTATAGTTATGTAAAGAATCTCCATGGCAATACCCAGATTTGCTCTGAGCTACTGCACAATGGTACCTTCTATACAGAGCCAACAGATACTGCAAATATACTGGCAGACAGATTCAGTGCTAACTTAACCCCCCCCCCCCCCAAAGGACCAATCACAATACTAGTAGACTGCCAGGCACTCAGTATGACTGCTGCACAGGTTAAAACAGCACTGTCGAAGGCCAAGACTACAGCTTCTATGGGACCTGGTAGTATCCCTAGCTACCAATTGGACAAATTCTGCATAAGGACTCTCCACAGACAAGCTTGGAAAGTGGATGCCCTGCCCTTCACCTGGGAAAGCCTCTCCGTTTATGCCTTCCCCCTCTGCCTCTCCTCTTAAGTTCTACTAAAGATCAAACAGGACAAACCAAGGACAATGCTCATTGCACTAGACTGGCCATTCCAACAATGGTACCCCCTCTTACGCAGTATGTCACTGCTGGAACCATGGCACCTGCCTCAGACCCCTTCCCTGGTGTCCCAGCAGGAGGGCCAGATTCTGCACCCCCAGCTTCAAACCCTGAACCTTGCAGCCTGATTAATTACCTGAGCTCTCCAGTACCATCCCTCAGTAAGCAAGTGCTGGATGTCATCCGGGAGGCAAGGAGGTCTAGTACTAAAAAATCCTATGCTGAAAAGTGGAAAAGATACTGCTCCTGGAGCCGAACTCTGGGGATAGGCACATCAGTGGCCCAGCTTACTGCATGTTCTTAAATACTTGATGCTTCACAAGGGCCTTTCCTTCTCTCAATTCATGCCTTGGCCATTTCAGCACACTAATACTGAGCCTCCCCTCTTCTCTCACCCCCTGCTAAAACAATTCCTCAGAGGGGCCAAAAATTTGACCACCCAGGAGAGCCCCTACTCCAGCCTGGGACCTTAACTTTGTATTGGAAAAGCTCACTCTCCCTCCTTTTGAGAAAGCTGCAACTGCAGAGTTAAAATTCCTTCCTTGGTAAACAGCCTTCCTTCTAGCCATCACTTAAGCAAGAAGCGTCTAAATTACAGGCCCTCATGGCAGTGGAGCCCTTCATCTTCCATGCAGACTGGGTGTCCCTCAGGACCAATCCTTTATGCCCAAGATAGTATCCAGCGTGGCCCTCAATCATTCCATTCATTTGCCAACCTTTTCTTATCCATAGAACAAAGGAGAACGAATACTGCACTCTTTGGATGTGCACAGACGACTTGGATTTTAGACAGGGTGAAGTCTCTCAGGAAAACTGAACCGCTACTAGTTGCCTTTGCTGCAGGGGCAGAGGGGAAGGCCATTTCAAAGCAAACCATTTCTAAGTGGATAGGCCATTGCATTAATTTCTGCTATAAGCACCATGGAAAATCTACCCCACAGGGGAGATGAGATCACATTCCACCAGGGCTGCATCTACTTCTACAGTCTACAGCCTTTCTCAGCGGTGATCCTACCAGGGACATCCCAGAAGCTGCTACCTGGAGTTCTGTACATACCTTCACCAAGCATTACCACTTGCCATTTTTTTCTAAATCCAGAGCTGGTTTTGCCAGTGCAGTCTTGCAGGGCCTTATAGCTGGTCCTAATGCTATCTAATTGCCTCCTCCCATCCTTAGCCTTGGGAATCTATTTTTATTTCTACAGACCCTTGTTAGTCATATGTTCATAGATTAGTACCAGGCTAACTGCTATTGTGGGTCATTTTAAGCCTAGCCAATTACACTATGATAATCAAACCCTGCACCTTGTGTTTCCAAGGTAAACACCTTGACCATTATGCCATCCCCAAAATTTAATGACTGCATCAGTGAAATACCAATGTAGTACAGTTGTGTACACTTGCCATTTAAGTGTAGATGTGGGTGTATTCACTGTTGCAGTCCTGGTTACCCTCCCAGCTCCCTGGCTTCTATTGGCTATACCTCTTGTTTACTATAAGCTTTCTGGTGTATTTGCTTTTTGTTAGAGGTGTAACCTGGTATACCATTGATTCCCATTATGGGGGCACCTGACATCTGGGGCAAGAAACTGATGTAATGGCGTCTGCTGCATGCTTTATACCCCTGACTACCTGACATCATGGAAGGAGACTGCAACCAACGCAGGACCCAAGACTGATCATCAAGCTGGCTGAGAGCTACCTGCAAGCAGATAACCCAAATGTAATGAATGCAACCGTGAATACACTCCAACATCTACATTTATGTGAAGTGTACACAACTGTACTTTCTGAGGTCTGTGTGCAGACGTCACATTTAAGGTCCCCTGGCTTGTAGCCCTGCGTGTGACCTCCCATACACCTACAGCAACCTGGCTTCTACTTTTGTGTAGGAGCAGATGCTCAGGTCACCTGAGGTGGAGAATCCCACACTAATACTGCAACATGGAAGAGAGGGACATCTATGGTAAGATTTTACACAACTGTGCTTTTTTTTTTTTTTTTTTTTTTTTTTTTTCAGCCACCTTTTTCCATATTTTCTAAGGTATTCTCTGGGTAAACTAAATAAAATAGCCTTTATGTGGGTAAACTAATATTTAAGGAGAAATGGCAAGGGGGTTAAAAACCAAGGACCATTCTGATCAGAATGACTTGCCTTGTGCCCCCAACACCACCTGGCAGCCCCATTTCCCTTCCAGAAAGTCTGACTGTCCCATTTTCTGTTTGGCAGTAGTTTCAAATAATTTGAAGGTGCACCATAAAGGTTACAGATGGCAGTGGGAGGAAATTCCTCTTGTCCAGGGGGTAATCACTCCTCCACTAGACCAGACTCTAACTTCTGTCCATTTTGTACTTTCCCAGGGAGTGATGGTACCAGTTTCTCCTTCCCAGGTGGTAGTGCCAAAGAAAAAAGTCTGGAGACTTGTTCAAGATCAGTTTCCTAAATCGGTTATGCTGCCCAAGTTCAAAATACTGTTGCTTTACAGTCTTTTATTAAACTTTAATGAGGAAGATGTAAAGCTAGATTTAAAAGGTGCTCATCACACCTCTATTGATCTAGACCTGATGTGATCCAGACAAAGCTTTAAACGGCTAAGCAGCCATCTACCTTGCCTTTTGGACTACACTGCACCAAAAGTATACAGTTCCAATTAGCTCATTGTAGGCTGCAGGATATTCACTTTTTATATGACCACTTGTTTTTCTTTGCAGGGTTTCAGTGTCAGAAATCATAGGTGAGAGGTGTTGCACAAGCTGGGATTGCAAGAGAACATTAAATTCTTTGGTTCCTTCACAGAGGGTTTTCTGAGATGTCTGCTAGACACATCAGTTCAGAACTCTTCCACAGGGTAAAAAAGCTCATAATCATAGATGCATTTGTAAGGTTTTTCATTGTACCTCAGGGTTTTGGGTCTCATGATGTCTGGTTAGCCTGATAACCCTGGCAAGAATCTCCCATGTGAAGTTTTACTTGGTCCAAGTACCAAGTTGCACTCCAAATCCAGTGCTCAGGTTCATCAGAAGGAAAATCACTTGGAGATGGCAAATCTCCATTAAGGTCTCCCCTTCCTGTTCAGAAGCCTTTACCAAGATCTCATTTCTCCTTGGAGAGGAATGTTCCTGTGTGCTTTTCTACCCTTTTCACTAGTATCTAGGGTACTTAAGATTCAGAAGGAATTCGCAAGATCATTGTGACTTCCTTTTTGCTCTGGCAGTTGTGGCCATTTCTTTGGAAATGGCAAGTTTTGCAAGCTTTCTCAGACTTGCTTGGTATCCATGGTTCTTGACATACCCCAATCAACTGTGACTGCCTGTCTTGATAGGGTCTTTATTTCCTTTAGGCACCTGTTTATTGGGGAAGTGCAGCAGGTACTAATGGAAGTAAGCCAGCTACTAGAAAATCCTTGTCCTAGCAAATGGAAAATTTTCTAGTTGGTGCCAGCACCCTGTTTAGCACCCATTCAGAGCTAGATGTCCTATTCCAATGTTGCAGTATTCTGCATATGGGTTTACTCTAGTCTCTCATAGATGCAGCCAGTATGCTGAACCTTTCAGTACCTACAAGGTGCATGGGACATCTGTTGCCTTGAGAACATCGACAAAGGTGATATTGGCACACACCAGCCCTTGCTACTTCTCAGCTGCTAGTAGTATGCCAGGTATTTCTGCTACCACGGACACCAGATTCGTTTCAATAAGATAAGTACCCCAATGGTGACCTTTTCAGTCCTTAACATCTCTATTGCTGCTTCATGTCATCCAGAAAGTGTGGCCGCCAGATCCCTCATAAGGATACCCACGATAAGTGCTTTTTCTGGGACTGTCACACTACCACAAGGCCTGCCCTATTTGCCAGGTGTACATGCCCAAGGTCTTAGTCTCTTGCATGCGTTAAATCTTTACCTAGAAAACCACAACATCTGAAACTGTTTACTTGAGGGATGAAGGGATGTTCATCTCACATTGCTGCAGTCCTTGCATATGGGTAGTCCGCTGTCCTCGGTCGGCCCGAATACCAAAGTATTAGGCTGACGTCGGTCATGGCGCTCAGAACTGACATCAGAGCGTCAGGGTACAAAAGCGCATGACCGACGTCATATCCTCAGTCTTTTTTACCGCATGGTCCGATGCAGAAGCAGCGTTGCAAGTGCCGTTCGGCGTTCTGAAATTTTTCGAGTTCGGAGTTTCAGACCGAATCCAAGTTGGGCTAAGTACCCCGTTGGGGAATATTTTGGTTTTTTCTTGCCTCAGTTATTTACCGGATGTCAGAAAAAGTGAATAATTGTATTTCTTGTGGGAAACGGATACCGCATAGGGATTATCATTCTTTGTGTATTCCTTGTTTGGGTCCTGAGCACGACGTAGTCGGGTGTCGCTTTTGTGCTAGGTTTAATAAGCGCACCATTAAACGAAGGTTAGATTGCGCTAGGCTGGTCTTCGGTAAGCGGTGTAATTATACTATGCCATCGGATCCTCCGCCCGCTACTGCGAAGAAGCGCAAAGACAAAGCTGTAAAACCTAGACAGGATGAGTCGTCCGTTCCGGACGCCTGTTCTTTAGAGGCTTCGGTGGAACCGGTGGTTCAGACGGAGGCTTCACTTGAGTCTCAGGGGGAGACTTTGATTTTGCAAGATGTGGCCTCTCCGGAGGCAGGTCAGGCTGAGGGGGCTTCTCAGGTTACTATTCTCCCTTCCCTTCCTAAGGTGGTCAGGCCTTCCCCTTCTGTTTCTAAGGCTTCTTCCAAAGGCAGGCCTGGTTTGTCTTCTGCTGGTGTCAGTCCTAGTTCAGCAGGGTCTGTGCCTAAGAAGCACATGCTTAAAATGGCAGAAGATTTGATTACTCTGATTAGAGGTTCTATGCCCCCTCCTGATAAGAGGCCTAGGGTGGAGCCAGAGTTGGAAAGTTTGGATCAGGCCTCAGATGTTTCAGAGTCTTCGGCCGAAGACTTGCAGGATTTCACTCCTTATTCTGATGCAGAGGATTCCACTCCTTCTGCTTCTCCTCCAGAGGATTTTTCTTTTTCAGAAACACTTCATTCTATGAGGGAACATTTTAAGTGGGAAGGTCAGGATTTCTCTGATTCACGGAAGAGGCTTAGGGAATTTTTGTTTTTACCTCAGCATAGACCCTTGGCTATACCCCCTGTTTTGGATGTTGTTCAAGATGTGTTCTCAGAGGCTTCCCTTAATCCTGATTCTCTGCCTCCTGCGCCAGTTAAACCGGATAGGTATTACAGGGTGCCTGAAGCTCATAAATATCTGAGTCCTAGGGCAGATCCAGAAACTGTTAGCCAGGGACCTAAAGGTGTCAGGGCCTCTGTTGTAAAAAATCCAGTTCCTCTAGATAGAGGCTAGAGCTTTGGATAGATGGGGTAAAAAGGTTTATACCTCTTCTACTTTAGCAATGAGGGCTTTGAATTGCCAGTTTCATATGTTGAAGCATCAGAATTTTCTCCTTACTCAATTAAAATCTAAGGTGGATGCTCTGTCAGAGGGCATAGAGTGTAAAGAATTACAGGATTTGGTACATGTCTCTGAACAGGTGGGTAAGCACTCTTTACAGTGTGGTTTTGATGCTTTACAGGCCTCTTCCAGGGTGGCTGCCACTGGTTCAGTTCTTCGCAGGCACGCCTGGCTTAAGGATCAGAATTTGTCAGAGCATGTTAAGACCAGGATTTTGGATGCTCCTTTACAGTCTGAAGTATTGTTTGGTCCACCTGTGGAGTCAGTCTTGAAGAAAATGGAAGACAAGGCTAAGTCTATGCAGACTGTTAAAGATTTTTTGCAGGTGCAGCCTCCAAAGTTTAGTAGAAATTGGCCTACTAAGGGGTGGGCGTATCCTTCCTCTGATTCTCAGTCTAGGGGTAGATCTAGGCGTGGTAGGGGCAGAGCTCAGAGTACCTTCAGGCCTAGAACATGGAGTTCACCTGCACAATCTTCGGGTGAGGGCAGGGGCCAGTCCTTTCGTAAACAGGCCCAATGACCTGCATTTTCAGCTGCCAGATTCTTCTTGCCTGGCAGCACCTTTGGGAGGAAGGTTGGCACTCTTCAAACAAAACTGGCTTTTAATCACCCAGAACAAATGGGTTTTGGACATTATAAACCAAGGTTACAAGTTTTATTTCCATACCTTGCCTCCTTTCAAAGGCATGCCAGACGTTCCTCCTCAGCAAAGGCTAGAGGCTCACAAGCAGACTTCTTTACTTCTTCAAATGGGAGCTGTACAACCGGTTCCTCTGTCAGAAGTGGGCCTAGGATTTTATTCTCGCCTGTTTCTAGTACCAAAGAAAGGGAACACGTGGAGACCAATTTTGGATTTATCTATCCTCAACACATATCTGGACATGCCAAAGTTCAAAATGTTGACGTTACAACAGCTTTTACCTCTGCTGGGCAAAGATCACTGGATGGTAACTCTGGATCTCAAAGAGGCTTATCTTCATGTTCCTATCAGGCCCAGTTGCAGAAAGTACCTGCGTTTTCGGGCTGGGACTTTTCATTATCAGTTCTCTGCATTGCCCTTTGGCTTATCTACTGCGCCCAGAGTGTTCACAAAGGTTCTGGCTCCAGTGATAGCCTTCTTCAGGTTAAGAGGAATACAAATTTATCCTTATTTGGACGATTGCCTGATTCTGGCTCAGGACAAGGACGAACTTCTTCATCTGCAGTATGTGATGGCAGTGTTAAGATGCCTAGGGTATTCTGTGAACGAAACAAAGCAAGTCTAGTACCCTCTCAGGACATGTGCTTTCTGGGTGTGAGACTGAATACAGCATCCCAGATGGCCTTTTTGACCCCGGACAAACAAAAGAATCTTTCTCTTTACTTCCATCAATTGTCTCTTCGGTCCAGGCTGACTGCAAGGACAGTCCTTCAAGCCTTGGGGTTCATGGCATCTTGTATTCTGGTGCTTCCCAATGCCAAACTGCATATGAGGAAGCTTCAATGGTATCTCAAAAATGTATGGACACAACACTGCCAAGATCTGGACACTGTCATTCAAATAATACCTTGCATTCAAAAGGAATTTTTGTGGTGGGCTCAGGAATGTCACCTAAACAAGGGACTCTGTGACCCGGCCAGAGGCGAGTCAGATTCTAACGACAGATGCCTCAGACAAAGCTTGGGGAGCACATCTCAATGGAAAATGGGTACAAGACACGTGGCCTGCCAGACTTCAACATTTGCATATCAACTTGAAGGAAATGTTAGCAGTCCAATTTGCGTTGATGGCTTTCAAGGATTTACTTCTCCCAGGACAGGTGTTGATTCAAACGGACAACACAACTGTCATGTGGTACATCAACAAGCAAGGGGGAACACATTCATACCCTCCTTGCAGGCAAGTAATGATTTTGTGGGAGACTGCTCTCAGTTTACAGCTAAATCTTCAGGCAAGGTTTCTACCAGGAGCACAGAACTCCTTAGCAGATGTGTTGAGCAGACAGATAGTGGATCCCCACGAGTGGAAATTGGATCCTCATGTATTTCGAAAGTTGACAGTGTTATGGGAAACTCCAGACATAGATCTGTTCGCTTCTCTAAACTACCAGTTGCCGAAGTTTTGCACAAAAAGGTTTCATCCCACAGCTTGGAGGGTGGATGCTCTGTCATTCAGTTGGAGCAATCTTCACGTCTATGCCTTTCCACCTCTGCCTCTCCTCCCAAAGGTACTCTTGAAGGTCAGACAGGACAAGCCATCCATGATTTTAATAGCTCCAGATTGGCCTCTACAACACTGGTACCCACTGCTGAGAAGTTTGGTACGGGAGCCTCCATGGCCTTTGCCTTCGATTCCACACCTTTTGTCTCAGGAGGGCAATCACTTACTCAATGTCAAAATTCAGTCTCTGCATCTAACAGCCTGGCATATTCTGTTCTAGACCCTGGAGGGTCTCAGCTTCCACAACAAGTTTTGAATGTTATTTTGGAGGCCAGAAGGCCTAGTACAAGGAAAGTGTACGCTGATAAATGGAGGTTTTTTATTTGGAGCAAAGCAAAGGACTTTGAGGTTTCCAAACATGATTTAAGTGTTTCTCTTCAGTATCTTACTGAGTTATTGGACAAGGGTTTGTCTTTCTCCTCTATAAAGGTTCATGCTGCAGCCATTTCTGCTCACTATGACCCTCCATTATTCTCTCATCCTTTGTTTAAGCAATTTCTTAGAGGGGCAAAGAACATAAGACCCCCACGTAGAGCTCCTACTCCTGCTTGGGATCTCAATTTTGTGTTGGAGAAACTCACTCTACAACCTTTTGAGCCTGCAGCTACTGCCGAATTGAAGTTTTTATCATGGAAGACTGCTTTTTTGTTGGCCATTACCTCTGCGAGAAGGGTTTCTGAATTACAGGCCCTTATGGCAGTTGAGCCTTTCCTAATTTTTCATAAGGATAGGGTATCTTTGCGTACAAATCCTACCTTTATGCCTAAGGTGGTTTCTAGTGTGGCCTTAAACCAAACTATTCATTTGCCTACTTTATATGCAAACCC
This sequence comes from Protopterus annectens, assembly GCF_019279795.1. Classification (NCBI taxonomy): domain Eukaryota; kingdom Metazoa; phylum Chordata; order Ceratodontiformes; family Protopteridae; genus Protopterus; species Protopterus annectens. The sequence continues at coordinate 225,837,342 of NC_056725.1, read as the reverse complement.
CCAAAATAAAGGGGAAAAGATTTTGCACACTTTGGATATTCATAGGCAGTTGCGTTATTATTTGAGCAGAACTAAAGGGTTCAGGCAGTCTCAGCAGTTTGTTTCTTTTGCTTTGGGTTCTCAGGGAAAACCTGTTTCAAAACAAACTATTTCTAAGTGGATTGGTTTTTGTATTGCTTTCTGTTATTCCCATCATGGTAAGGAGATTCCGGCTGGAATCAGGCCTCATTCCACTAGGGCTACTGCCACTTCTACAGCCTTTTTAAGGGGGGTAGCCACTAAAGATATTTTGGAAGCAGCTACTTGGAATTCAGTGCATACTTTCTCTAAACATTACCACCTTCCACTTTATTCTAAATCTAGGGCTGGATTTGCCACTGCAATTTTACAGGGCATTTTGGCAGCTCCCAATGCTTTATGATTTTGCCAACCTCCCTTTACCTCTGCTTTGGGATTCTACCCATATGTAAGGACTGCAGCAATGTGAGATGAAGAACATAGTACAGTTTTGTACCTACCGTAAATGTAGATGTTCGAAGATCCACATTGCTGCAGTCCAATTTACCCTCCCTCCTTCCCCACTGTAGTTTGGGGTGGTTGTTTGGTTTGGGTTGTAAATACTGTTTGTACATAGGTGACTAGATGTTTGTTTTTTGGTTATGGCCTTTGTTTTTAGGGTCTTCTGACATCTGGGGCAAGAAAAGACTGAGGATATGACGTCGGTCATGTGCTTTTGTACCCTGACGCTCTGTCGGTTCTGAGCGCCATGACCGACGTCAGCCTAATACTTTGGTATTCGGGCTGACCGAGGACAGCGGACTACCCATATGTAAGGACTGCAGCAATGTGGATCTTCGAACATCTACATTTATGGTAGGTACAAAACTGTACTTTTCTACGACATCTCCTCGGAACTGCCAAAAAAGGCCAAGACCTTGCAGCCTCTGTCTACTGCTGAGGCTCTTCTGACTGATCCTCAGCCTGTGGCAGACATTGGCTTGATACAAGGATCTGGACCCAGATCCACCTCTCCAGATAACGCAGGTACCTCTAAGGATGCCTTGGGCGAGAGCACGTCTGCAGAGGCTCTTCTGGCACAGGTTTCCAATGCAGGGAAGGGAACCTGTTTTCTGAGGATCTGTCTGTTCCTTTGCAGTGTCTGGTTTCTAGGCCCACACAGACGTCTGCTGGACCCCTTAAAAGGAGAGAAACATTTCTCCCACAACAGAAAGCATGCCTGATTGGCAGGCTTTTAGTCAAAGCCTTTTCAGTGCTTTTATGCTCTGAGGCTTACCTCCGCTGTTACTACTACCACATCACCTCCTTTCCTGAGTCTTGGGCCTCTGACTACAGAGACGGTCACTAGGGAAGAGGAGGTCCTTTTAGATTCCACTGAGGAATCCCATTCATGCAACTGTAGGGAAGAGTAGCTCCTTTCAGATTCCACTGAGGAATCCCTTTCATACAACTCCCCCTCTCGGGATACAGATTTCCAGAGGAAGGATCAGTGGACCCTGACTCCCCAGTTGAAGACCTGACATTTTGCAGAAACTATTTGCAGGATGAAGGAACACTAAATGGGAATCCTCAGAAATGACGGAGGTACAAAAGATATTAAGACCTCATTCAAACAATCCCCCAGCCCATCTGCTGTTCCTCCTAGCCTACCTGTATTTTTAGATGCTTTATCAGCATCTCTTAACCCAGACTCCCAACTTCCTGCTCCACGCAGACCAGACTTTAGCAGTGACGGGCATCTTGTAAAGTGCCCACCTGCTGATCCAGCCACTCTCTATGGGCAAAGCCTCCAAGCTCTGACCTACTACCACTATTCTCCCTCCTGACAGCAAAACTATGGAAAGGTTGGGCAAAAGGATATACACTTCAGTTACCTTGGCCTTCAGAGCTACAAATTACCAAACTCGTATGGCCAAGTATGCCTTGTCCCTCTTAGTCTGCCACCAAACATCTGGCAGATATTCCAGACTCCTGCCAAAGCATCACTGTCCTCTCTCCTGGCTTTTCCAAGGTTACTAAACACTTAAGTGCAGTTACGATGCTGCTGAACCTCAGCAAGGTCAGCAGCATCAGCTTTGCGCAGATGCTCTTTGCTTTGCCTACAACCCTTGCTTGACTATTTCAGGAAAAAGCTCATTGATGCTCCCTTGGACAGTGCTGCACTTTTTGGCTCCAAGTAGCAGACCTTTTCAAGTCTCCAGAAATGCAAATGCAGGACCTTAAACTTTTTGCTGGATAGTTTCTTTGAAACTTGGGTATTGGAGAAACCAGCAAATGTTTATTAGGAAGCATTCTCGTCCTGCCCCTCCTTCAAGGCCTCAAGCCCACAAGGAAACAACCTCCTCCAGCTAGAGCATCCCCTCCCTCTAGCCAGAGACCTCCCTTTCAAGATGGCAGGTAGCATGAGACTACCTGTCAACTTTACCTCCTCCATCCCCCCAGCTGCAAAAGGAAGAGGATTCTGCGCAAGGTTTTTCTGGTCCCCAGGAAGGACTTGCCCTGGAGACCTATTCTAGACCTCTCAAATCTGTTTCCTCAAGGTCCCTACCTTCAAAATGCTGACCCTTTTCCCACTCCTAATTGCACAAGGATTCCTGGTAACTTATATAAAAGATGCTTACTTCCACATCCCAATAAAACCCAACTACAGGAAATACCACAGATTCTTGGTAGGTTCCTCTAACTTGCAGTTCTCTGCCTTGCCCTTTGGACTCTACACTGCACCCATAGTCTTTACAAAATGCTTACAACCAGTGGTTGCTTACTGCAGGACAAAGGGAATACAGATGCTCTTACCTGGTTCATAGGTAGGTAGTAGGCTATCGGCCCAAGGGCCTACGTAAACCTAGCCAACAAGGTTCCCTGGCTTACGCCATACAAAAGTTATTTTCCTGTGCCACTGTCTAGCAGAGACACAAGTGATCCTGGGGTGTGCCACTGTCTAGCAGAGAGACAGAAGTGATCCCAGGGTGTCTTTCCAATTTCCCATCCACTCAAGATTTTTCTTGAGTGCTAATGAACTTTGCTTGACCTAGATGGGTACCCTGTTCCAGAGTATAGGAAGTCTCTGGGACAAATCTGTCTCTCCAGCATGTCCTGTTCATTGTGGTGACAAGGTTTACGTCCCTAGAGCGTGTAGATTTGGAGGGATTGGGCTTTCTTTAGGTGTAGCCTGTCCAACAGCTCTGGGTTTGGCATAGCTTTATGTTAGGCAGAGATCACCTCTGAGTAGGCGATATGAACAATGTGTGATCCATTCTGTCAGCCAAATAACCCACCAAAGGCACATTCACTTAGTGGTGGCCCTCCTTCAATCACTGGGATTCCAGATAAATTTCCCAAAATCTTGTCTACAACCAACCCAAGACATTGTATTCCTCTGCAGGATCTGCTCAGACTTCATGGTGGCATACCCACCCCCATCCAAAGAGATTTCTTTGATAGAACATAGCCTTCTGGTCCTTCACTCCACAGACCTCAAACTTCTGGGCTACGTGGCCGCTACCATACCCATGCTTCCTTTAGCAAGACTGCACATGAGAAAGTAAGTGATACTTTCGGTCATTCTGGAAGCAATGCAGCCACCCCCTGGAGAACACTGTGCCCTTTCTGCCTTTCCTAAAAAAGAAATACTATGGCACAGGTGAAGCACAACCCAGGTTTTACTCCCCAGCCCACAAGTCCATGCACACAGACTTCTCTTGGAGCCTTTCTCTACCACTGAAGGGTGCAGGGCCTGTGGCCAAATCCCCACAAGTTAGAAAGCATCCTTACCAGAGATGAAGGCAATCCTAGCCCTCCAGGCATTTCTTGCTTTCCTATAGCAGGGACCACTTCAGATATACACAGAACACTGCTCTACTGTGGTATATAAACAAGCAGGGAAGAGACAAAGTGCTACCTGCTCTGCAGACTAGTCCTCTTGGTTTGGGAGTTTGCCACCTCACAGGGAATCGCACTGCAGGTGACCTACATTTCCCTCTCCACAGCCCCCAGGAAGATTTGAGCAGAACCAGCATAAAACCATGAATGGATGCTTCACAGATGTCTTCCTGGATCTGGTCCACATGTAGAGTATACCTCAAATAGACCTGTTTGCTTCCACCCATCAACGGGCAACTTTCTGGCTTTTATACCAGGACACCATAGCCCCAGGCACTGACAACGGATGCCTTCTCAATTTCCTGGAAAATATCTATATGCATTCCCCTTTCCCACTCTTGCAGAAGGTACTGCTGAAAATAAAAAAAAAATCTTTATGCCCTACTGCCCCAGACAGCACTGGTTCCCCTTATTCCTACATTTGTTCAAGGGCAATCACTGCGTTACCCCCCCCCCCCCCAGTGGATCGTCACATAGCACAAGGGGTCACTCATTCACCCACAGTGGCAGCTTCTACACCTAACCCTATGGCTGATAGGATTCTGATCCCCTTCAGACACTTTTACAATGAGGACGTGCTTAATGGCCTGCAGGAGGCCAGGAAACCAAATAAAAAACTTGTACCTTTCAAAGTGGAAAAGATTCACCATTTGGTGGTGTAAAATAGCTTTACCCGCTTCTTGACGAACCCCCACTAGTGCAGTCTTCTGTGAATTACTGCAGATGGGATTGGGTTACTCATCCATCAAAGCTAATCGGTCTGTTTTTGCATGCTTGCCTCTGCATCCCCTCTGTTAGCATCCAGACTTCCTTCCAAGCTCTTAAAGGGGTACTTCGTCTTAGCCGCCCCCCCCCAGGAAAACTTCCCCCACCTTAGGACCTTAACTATGTGCTCAACTCTTGCACTCCTGCCCTTTGAGCCAGCAGATAAAGCTTCCCTAAAGCATTGTATTTGGAAAACTGTTTAGTGGCCCTGACCTCAGCCAGAGTATCAGAACTCAAGCCCTTATGGCTATTCCTCATTTTCCACAAGAACAGAGTTACCATTGGGATAAACTTGTCTATGCCCAAGGAAGTGAATGACTAGTCTTGTCCCTCAACCAGGTCATATACTGCCCCCTTGTGGGTTTGGGAAAAGTGCTGCGTTCCCTGGATATACAGACAAATCAGGTTCTACCTGCACAACAGTCTGTCAGACAGGGTGACCAGCTTTTTGTATCCTTCCACCCTAGAGCCCTGGGGAAGGCGGTGTCCAAACACTGTTTCTACTTGCATCTCCAAGGCAATCACCTTCTGCTACCAATTTCATGGCAAATCTCTGCAGGGTACAGTTAAAGCACATTCTACAAGCCATGGCCAATTCAGGTGCCTTCTTTAAGGGCCTGGATACCCCTACTATCCTGGAGGCTGCTACTTGGTCTTCTGTTCACACCTTCACCAAACACTAAACTTGACCACATCTCCAGATCCAGGGCAGGGTTTGACAGGGCTATCTTTCATAGATTCCTGCAGTTTGCCTCTAGACCACCCCAGTCTCTGAACTGTGGCACTTGCCCACATGCAGAATACTGCAACATGGGAATAGGACATAGAAAAGTTGTGAAGTCTTGCCATAACCATAGATGTCCTTCTCTTCCAGGTTACATTATTCCTTCCCTTCCTGTCAGCTAATAACTTCGTATTTGAATGGCAATTAATTGTCATTGCCCTTACTAGGACTGGCTCAGACTGTCCTTCAAATGTTCATAGTGTTTCACTGTTGCAGTCATTACTCTTGGTTATCCTGCTGGCAGGCTACCTGCAGTCTGCCTGAATTCCAAAATCTTGGTACGGCTTCGGTTGCTGTCACCTCTTCCCTGACATCAGTGCGCCAGGGGTATAAAAGATGCAGCCGATGCCATTTTCTTCACTCTTTCTTGCCGCATGGTGCCCAAAGCAGAAGAAGTTGGCAAGTGCCGGTCTGCAGACTCCTGAGATTTTTGTGTTCGAATTTCAGATCCAAAGTCTTCATTTAAAGCCAAGTACCCCGTTGGGGAAACTTTTTCTTGCTCCAGACCGATGTCAGAAAAAGTTGATAATTGTATTTTTTGTGGGAAACAAATACCTCATAAGGACTTCCATTCTTGTTTTCCTTGCCTAGGCCCTGATCACGATATTGCTAATTGCAGGTATTGTGCTAGATTTAACCAACGCATTAAGTGTCAGTACGATTTTGCATTTCATTACTTTGGCCGAATATTTAATTACACTATGTTGGATAGCCGTCTGACTACCGCAAAATGCAAGGAAAAGGACAGGCATCAGAGGTCCAAAACTGACTAGGCTTCTAAGCCAGTCGCCGGTTCACCAGTTCTCAGTGAGGCTCTTTCGCAACCCCTGACGCCCACTACCTCAGAGCCGCAGGCCGCTTAAGACTCCCACTTGGAGCAGACTAGGCCTCTGGAAACTCAAGGTATTGGACACTTGGAAAATATTCCCTCAGGTGGGTCCGGAGCCACTGAGTAGGCATCTGCTTCGGAGGGTGTTTTCAGACCTACACAGTTGTATATAACAGACTACAGCTTCAAAGGCAAAGACTAAAGCACCACTAAAAGACCAAGTGCAGCAAACCCATGGACAGGCCTCCATGCCTAAAAAACAGATGCTCAAAATGGCCGAAGACCTAATTACTTTGATCAGGGGGTCCCATCCCCCTCCTGATCAGGGGCCTAGGCAAGAGACAGAATATGAATCTTCAGATCGGGTTTCCATTTCCTCTGACTCCTCTTCTGAACAGGAATACTCTCTCCCTCCCTATGAGGATTCCGATGCTGAAGAATCTATCCCTTCAGCCTCCCCTCCTGAGGATTATTCTTTTGAGGTAACCCTGCATATGAGGGAGCACTTCCACTGGGAGAGCAGACTACTCAGTCTAAAAGGCTCAGCCTTTCTTTTACTACCGCAGCAGAGGCCTCTTGCTATTCCTCCTTTTGTAGATATAAGAGTCTCCTGACTCTACCCCCTGCACCTGTTAAGCCAGCCAGATACTACAGGGTTCCAGATTCACATAAATTTTCTTATAAAAACCCTGCTGCTAACCGAGAAACTATTTCTCCGGGTCCCAAAGGGGTCAAGGCTTCCACTGCAAAAAACCTTATCCCCTCTGATAGGGATTCAAGGGCACTGGACAGATGATGGGGGGGAGCTTTACATTTCTGCTACCTTGGCTGTGAGGGCTTTAAATTGTCAATTTCATATGCTTAAATATCAGCAGTACTTAATGTCACTGCTTAAACAGAATGTTAAATTCTGAAGGTGCAGAAAACAAGGAAATGCAGGATTTATTGCATGCAACTGAACAAGTGGGAAAGCATACTTTGCAATGTGGTTTTGATTCTCTGGAGGCCTCTTGCAGGGCTGCTGTTATGGGTTGTCATTAGGCAACATGTTTGGTTAAAGGAACAGAATCTGCCTGATCATGTTAAAGCAAAATTATTAGATGCTCCATTACAGCATGATACTTTCGTGTTAAAGCAGAAGAGGTGATGAAGAAAATGGAGGACAAAAATCTGTGCAGACAGTTGAGGATTTTCTTACTGGTGCAGCCACCCAGATTTAGCAGGAACTGGCCTACAAAGAATTGGTCCTTTCCAGTGTCAGGCCACAGAGGCATATACAGACACCCCAGAGGCAGATCCCAGCCCCAAGGCTCATACAGCCCTTAACAATGGGGTGCTTTTACCTCCAAAAGCGGAGAAGACAAATCACAGCCATACAGGAAACTGTCCCAATGACTTTCCTCTGCAAGCGCCAAGCACTTATCTTTTGGCAGCCCCCTTGGGAGGAAAACTAGCACTTTTTTTTTACAAAATTGGCACATATCACCCAGGACAAATGGGTCTTGAACATAATGTCTCGGGGCTGCACGTTCCACACCCTTCCAAGGGCAAAAGGTATGCCAGACCTGCCACACAATTAGCAGAGGCACAAAAGCAAGTTTCATCCCTCATGGACATTAGGGCCATTCAGTGAGTACCACAGCAAGAGCAGGGACAGGGATTTTACTCTAGACCTTTTCTTGGTGCCTGGAAAGGACAAAGCCTGGAGACCAATACTGGACTTGTCTATTCTAAACACATTTCTGGACATTCCAAAATTCAAAATGTTGACTCTGCAGCCTTCTGCCCATGCTGGGCAAAAAGGCTTTGCTTGTAACTTTGGACCTAAAAGAAGCATACCTTCATGTCCCAATCAGACAATCTTGTAGAAGATGCCTCAGATTCATAGCTGGCTCAATGCACTACCAATTATCTGCACTGCCCTTTGGCTTATCTACTGTGCCCAGGGTCTTCACAAAATGCCTGGCACCAGTAACTGCATTTTGCAGACAAAAGAATTCAAATATATCCTTACTTGGATGACTGCCTTATTCAAGCGGAGAACAAGGACATTCTACTAAAGCATCTGGTGTTTGTAAAAAGATTAGTAATTTATTTTAGTTTACTGTGTATCCTAGGCAAATCGAAACTAGTACCCTCTCGAGATAATATTCCTGGCTACAAGCTTAAGTACAACTGCCCCGATGGCTTATCTCACCAGACAAAGGCATCTGACTTCTTACTTCAAAATGTTGGCAACAAAGACCCAGCTATCTGAAAGAAAAATTCTGCAGGCTTTGGGCTTCATGGCATTCTGCATTCTGCTAAATGTCCTTCAAGAATGCAACTGCAGTCATAACATATGGGTTGTCCTGCCTCAGGCAGCCCTCAGTCGGCCAGATTCCAAAGTCTGGGTCCGACGTCGGCTAATGTCGCGTTACTCTCCGTCAGAGTGGCTGGAGTATATAAGCATCAGCCGACGCCATCTTCAGTCTTTCTTGCCTCGCGGTGCCCGAAGCAGAAGCAGTTCGCAAGTGCCGGTCGGTCAGCTCCTGTATTCGAATCCGAAGTAATCGAAAAAAGCTAAGTACCCCATTGGGGACCTTTTCTTGCCTCAGCCGATGTCAGAAATTACTGAAAAAGTGAATAATTGTCTTGTGGTAAACAAATACCTCATAAGGATTTCCATTCTTACTGCCTCCCTTGTCTTGGCCCAGACCACGACGTCTCTGCCTGTGCCGCCTGTGCTCGCTTCAATAAGCGCACCCTCAGGCGCCGGGCGGAGTTCGCTGAAGACTTTTTCGGCGAAGAATTTGCTTATATTATGCCGTCGGAACAACCGACATCACCTATTCCTAAGAAACGGAAAGACCGGGACCAACATCCTCGGCCCGCGACTTCCACCGACACCATGCCAAAACTGAGTGCTCTGGTTCCTTCTGAGGCGGTTTTTCCACCGCTCCGAACCGAAGACACCCCATTACCGATGCCTCAGACACCGGAGGCCACACCAACGCCAGTTATTGACTTTCCTCCGGATACTGAAACCCAGGAATTGCTCGAGACCATTGCTGTTAAGGTTACTCTTGCACGTGGAGTGGCTAGGCCTCCCATGTCTGTCTATCAAGGCCTACACATGTGCTAAGGCAGCTAGCCAGGTTAAGCATCACTTTGCTAAAACCTTACCTCAGCCTACTCCTGAAACTCAAATCATGTCCTTGGCTGCAGATTTAATTTCCCTGATCAGGGGCTCCCAGGCCCATCCTGAGAGGATCCCAGCCTCCTGATAAGAGGCCCAGGGTTGAACCCTCAGACCCCCTTTCTCCAGATGAAGATTCTGAGGACTCTGTTCATTCCGAAACCCAGGAAGAACCTTTTCAGGCCTATGAGGATTCGGATGCAGAGGACTCCATTCCCTCTGCTTCCCCTCCTGAGGATATTTCTTTTGGGGAAGTTTTGCACTCCATGAGGGAGCATTTCCAGTGGCAAGGCCAGGAATATTCTGATTCCAGAAAGCGCCTTCGAACATTCCTTAAACCCCAACACAGACCCTTAGCTATCCCTCCTGTGCTTGATGTTTTGGATGATCTATACTCTGACTCCAGTGTTACTCCTGATACACTTCCACCTGCTCCTGTCAAGCCTGACAGATACTATAGGGTCCCTGAATCCCACTCATTTCTTTAGGACCCATGCTGTTGATTTAGAAACTATTTCCCAGGGGCCTAAAGGGGTTTCAGCTACCACCTCCAAAAATCCTTTGCCTTCAGACAGGGAAGCAAGGTCCTTGGAGAGATGGGGGGAAAAAGGTTTACACCTCCACTACTATAACTATGAGAGCCCTGAATTGTCTCTTTCATATGTTTCAATATCAGGATTTCCTGTTGGATGATTTACAGAAAAAATTAGCTTCTCCTGAAACTTTAGATAGGAAGACTTTGCAGGAGGCTGTTCACAATTCTCAGCAGGTTAGTAATCATTTTCTTCAGTGTGGATATGATGCATTGGAAGCTTCGTGTAGGGCAGCTATGACAGGGGCGGTCATTCGTAGACACGCATGGTTAAAAGAGCAACCTTTACCAGATCATGTTAAGGCAAAACTCCTGGATGCACCTTTGGAAAAGAACAAGCTTTTTGGTGCTAATGCTAAAGATGTGTTAAAGTCCATTGAGGAAAAAGCCAAGTCAGTTCAAACAGTCAAAGATTTCCTCCAGGTTCAGCCCCCCAGATTCAGCAGGAACTGGCCTTCTAAAAACTGGTCCTTTCCAAATCCTGAAAGATTTCAAAGGGGCAAAGACGGGAGTGCCCGAGGGAGAGGGCAATATAGAGGATCCTACAGGGGACGCCAATGGCAACCAACAAACCAAAGTGGCACAGGGGTTTCTCCTGCCCCACAGGGACAATCTCAATGACTTTCCTCTAATTCCTCCGACCAAGGAGCAAAAAGAAGCTCCTTTGGGAGGAAAATTATCTCTATTCTCGAAAAATTGGCACAAACTGACAAGACAAATGGATTTTGGACATTATAGATCACGGCTACAGGTTCCACTTTCATACCTTACCAAGAAAACAAGGCATGCCGAATCTTCCACAAAATCAAAGGGCAGAGGCTATCAAGCAAATTTCTCTGCTTGCTCAGATCAAAGCAATAGAAAAAGTTCCTCAAGAACAAGGTCAGGGGTTTTACTCAAGACTGTTATTCCAAGAAAAGAAACTCAATGGAGACCTATACTGGACTTGTCCGCTTTAAACACTTTTCTCATAGTACCAAAGTTCAAAATGCTGACTTTACAGCAACTCCTTCCCATGCTGGGCAAGGGGTCTTGGCTGATTACTCTGGACCTCAAGGAGGCATACCTGCATGTCCCTATCAGACACAGCTGCAGAAGATACCTCAGATTTCTTGCAGGGCCAGAGCATTATCAATTCTCAGCATTGCCTTTTGGCTTATCTACTGCACCCAGAGTATGCACAAAATGCCTGGCATCAGTAATTGCTCATTGCAGGCTCCAGGGGATTCAAATCTACCCGTACCTGGATGATTGCCTCATACAAGTGGAAAACAAACTAATCTTGACAAAAAACTTGAATTGTCATACTCTTGCTACAGGCTTTGGGATACACAGTCAACTTTCAAAAGTCAAGACTTCTACCATCCCAGCAAATAACCTTCTTAGGAGCCAAACTAGACACAGCCTCTCAAATGGCTTACCTGACAGACAAGCAAGAGCAGTTAACTCATTACTTCAAAAGTTTAGCAAAACTCACCCAGATGACTGCAAGGAAATTCCTACAGGCCCTGGGTTTCATGGCATCCTGCATTCTTCTGGTCCCATTGGCAAAACTACACATGAGAACTTCAATGGTACCTAAAAAGCTTATGGTCTCAACACAGCAACAACCTAGAAGCAATTATACTGCTCATTCCATGTCTTCAAAAAGAATTTCTATGGTGGGCCACAGCAAGCCAGTCAAACACAGGCATGCCATTCAAAAAACCTCAGACAAGTCAGACCAGTACCACAGACGCCTCAGACCGTGGATGGGGGGCGCACATGGAGGGCAGATGTATTCAAGGACAATGGTCTCCACAGGAGGCACATCTGTATATCAACCAAAAAGAAATGCTGGCAGTAATGCATGCCATCGAGGTCTTTGGACAACAACTTCAACAAGGCCACCTACTAAGGACAGACAACACCACTGTGATGTGGTACATAAACAAGCAGGGGGGCACTCATTCTTACCCCCTTTGCAGACTAACAATGAATCTTTGGGAAAAATCACTGAGTCTAAACATAGTTACAATCCCAGTTTGTGCCAGGCAGAGACAATGTTCTGGCGGACAGTCTAAGCAGGAATTTACTAAACCCGCACGAATGGAGGTTACATCCAGACATCTTTACACAACTAACCTCGACATGGGGCAGGCTGGACGTAGATCTATTTGCCTCCCACCTCCATCATCTACAAAAGTTCTGCTCAAGGACATATCATCCGAAAGCATGGAAAATAGATGCTCATTCAACTGGAGCTCCCTAATCTATGCATTCCCACCTCTGCCACTGATGACCACAGTTTTACTAAAGATCAAAGCAGAGAAAACAAAGGGGATCCTAATAGCTCCAGACTGGCCAAGACAACACTGGTACCCACTATTACGGAGCATATGTCCCAACAAACCGTGGGCCCTCCCCCAATGGCCTCAACTTTTGACTCTGCACAACTTCAGGACAGTTCATCCCAACCTCCAGACTCTACAGCTAACAGCTTGGAAGATCCCATAAATGGCCTCAATTTATCTCTCTCCAAGGAAGTTCAGCGGATACTAACAGAAGCCCGCAGACCATCCACCAGAAAGGCTTACTCAGCCAAATGGAAGAGATTCAGCATTTGGAATACCAACAAGGGTCAATATGCATCAGTACTCAGCATCCCACTCATTCTGGAATACTTGGCTGATATGCTACATAATGGACTTTCATACTCTTCCATAAAAATACATGCTTCAGCTATCTCAGCTAGATACAACTCTGATCCTCCTGTGTTTTCACATCCTTTGCCAAGGCAATTTCTTAGAGGAATCAAGAATATAAAACCCCCAAGAAAGGCACCAGTACCAGCTTGGGACCTCAATTTTGTGCTAGAGAAATTGACTCTACCACCCTTCGAGCCAGCAGCTTCTGTGGATTTACAATTCCTCTCTTGGAAGACAGCTTTCCTGCTGGCCATTACCTCAGCAAGAAGGGTTTCGGAATTACAGGCCCTAATGGCAATACCACTATTCATAATGTTCCACCAAGACAGGGTCTCCTTACAAACCAACCCTTCTTTTTTGCCAAAAGTGGTATCTAGGGTGTCTCTAAATCAAGCAATTCACCTGCCTACCTTCTTTCCCAATCCTGAAAACAAAGGGGAAAGACTGTTACATACCTTGGACATACACAGACAACTTTGCTACTATCTAGACAGGAACCAAGACCAGTAGGAAGTCTGATCAGCTTTTTGTAGCTTACGCTCCTGGACTACCAAGGAAAAGCAATTTCCAAACAGACAATTTCAAAATGGATTGGACATTGCATCAGATTCTGTTATTCCTACCATGGAAAGAGTGTGCCAGCCTATGTCAGACCACACTCCACCAGAGCTATAGCCACCTCCACAGCATTCTTAAGAGGGGTGCCTACAAAGGACATTCTAGAAGCTGCTACATGGAGCTCCGTGCATACATTTTCCAAACACTACAACCTCCCTCTATTTCAGATCCAGAGCAGGTTTTGCTTCGGCAGTCCTGCAGGGATTGCTAGCTACACCATCCTTACCTTAGACTATACCACCACCCCCCAGCTTAGCTATGGTATTCAATCCATATGTTATGACTGCAGTTGCATTCTTGAAGGACATAGTACAGTTTTGTACCTACCATAAATGTAGATGTCAGATATGCAACTGCAGTCGGATTTTCCCTCCCTCCTTCCCCTCTCTTCCTTGGGTCCACTCCTCTCCCTGTTATCCTTAGCTGGGGATATCTGTTATGGTGTATCTGTTTATTGCTAATTTATTTGTCTGGAATCCTATTTTTGTATTCCAAATTTGATTACAGCTGTGCTTGGAGGGCACCTGGCATCTGGGGCAAGAAACACTGAAGAAGATGGCGTCGGCTGATGCTTGTCTACTCCAGCTGCTCTGATAGAGAGTAACGTGACATCAGCCGACATCGGACCCAGACTTAGGAATCCGGCCGACCGAGGGCTGCCTGAGGCAGGACAACCCATATGTTATGACTGCAGTTGCATATCTATCTGACATCTACATTTATGGTAGGTACAAAACTGTACTTTCTATATGCCAGACTGCATATGAGGAAACTACAATGGTATCTAAAAAGTGTTTGGACTCAACATTGCCACAGCCTGGAAACCTTAATTACGCTCATTCCCTGCCTGCAACAGGAGTTTCGATGGTGGGCTCAGGCCTGTCACCACAAGGGACAGCCATTCACTTTACCCACAACCAGGCAGACACTAACAATGGATGCATCAGATTATGCCTGGGGTGCCCACATGGCAGGAAAATGTATTCAGGGCACATGGCCCGCAAGCCAGATGCATCTTCATATCAATCAAAAAGAGATGCTAGCTGTTCAGAATGCCCTGACAGCTTTCAAGGATCTACTTCATCCAGGACAACTACTGATAAAGACTGACAATACTACAGTCATGTAGTACATAAACAGGGAGGCACACATTCCTACCCCCTCCGCAGACAAGCCATGACTTAGTGGGACACAGCATTGACTTATCAAGTTCACCTGCAAGCACAATTCCTCCCAGGAAAGATAAATACTCTGGCAGACTAAGCAGAAACCTCATGGATGATCTCGAGTGGAAACTGGATCCACAAGTCTTCACCATAACAAGGAAATGGGGATGCCCAGACATCTATTTGCCTCCCCTCACAACTGCCAACTACAGAGATTCTGCACAAGGACTTATCACAAGCAAGCATGGAAGGTGGATGCCTTATCCTTCAGCTGGAAAAACCTAACTGTATATGCCTTTCCTCCCCAAGGTACTCCCAAAGGTCAGACAAGAGAAGCCAAAAATGATAGATTGCCCCAGGCTGTCCACACCAGCACTGGTACCCAATCCTAAAAAACATGTCTCAAGGTCCAGCCTGGACATTGCCTCAAATTTCTTACTTATTGACCCAACAAAACAATCTGATCCTGCACAGCCAACTCCAGATCTTAAATCTGGCAGCATGGCGGATAATGTAGCCATTCAGAACACTCCTCTCTCCAAAGCTGTGATGGATGTTATTTTGGAGGCCAGGAGGCCCAGTACCAGAAAATCTTATGCAGAAAAATGAAGAGATTCTGTGCTTGGAACCAGGCACAAGGAATTGACACGCTTGTACCAAATATTCCTCAGATTTTAAAATACTTAACTGAGATGCTGGACAAAAGCCTATCCTTTGGATCAGTTAAGATCCATGCCTCTGCCATTTCAGCCCATTATAATACGGAACCACCTATCTTTTCTCATCCTTTAAGGCAGTACCTCGGAGGGGCCAAAAAACATAAAACCTCCAAGGAGAGCAACGATACTTGCATGGGACCTCCAATTATGTCTTGGAAAAACTCACACTGCCTCCTTCTGAGCCAGCATCAACAGCTGATATAACATTCCTGTCCTGGAAAACAGCTATGCTCCTAGCAATAATCTCTGCAAGGCCTGTCTGAGTTACAGGCACTCGTAGCTGTGGAACCTTCTTATCATTTTCCATCCAGACAGGGTTTCCGGAGGACAAACCTGACATTTATGCCTAAGGTGGTGTCCAGTGTGGCCCTTAACTAAACCATTCACTTGCCTACATTTTTATCCAAACCCACAGAACAAGGGGGAGAGACTTCTGCCGCCTTTGGACATACACAGACAGCTACACTCCTATTTGGACCGAACAAAAGCTTTCAGAAAGACCGCCACTTTTTTAGTGGCATATGCTGCAGGATCACAAGGAAAGGCCATCTCAGAACAGACTGTTTTAAAATGGATAGGCCATTGCATTTGTTTCTGCTACTCACAACATGGCAAATCAGTGCCTAAGGGCATTAGGCCACATTCAACCAGAGCAGCAGCCTTTTTCAGAGGAGTACCAACGAAAGACCTCTTAAGAGGCTGCAACTTGAGTACAGTGCACACTTTTTTACAAAGCACTACCACTTACCTCTCTAAATCCAGAGCAGGCTTTGCCACTGCAGTTCTGCAGGTCCTCATAGCCTCTCCTAATCCTGTTTAGCCACAGCCACCCATCCTCAGCTTTGGGATTCAACCCAAGAGTAATGACTGCAACAGTGAAGAACTATGAACATAGTACAGTTGTGTACCTAACATAAATGTAGATGCTTGAGTGTATTCACTGTTGCAGTCCAGGTTACCCTCCCACCATGCCCCCTTTTGCTGGGTCTTATCTGTACTTCTCTATTCTATACAACCTATGTGGTGTATTTGCTTGTAGATGAAGGAAATGTTTACTTTAGTGCATGCATGTTTATTGGTATAATTTTTTTTAGCCTACCCTTTTGTGGGCACCTGGGGCAAGAAAAACTGAAGAAAATGGTGTAGGCTGCATCTTTTATACCCCTGGCGCACTGACATCTGGGAAGAGACTGCAACCTATGCCGGACCAAGACTTTGGAATTCAGGCAGACTGCGGCTAGCCTGCCAGCAGGATAACCAAAGAGTAATGACTGCAACAGTGAATACACTCTACCATCTACATTCATGGTAGGTACACAACTGTACTTTCTGAAGGCTGGTGTGTGCTGACGTCCCCTTTATGGCCCACATTCTCTTAGCCGCATCAGACATCTCGCACACCTTTAAGGGATTGAAAGCTTTTGAATACTGGCCATACATATGTGACACAAGAAGTAAACCTACATGCAGAATACTGCAACATGGAAGAGGGCATCTATGGTTATGGTACGATTTTACACAACTTTTATTTCTCTGGTTTTACAGTGAGTTATCAAATGGCTTTCTTTACTCCAGTGTTCATTATTGGCTATTTCAGCATCTCTAGATGCTCTTTAATTTAGTTTCTTCAAAATGTTTTAGAAATTAGTCTTGTATAAGAAGTCTCCTAGAAAACTGGTGACCCTTCATTTAGGATTTTAATGTGTTGGAGAAGCTTCTTGTTACTGCACTTGTGTAGATATTTTTCATCTGATCCCTTCTGCAGGGAGATTCACTGGTGGGCAGTCTTAAGAACTTGAGTTCCCTTTTTCCCTATCCAGAGTAACCCAACTCTGGATAGCTCACCACAGCTTAAGGTTAGGGGGCCAGAGGACCACAATAGCTGTACCCAGCTTATCAGTATGGGAGGTGGCTATGATTTTATGCATTGTAAGTGTTCCAGTTTTGATACTGGACACTCCATAGAGAGCCACTGACTTACCAGATGGAGGAGGGGCACCAGATTTCTTGGGGCGCTCTACCTCAGTGGTAATAGCAGACCAGTTGAACAGATCCATAGCGATTTCACACACCCCACAATGGGACACTTGTCCATCTTTACATAAATTTTCTTGATGGGCGTGCCCTACCCAGACAGGTTTGCAGTCTGAATTGCCAAACTAGTAATTCTTTTTCTTTTTGCTTTTTAAGGAGGCTTGGGTGATGGATTCTTCCCTTTCTGTAGACCTTCCCCTGAACCCCTTCTCCAGTTCCTTGAGAGATAAATTGACTATCTGACTTCTAATGGTTGTTTAGCCCAGACTGCCTTGATTTCTGCTTTGTTTCCCATGCATTGTACCTTTGTAATGAGTCAAGGGCATTTTAGTGCACACCAGTCTTACTTGTATCAGGTTGACAGATGTGAAATACCATTTTTAAGGCAAAACTGGCATTCTTCAGTAGTCCACCTGTCTGTCCTACTTGCCTTTCTACGCGCACTAGTTGCACAGTACCCCTACAGAAAACAAATTTTGTTATCTAGCCACCTAGGAAGTCTCACTCGTGGATCAAATTGTTTTTTTTTTTTTTTTATTTGCTGGTAAAGCTTGCACTCCCTCTTGAGCCAGTAATTGTGCCATTTTAATTTTTTAGCAGTGTTTTTCTGGTTAGAATGTACTTTAAGGGTATCGGACTTTCAAACTTTCTGATGGCTAATGAACATTGCACTAACGAGTCTCACTTCAAAAGATGGCATCTGAGTTAAACTACCCCCATAATTCTTTCCTAACCACCAAAACGAG
This sequence comes from Protopterus annectens, assembly GCF_019279795.1. Lineage (NCBI taxonomy): Eukaryota > Metazoa > Chordata > Ceratodontiformes > Protopteridae > Protopterus > Protopterus annectens. Next base: position 225,819,324 of record NC_056725.1, on the reverse strand, counting down.
GATTGTGGACTATTCCTGGCTATGTATAGATTGGTCAGGACTAGACTGGAGGACTACCTCTTCAGCTTTTAAGAAAAAGCCAAAGCCAGCATCTAAACTAGCTGAATGGCTAGCGAACTTATGAAAATCGAAAGGCCATGCAAAACCAACTGCTTCTGATTTCTTTATAAAGGTTTCTACAGAAGAGCTTGAGTCCTGGCATCTGGGTGATTCTGGACCTATTTCCATGTTTTTTCAACCACTGTAAGTTTCAAAGCATTACCTGCCCCCCCCCCCCCCCCCCCAAGAGCAGGCTTTGCTACTGTACTTCTGCAGGACTTTACCTCCACTCTAGGTCTGATGTTCCAGGCTTGTTCTGCTATGTCTGAGCCTAGTACAGTTGTGTGGTTACTTACTGTAGCAGTAGATGTTTGATCTTTAGTGTCACTACTGCAGTACAGACTACTTCTCTTCACCTCCCATCAAAAGTGGCGAGAGATGGTTCTAGCTAATATGCATATCCTTTTCACAGCTCAATGTTTGACCCACTACTAATTTGTCAGTCTGGATGCTTTTGGTGTCTTGGGAGGCCATGACCGGAGTTTCTCTTAAAGGCACATATTGGAAGCCCACATGTTGGTACTGTCCTACAAATTACCCACCCCCTTTCCTTTCTCAGGCATAAACTTTCATGTGGAAACAAAGTCTGTATGGGGGACCCCCAAAGCTGTGGGGTAGACTAGCTAGTAGGATTGACTGCAGTGCTGAATTTCCATTTAGGAATAGTGTTGATACCTACTGCTATTACTTCATACACCTGTACTCTTTCCTTTTCCACTGTGGTGCCTTAGCCTTTGAATTACCTGTAGGTTCATAGGTAAGTAATAAGCTTGCTGGTAAGGACATCTTGAGCTTAGCCAATTTCCATTTGTGCTTTTATTAACCTATCCCATTTGGTTAGACTTTGACCTCGCCTATCCCCATCCCATGGTCTGGTATATTGCTCCTAATGAAAATAACTAGGATCCTACAATAATTTTGAGGGGACCCATACTTGAGAGAGAATTTTTGTAGCTTCTACCCCAGGACTGCCCCTGTACTAATGGACAAACTGTTTCCTGTCCATAGATTTAAATTGTGCTTGAATATGGACAGGGATTAACTTTGTAGATGGAGTCTGTTCCAGAGCAGCAGTAATATCTGGAAGATATACCCACCCCTCCAAACTGTCATTTGTGGCATAGGTTTAGATCCCTAGCCAAGTGTTTCTAATGTTGTTTGACTTACTGATGTGCAGTAAATCCATCTGTACTGGGTTGGAGGCTATATGCCAGACACTCATCTCAGCAGGCTGTAGGATAGAGTAGTGCCAGAATTTTCAGTCCATGTAGAATATGTTTAGGCCTTGTATTCTTTAGTGAGGTATTGCTAGGTGTTCAGTTGTATGTCTGGACAGATGCATGCCAAAGGGGGTAGAATATTCGATGACTGGCATGAGGGTGAGTGAAGGACCATCTTGGAAGTATGTGTCCCATTGCTCTTGATGAATGTGAGTGAGTTTCATCTTTTTATAGGGAACTATGTTTAGCTCACAAAATAACCTCTAGCAGACAATTTTCTAGCTATTTAGTGGTACTGATACCATACTAAACTAACCAGCACTGCAGTGCTATTTTTCAGTCTAGTTTAGACTTAAAAGAAGCTTGCTAGCACAGTGACTAAGGAGCTGGTTTTGTGGACTAGAACCCATGAGTTTGAATCTTAGAGCTTTTGCCTGAGAAGGATGTGCTTTTAGCTGTTGTAACACCCACAGTCAGATGAGTTTTGGCTTGTCTGAACCAGTCTTTGCTGAGGTGCATCATCTCTGGGGCATTTTACAAAATTCCTGAGGCTTCAAAACCAAAGTGCTTTTTCATTTTCACTTCTATTTCTTTTTCATTTTCACTTCTATTGCATTTGCCTATCGTTTTACTGCTAATTACATTTACACTTTTTTTTTAAAGCTAATTTACTGATTAACTGCATTTCCTTACTTTGCATTTCCTTTGTATGTTAAGTTGTCCATCTCACCTTCGTTTCTTGCTTGTTGGGATCTGAGCCGACCCTCTGGTCAGACTCTGCCATCTTCTATAGCTTGAGCGGTTTACTGGCTTGAGGCTACCCCTTATCCCATGATGCCTAGCGCTAGCTACCTAGATCTTGTTTGTCGCTTCAGCTGCGAGGTTCGTTGTTACTGGCTCAGGCTTGTGTAAGTTTTATCATACTACTTTTCTATCTGATTAGGGTTCCTGTTTGATATAGTTTTCAACATAGTCGTTAGTTTGTTGTATTAGTGTAATTGTAGTTTTTCCCTTAGAACTCATTTAGAGTCCCCCTTTTTTCCTATCCCTCTTGTAGGTTTTTAGCTTAAGCCTTTCTCTTACCTCATAGGTAGCAGTTTAAGTTAGAGGCTTCCTAGTTAAAAAAAAAATAAATAAATAAATAAATAAAAATAGTTTATTCTGTTTCTGGTTGGGTTAGTGTGTCTAGTTTTTTGCTGTTCGGCCCTTTGGCCAAAAACTTTGTGTAAGGTAGTATTTCTCTACTGGATATGTCTAAAGAATCCAAGGTGTCTGGATTCAAGAAGTGTGACTCATGTCAGAAAATGTCTGACAGATGGGCACACTTGCGTCTATTTCTTGGGCGCAGTGCACCTGCAGGACTCTTGTTCTGTATGTCATGCATTCAGCCCAAGGGTTCTACAGGAGCACAAAATTAAGCTCATCTTGAGGGGTCTTAATCCCCAGGATTCACCGGCCAAGGCTCAGCCAGTGAAATCTCCTAAACCAGCCAAATCGTCTGCTCCCAGCTCTGAGCAGTCATTGGCTCAAACATTACCTACTACTTCGGTTCCGGCTGGAACCAAGGAGGCTGCCTCCCAGTTGGCTCCACCAGTATCTTCGGAGCAGTCTTGGACCCACAAGAGACCGATGTTGCCTTCTCTAGAGCCAATACATTTGGCTCCTCTGTCTCCCCTGTTGCAGAGTGACCACAGTCACAGATCCTCTCACTCCACATCATGATCTGAGTCTAGAGGACCGAGAGGAGAGTGGTCAATAGGTTGAAGTCACAGGCACTGGCCAAAATGTTATCCAGCCCTCCTCAAAAGGTGTCCGCTCCGTCCACTTCCATCGATACTCCTATGAGCTGGAATTTGTTGGGGTATAAATCGTGGAACAGTCTGCACAGAACTATTTCCCCTTCGGTTCTGTCATCCACTCCCATCCCCTCGATGGTGCCTTCTGTCGAGGGATCTGGGCGCAGACACTCCCTCGTCTGCTCCAAGGGGGTGGGTGGCATTGGACCCTTGTCTGACCCCATTCTCCCTCCCAGCTTTGGTGCAGGTGAGCTCTGCTCCTACATCGGCTTCGGAGCAATCCCCCTCTGTGCAGAGGAGGATTCTGGTTTCCTCAGAACCGGGACCTTCCTTGCATCATGGCAGGGGATGCCTTCGATGTCATGAGGAGTGTACTGGCTCCTGAGTCAGCACCATGTTTGACCCCACTGGCTCCATCCCCTCTAGTGCCTGCATCAACCTCTGCCCCTCCAGACCCCAAGCGTTGGGAACAGACACTCCAGAGCACCCCACTGGGTGTTTCCTCTTCTGAGGCCTCCCCTGATCATTCAGAGGAGGCCCCTCGGAAGAGGAAGCGCAAGAGGAAGTGCACTGACTCCCCTGAGTCTGTCACTTCTGATTCGGTTTTGGATGAATCTGAAGGGTCCCAGAGATCCCCCCTCCTGAAGATGTTTCCTTTTCGGATATCCTAGCAATACTTAGGCAGAGGGGGAACTGGACTGCCCTAGCCCCTACTGAGGATGAATCCATATTCCTGGATGCGTTTGGTTCCTGCCCTTCCACCTCCTGGGTATCTACGCCTTTTGATCCACTGTCTAGTGGCTCGAAGGGCTTGGTCAGCCCCGGATACAGTGGAACCAACCCAGAGGAGGCCCGGCAAGTTTCACTGCACCCCCTGGTAAACGGTTCCTTGCCAAGGGTGCTCCCGTGGATGCCATGGTAGTAGCAGCCACTAAAAAGGAGTTGGCGGAAACTTCTTCCTCTGTCCAATCTCCTAATAAGGAGTCTAGGACCATGGATAGATGCGGGAAGTGCAAGTTTGCTTCATCGACCTTCTCCATGAGGTCACTGAATTACTTATGCCATTTTACCAGGCTTCAGAGGGATCTCCTGAAAGAGCTTGGAGATGCCCTCCAGGATCCATCAGCTGAAGGGGTCCAAGTTAAAGTAGCTTCTCAGCTGGCGACCCTTAATTCGGTAGTACTCCTCCACGAAGCTAATTTCCTATGCAGCCGATGGTGCGAGTAGATCCGCAGGTACAAGTGTGGCCCTTAGGAGACCCGCATGGATGCGGCGGTCTAATTTTGCAGAGCCCTTTAGAGCGTCATTCACCAACACCGTCCATTGACTGTTCATTTCTCTTTGGACCACAGATGGACACTCACTTGGTGTGAACAGGAAGGCAAGACTCTCTGCTGTGGGAGTCAGTTTTTCCACTCCTTTCAGACCATATCCCAAAGGTCAGAAGAGGGTTAAAATGGGGTTTCTGAAATCCCAGAGCCTCGCCTGATGCACGTAGTGATTTTTCCTCCAGGGGCAGAGGAGGAAACTGACGCCGCCCTCAAGGCAGAGGGGGTCCGCCGAACCAGGGCAGCAGAGAATCTTTCTCTGACTAGCCCTTCCAGCATCCCTGAAGGGTTGCCCGGCTGCCCGCCTCTGGAGGCAGTCAGGGGAAAGACCTTCACTGTACCCAAAAGTCTGGCAAGACATTACACAAGACAAATGGGTACACTCAATCGTATCCGGAGGCTATGTAATTCCCTTCTTCCAATCTCCTCTACTGTCAAGCAAACCCCCCCCCCCCGATGTTCCACCCAATCTGAGGGCCCAAGCAGTCATAAGGAATTTCAAGACTGCTAGAAAAAAGTTATCCAGGAAGTCCCAGCAGACCAACTCTGATCCGGAACTTACTCTAGGTTCTTTCTGGTACCAAACAAGACAGAGGACTTGAGAAATTTTGGATTTCAGCAGACTAAAGTCTGTTCAAAGAACGAGGTTTCGGATGGTCACGCTACAGTCCATTCTACCCTTTTCCAGGATGCGTACCATCACATCAAGATGGACAGGTGCTCCAGGGGATTCCTTTGCTTCCAGCTGGGAGCCAGTCATCCATTCAGAGCTCTGCCCTTTGGTCTCACCACAGCCCCCAGGGTGTTCAAATGTATGGCAGTGGTCACGGCTCACCTGAGGCATCAAGGATTCCAGGTGTTTCCTTATCTAGATGACAGGCTCCTTACTGCTACTACCAGGCATCAACTCCAAGCCAGGGACTATACAATCGCAATTTGTGCCCAGTTAGGCATTACTATAAATTTCGAAAAATCTGCCTTGCCCTGTCAATCTATTACCTATATAGGAGCAGATCTAGATACAAAAAGTACGTCTGCAAGGCTACTGCCAGGCAGAGTGGCCACGATTCGGCAAGTTCATATCCTCATGCAATGCAAAAGGGTACAAGTCAGGTTGGTCCTTCAAACTCTGGGTTCTATGGCGGCGGCAATTCTGATACCTCTGGCCCGTTTTCACATGAGAATCCTTCAGTGGCTTCTCTTCACACAGTGGTCCTTTCAAGAGCTCCCCATGTCTCATGATCATGATTACAGAAACTTGCAAAAGACACCTTTCCTGGTGGATGGTCTCCCCACTAGTGTCTCAGGGTAGACCATTCATTGGTCTCCCCACTAGTGTGTCAGTGTAGACCATTCATCCAACCCTCTCCGGTTGCCACAGTAACCATGGATGCCTCACTGATAGGGTGGGGGGGCATTATCTGGGCAAGACAGTCCAAGGCACTCGGCAGCCTCACTAGTACCATCTGCACATAAATGTCTTGGAGATGAGAGCCGTGCTACTAACGTTGCAAGCACTTCAGGACTCCCTCCTGGGACCATTGCAATTCAAACTGACATGTCAGTAGTGTGGTACATCAACAAGCAGGGCGGAACCAGGTCCTACCCCCTATGTCGAGAAGCACTCAGACTCTGGCAGTGGGCGATTTCTTCCCAATGATTTCTGATTGCGACGCACATCCCTGGGAAGTCCAACGTCAGAGACAGGCTCAGCAGAGCTATTCTCATGCCTCACGAGTGGTCTCTGAATCAGGTAGTTACGGATCTGATCTTCCACAAATGGGGACAGCCTTGCTGCAATTTGTTTGCAACCCCCTTCAACACCAAATGCAGCAACTATTTCTCCCTTTTACCACTTCCCAGTCACCCTCCCAGAGATGCTGTACTCCACAATTGGCCTCAGGGACTTTATGCCTTTCCCTCTTATACCCAAACTCGTACAGAAAGATATTTTTTGGGTTGCAAAATGATCCTCATTGCTCCTTACTGGCCTCTACAGATTTGGTTTCCATCCCTGCACAGTTACCTCCTCGAGCAGCCCTGGATCCTATTCCAGACCTGCTGATTCATCAATCAGAAGAACTGCATCGATCCCTCTAAACACTCCAGCTCGGTTGATCCAATTCCAATCCTAGACAGGCTTCCCAGCATTTCCCTGGCTGTGCGTGAAATTGTCTCCTCACAAATCTGCTACTAGGAAGACGTATGCTAGCAAATGGAAATGTTTCTCTTATTGGGCAGAAGCTAGGAACATCCCTTTTCAGCCCCAGTTCACAAGATCTTTGAGTTCCTAACTGTGGTTTTTCACTCTGGGTCCACTTCTGCCACAATCTAGGTTCAACTAGCGGCCATCTCAACTATCATGTTGGTTTTTCTAATCTAAAGGTCTCATAAGCTGTGTAAAGCTTCTCAGAGGGACTACTCTCCTTAGGCCCCCAGTGAGAGATCCCCCTCCTCCTTGGGACCTTAATTTGGTACTAACAACCTCGATTATGCCCCCTTTTGAACCGGCAGCATCCTGCTCCCTTAAGTTTCTATCTTGGAAAACTTTCTAGTAGCTATTGCCTCAGCCAGATGCGTCTCGGAACTTCAAGCACTAAGCGTTCGTTCTCCGTACTTAGTTTTTTACAAGGATAGGGTTGCTCTGAGAACTAATCCCTCCTTCCTAAAGTGTGTTCAGAAAATAATCTAAACCAATCCATAGACCTTCCAGTGTTTTTCCCTAACTACACCAACAAGGCAGTATACAAGTTGCACCTTTTGGATGTTCATAGACAACTGCGTTTTTACTTGCGTAGAACGAAGGATATAAGGAAGTCGGACCAACTTTTCCTTTCCTTTGCTAGGGGAAAACAGAGTCTTCCAGTTTCCAAAGTGACCCTTTCCAGGTGGTTTTCACATTATTATCTTCATCTATCAACTAAGAAATGAAGAATTTTCTACCAAACCGAAAGGTCATTCTGCTAGGGCTTTGGCCACTTCTGTAGCCTTCCAGTCTAGGTTTCCCATGGACTCTTTGTGCCGCTGCCACATGGGCAAATCCTCATACCTTTATTTCTCATTACAAGTTAGACATGGTCTCCAGGAATAGTTAACTTTGGTTCCACTGTTCTAAACAGTCTGTTACAATAAGCCACCCAGGATTGTAGGTACTAGGGACGCTGTCCCAACAAACAAGAAACTAGGGCGAGATAGACAACTTAACATAAAGAAGTTGTGTACCTACCATGACGTTCCATGTTAGTTGTCTTCATCTCACCTTCTTTCTTGCCTCCCCCCTCCATCCCCCTGTCCTGTTGGACCGAGAGGAGTTTAGGCTTTACCGGCTGAGTTTTCTGGTTTGTTTCCTCTACTGACTTGGAGTGTATAACCGGTATGCCCAACCTGTTTGGTCAGGTTATTCTTACTATGTCTGGGTTAGCTATTACAAACTAGATCTGGGTAGCTAGCGCTAGGCATCATGAGATAAGAGGTAGCCTCGAGCCAGTAAACAGCTCTCTAGCTATAGAAGATGGCAGAGTCTGAGCAGAGGGTTGGCTCCAATCCCAACAAGCAAGAAAGAAGGCGAGATGAAGACAACTAACATGGAATGTTATGGTAGGTACATAACTTCTTTTTCATTGCTATTTTCTTCAGTTCATTAACTGCATTTTACTGATTTTTCATCACTTTCTGGCAGCCATATTGTGTTGGTTGGCGCTCATCTTTTCTGCTAGTGATAGCAGGGCTGCTGGGACCTTGTCTGGTACAAGTTGATTGGTAGAGCAAGGGCTAGCAGGATTGGCTAGATTTCAGTTGCCATGTTTTTTTGTGGCATTTAAACCTTGCGTTTGAGCTGGTTTGCATGTTATACTCAGCTGCATGGTTAACCCATTGCAAGATATTCTAGCTACAAATTTTCCCTTGGCACTTGTGTGATCACCTAGTAGTACTTAGACCTTCTACCCTTCACCCCCATGGCTCTCTGGTCTCCAGATGCTGACAAATATAGATGGACAACTTTTCATATGGTTTCTCCTGCCAGTTTGGTTGATATGGGCATCCTGAGACTGTAGCAACTGCTTCATGGACAACCCAACCCTCTACCACCACCTGGGAACACAATTTGAGATGAATTTACATTAAGAACTTAAGGTCTATGCTTTCTTCCTCACAATCCAGTATATCTGGCACTGAGGTGTGGTGTTTGTGTTGACAACCTTCTCAAACGCCCACATATGTGGAGGTCCAACAAAAACATACCCAAACAAGAGACCTGATGTAAAAATGCACTAACTCCACAGCCTGCCACACTAGTCCTCGCCTGTCTCTCAGCCACTATGACCTAACCATGAACCCAATATACTAGTCATGGACTCCATTCTGAGATGAACAGGTGTGCCTCTCACCAGGCTGGTTAAGGGGAGTGAGTTTCAGCTGCCAGAATCCACCATGTCACATGCACTTGTCTCAACAGGTATGGTTATGACAGTCAGTCCATGTTGGCATGGATAACTTTACGTACCTCCCTGGACTCTATTGAGAGACCTGATCAAGCTCAGTGTTGCAAGCATGTCCCTAGCCTTAAGCATCATTCTACAGTTGCCCAGAATGATGTCAATACAAACAGAAAATTGACTAACAATTGGCTTAGTTTCTGGTGTCATTTGAAGGGGATCCTGTACCTGACGGCCTGGAAAGATATGATGGACTATGATGCTTTGGCAGAGATGGCCTGCATCTGTCTCCCTTAGGCTTTTGGCAAAGGCTTTTGCCTCCCCCTTAATGCCTTTTTTTAGGCAATGCCATAAGGTCAAAACTACAAACATGAATAGTTTATCAAAATGCAAATTAAAGGTTATGCCGCTAAATGCTAGGAGTCTGAACATGAAACTGCACTCCTTGTAAGCATTCTTAACCCTGGAAAATACTGAAATTTGCACAGTTACAGAAACCTGGTTCAAAGCTGCCGAGAGCACTCCAGCCATACCAGGTTGCTCATTCTATCATACATTCAGACCCCAAACTGAGCAGCAAAGCAAAAGGAGGTGGAGTTTCAATATAAGACATGCACACCTCCAGGTTGATCAAACAGTATAAGGAGACACTCCAGGTGCAATTGACTGACTACTCCTATTCAAATCATAGCTAGCTACCGGCCCCAACTTTGACTGTGCCCACTCAATCTATCTGGACCTCTGAATCTTTCAAGCTTCAACCCTTTACCCTGATCCTGGGTGACTTAACTATCCAATCCTTGGAAGAACTAGTGCCAAAACAAATGCCCAGAGATTCCTTGATTTCATCCATGCAAATGCCTTGGACCAGGTGGTCACCTCCACAAGAGGTGATATCTTGGACTTGTATTAACAAACATGAGTAACCACTGCAGCATCCATAGTGTCATCCTCCCTGACTAGATCTGAGCACAAAATGGTCACTTTTGAAGTCAACATATCCCCTGACCCTCTTGCTACATTCAAACATAACTTCCTAAACCAGATTGCAACTTCCTGAGTGAAGGTGTAAAGAGCTTCATAGCTCCTCCCCCTCCATAGGAACTGGCACAAGTACTATGCTAGCATTTTTATATAGCTGCATGGAATCTGGAATACCTGACGGGACAAAATCATCCTCCAGGAAGAGTAAACTTGGCTGGTGGACATCTTCAATAAATACTCTAATAAAAGGAAAATAAAAATTGCTGTCCAGGACCAAAAAGGAGCAGGTGCCTAATTGGAAGCCATCTCTGCTTAGCCTGAACAAGCAAATAAGAGCACTAATAAAATCTTCCCAAGCAAACTTTGATTCCAAACTTGCCACATTTACTAAAGACCATAAGGCCTTCACATATGTCTGCAGTCTGAAAGGGAGCACACTGTGCGCAGAACTGGAGGTTAGAGACTACATACACAATGCTGTAGATGTAGCCGACCTGCTGACAGATGGGTTCAATGAAAACTTCACTCCTGTCCCCATCAGTAAATCAGGACATTCCCATCACCTGTGCCTCTCCAGTTATCCAGGGAACAAGTTGTCATTGCCCTCGCAAAGGCAAAAAAATACAGCCTCCATGGGACCTGATATCCCAGGCTTCATTTTGCAATAACTTGGGGCACCATTAGGCAGGCACTCTATATTCAGCCAAAGCCAGAGTACTAGCTTCCTCCCAGCTGAGTGGAGGACAGCTGATGTCCACCCTTTGCAAAGGTGGTGTAGCCACAGATCCAGGAAATTTAGACCAATAAACCTAACTAGCTTTATCTGAAAGACCATTGAACAGATTATAATGGATCTTAAGGACACTGAGATTGGTAAGGTTGCCACAATTTGGTTTTGTCAAGGGGAGGCCATGCCTGTTAAATGTGTTTGTTTTTTTTACTCACCAAAGCCATGAACAGGAGGAAGACTCTACACTGCCTACCTTGACCTGACCAAAGCCTTCAGTACTATTCCCACTCGGATGTAATAGTCTCTCAACTAGGCATCACTCTGTAGGTTACCAGGGGTAGCAAACTGGCTTACTGTAGAACCCACCTAGTCAAAACTGGGGAAGCTACCTCAAGCAGATCCGTAATGAGCAGTGCACCCCAGGTTCAGTCTTGGGGGGAGGGGGGGTCCTTGGTTGGGGTTTACTGAGGTGCAGACCAAAACCAGTGGGCTATGGCTGACCAAGTTTGCAGATGACTGCAAGCTGGGTGCGGTCATAAGTTCCCCTAGTGATTTGGACATCCCCCAAGAGGGTCTTGCTCCACTGGTGACAAACATTGCCTCAAACTGCCAAATGCATCATCCCTTGTGGGGACAGCAACATATCCACAAATTATCACATTAATTGCATGCTTAAGACCTTATTAGTCATGAGGGACTTGTGCACCCAGGTTGATAGCAAACTGACTTTTTACCACCATATTTCCTCCATTGTATAGAAAGTTTTCTACATGGCCTCCCTTAAGGGCATCTCATCTAGGGATAAGGTCATAACGTCCCTGTAGTCTTTAAGACCCATGGAGTACAACACCCCATTTGGCATGCACCTCACAGCACATGCAGCAGCTAGAGAGACCAGAGGTTCCTCACAAAGGAGCCTCCAGGGCCTTTAACATCTACCCTGCACAGGCTAAAAGCCCTGTCCCGCTAATCAAACTCCTCAGAGGTGACTTCCGGCATACAGAGCAGTCTCTGGCACCACCTTGATGGGACTGGTGCACAGCAAGTCTAGCTTCACTAGAGTAACCTGCATGTGCAATCTCAACCTCGTCTGGACATAAATAGGATTTGGTGGCTGGACAGGTGCCCCAGATTCCCCCTTCTGTGGAATAGACTTCCTCTCCATGTCAAGCAGAGTACCTCATTAACCCTTTAAGTGCAAACTGGATGGGGAACAGAAAATACATCCATGGGATTCCACTTGTGTTCTTACTGGACAAGGGACATCAGGGTGCTGACTTTTCAGAACATGGGCTAATTCTTGACTAGGCTTGTAAGGGCCTCTGGGCCAATAGCGTGGTAACCTATGATAACTGATTTAAAGAAAAATCATGGGTATTCAGAACTGCCATATAGCTGAAACATCTGATGTCCTTAAGGGATCATTTGCATGTATCCCCTATAACCTTCTGTTCGAGGTATCTCAGTGGAAAATCTAGCTTGGCTGGGTTTTTCTTTTAATCTGTAACCTGGAAACTGAGCTTCCTTTGGTATATCTGCTATAAGCTCCTGCCTACTGTTGTCTCTAGGACAGCTAAAAAGACCTTTTGCCCAACTTGTGGTATGGTGGGGCTTAGCCATATTTCTCAGAGGGTCTAATAGGTTGTGAGAATTCATGGAGGGCATATACCAGTCTGCCATCAACTATAGTCCCTTTATCAGTTTGCAATTCAGGCAAAACTCGCTTGTACGTCACTACAAATGAGCTGTGCACCATATAGCTTAATGCTGCAGGAAATTATATGATCCATTTAATCAGTCCAAATAAAACTTTCAGCAACCTGAGATAATTTGTCACCATAGCAAATGGAACAATCTTTGCAACAGCTAATGCTTTATTTGGAGTCTCATATTCTTGGGGATGGACTAAATATTTTGGGTCATTTACATAATTTGTGTTTATTTTTCTAGTTTAATTGAATAGTTTTTCCTGTACTTGTCCCTTGCTTATGCAGGAGGCCTAGCGCCCCCCCCCCCCCCTGTTGCTTCAGTTTCCAAAAAAACACTTCTGCCCACCTTACATCTGGCTTCTGTTTATGTTCTGGAGGATTGTAGTTTTTGTATTTTTTGAAAGCAGAAATGGAGATGGGTTTTTCACTTCTGTTCAAAGGACTTCTAAAGTTGGCCGACCCACACCCCTACTGGCTCCTTTTCAGCCATGGCATTGGTGGCTTCACAGCTGAGGTATCACCTAGTCTTTTGGGCAGTGCCATTGCTGATGCTTCATGCATCTGTTACTTGACAGAGCTGCAACACTGGCCTCTTGGCGCAGACTGTTCGTGTAGATTTTGGCATCCTTGGCAGACCATTTGAGGCAGTTATTGGTACACTGATCTTCACCTCCAGGCTGCCTGGATCTTCTGTCTTGATGGTGTCCATTCTTGGTGTTTCTCTTGATCTGAAGTAGGGACTTCATTTGTCAGCAACCTGTGGGTGTTGGATCCGATATCGGATCAGAGCCGGCAACTTGTTTCATAGCTAAAGGATCTGAGCTCCTAGCTCCTCCCCTCACCCATAATCCCCTGCCAACCCTCCATGACCTCGGATCTAGTTTGCCGTGCTTGTGGATGGCTGGATTCCATTGAGCTGTAGAAAAAAATAGTCAGTTAAGTCTGTTTTTCTGTCAAATGTCTCTACCTTATTTTGTGTGTAAGAGTTGTGTTCCCTGTAGTATAACATTTTTTTACTTAGTTTTTTCCCTCCCTTCGCTGGTCGTTGGTGTGTTGTGTTTTTGGGGCCTGTGTGTTTGTGTAGCACTACCTTTTTTCTTTAAAGTATGGCTGAGGCCCCAAAAGCCATTTTTTCTAAATGTACAGAGTGTGGCCATAAGCTTCCCTCGGCTGATGGCCACACTCGGTGCGTTCGGTGCCTTGGGGTTGAACACCTCACCTCAGGCTGTATCATTTGTGCAGCGTTCAACCCCAGGGCACTGAAAGAGCGGAGGTCGAAGCTGGTCCTAGTGGGACTTTTGCCCCCGGACTCTGCTCTGGCCTCCACTGCTCCTGTGGCGCTACCACAGGCTGTGGTTGTTGCCACTCCTGCCCTCTTCCTTCGGCCGGGACTCAAACTCCCGCTAAAGCGCCGGAGGACAGGGAGGCTAGGAGGGAGAAACTGAGGGAGAAGCACCACAAGCGGCGGGCTGAGGCCTCCGCTTCGGCCCCGCCAGCTAAGCGGGCTTCTCCCTCCACTGCTTCTAGGTCTCCTCCTCTGCTCTGATCTCCTTGTCCCCCCCAGGGCCCAAGGAGGAGGCTCGATCTCCATCGAGGTCATAGAGGCGGCATTCCAGACCTGCCTCGTGGCCTCTTCGAGATCGCCGTTCGGCATGTCTGATGCAGACTTGGACCAGATGATGTGGAGATTCATCCAGGCCCAGCTGCAGATGGGAGTGCTCTTGCCCCCCCCCCCCCCTTTGGGGGGGAGCTCGACACCATTTTTCGCTCCAATTGCTCCTTCTCCGACCCGCTACCCGGGTTCAGAGCCAAGCAGTGTTTTAGCCGGGGGTGGTTCGGCGCCAACAGTACTTGGTACTTCGGATCCAACCTCTGAGCCATGGCCCGAGCTTCGGATCCGAGGGATTCAGTGTGCCTTCGGCTCCGTCCAGGTCTGAGCGCACTGGTCCTTCGGATCCGATGGTCTCTGCGCCGGTTCTGATCCCTTCATCGGATCAGAGTGGGAGCCGACTCTGAGCCCAAAAAGAGTGGTTCCCCCTCGGCCTTCGATGTAGTTGAGAGGGCTCTGAGAGCATCTGGACCCCCGGCCCTTGTCTGCTCCACCCTGCACTCCCTCTCTGCTGGGCCAGGCTCCCATCACCCAGCCTAAGGGACAGCCTGCTTCAATGTCCCAGGTAGTTCCATTGGAACAGGATGTTGCTGGCGAGGCCTCCTCAGACAGCTGCCCCCCCCCCGAGGAAGTGCCCCGCAAGCATAAGTGCAAGAGGAGGCACGTGGACTCCCTTGAGTTCTTAACTGAGGACACGGACTTGGATGAAGGGGAAGGCTCCCTATGATTACCCCCTGAGGATGTCTCCTTTGGAGACATCATGGAGATGCTGAGGATCAGAGGTGGGTGGTCTGCCCCCCAAGTCTTCCTCAGTCTGTGTTTCTGGAGGCATTCGAAGCAGGCCTGTCTACCTCTTGGGTGTCCCATCCGGCCAACCCCTTGGTGGACCTTACCACCAGGGCGTGGAAGGACCTGTACACCGTGGAGCCAATACCCAAATGCCCGGACACCCCCCCCTCAGACCGGTCACACTGGAGCAAGGGTCCCTCATAGATGCCATGTTGGCGGCAGCCACGAAGACGGAACTAGCTCAGGAGAGCCCCTCAGTCCATCCACCGAGCAAGGAGTCCCGCTCAATGGACTGCTTAGGGAAGCGAGTTTAGTTCAGCAACCTTCTCTACTAGGGTGGGGAGGCACTGTTCAGGAAGGATTGTCCAAGGCATTTGGTCCCCCTACAAGACTCCATTGCATATCAATGCCCTGGAGACTAGGGCAGTGCTTCTAGCATTGCCGGCTCTCCAGCCCCATCTTACTCTAGGGACTATTGTGATCCTGACAGTCTGTGGTCTGGTACATCAACAAACTGAGGGGAACCAGGTCTTATCCCCTGTGTTGCGAAGCCATGAGTGTGGGAGTGGGTGATCTCCTCCAGCCATTTTCTGGTGGAAACTCACATTCTTGCATATGACTTGAACCTAAAAATATTAAAGGCTTTGGTATACTGGCCAGACACTGGGCTGTCTTTGCAGGAGATGCCTTAGGTTATGGATACTGAAACAGTGGAGAGGGAAATCTTTTGTAAGATTTTACTGTTCTCTCCATCTTTACATGACTAGCACAATTCTTGCCTTCCCTGAAACCTCACTTCCTGAGCATTTTTCTGCACGTATTGTATGAAGTTACATTTTTCTGTAATGTCTTTCTAAAGATCCCACTTCTAGTGCTTTCTCTTCACAGTATTTAATTCTTCAACTAGATTGTTCAGATGTTTAGTTCCATTTTCTAGTAAATGCTTTTCTAGCAGCGAATAGAATTAAAGCATATTGCCTTACTCTGTCTACCTAGGCAATTTAGATTGTGTCCTAGCTCAAAAGAATAGATGTCAGTTTTCATTCCATCAACTGTTGGGTTCGTATCCAATCCATGGATCTGACTCTGCCATTACCATAGCTTGGCCACCAAAAAGCTGTGGATCTCTTCCCTTATCCAACCCCTACCATACCTCATCTTGTTTGCCACTTTTGCAAATCAGTAGGGGTTGCCTTCGGCTCTAGAGAACTTTTTCAAAAAAGGCAAGTTTTTCCTGTATTTAACTTTATAGATTCTATACATATCCTCCCTTGTCTTACACTAGGTGTAATTTTTCTTACCATTGCTGGTATTTATCTGTAACCTTTGTTACTTCTGCACAGTTTCGTGTATTGTAAGTACCATTGTTGGTGGTAAAATAGTCAGGGGGAAAGGGACATTTCTCCCTTGTATTTAGCCTAGATATTTCACGATGTCAGCAAAAGGCCCTTTAGGATTCAAGAAATGTGAAGTGTAGGCATAAGTTGCAATTATCAGACGTGCATACTCTATGCATTTATTGTTTTGGCCTAGATCATATTAGTTCACTGCCGATATGTCAATTTAATCCACAGACTATTGTAGATTGAAAAAAATAAGCCGATATTAAAAGGGTTCTCCCTACATCACTTTCTGAAGCTATTGCTTGGAGCTCAGCCCTCCAAATTTGACTGACTTTTTTTTTCCAAATCTTTTAAATCAGGTTAGTCAACTTCTTCCCTGGCACCACCTAAGAAAAAAACACAAATTGGATGATAAGATGTCTGGTTCAGATCTGGGTCTGACTGCTCCCTCTTCAGATCAGAGCACTATGGATCCAACAGTCTTACCTAGGACTAGGTACAGTCCTGCTGCTCCAGTACCTTCCAGAGTTCCATCTTTTTTGGAACTTTGGCAGTCAAAGCCATAATCCTTAGACTTCTGGTAGATTGAGAGGAAGCTAGCCTAAGCTGTGGCCAGGATGAGTTTTTTCTTGGTGCAGATTTGGTTAAGTTCTTCCTGTTCAGGATACCCATCCATCTACCACTCTTAAGTTTCTTCTCTGGTCTGACATTGTTTCAGTGCTGCTGGATCCTAGCCTTCTGGTTCAGTCTGCTTCATATCCAAAGACATTCCTATCTTTGGATCTGAAGCAGTCGGAGCACCAGCCAGATTGTTGGAACTGAAGCTCCCTTGTATCTGAGGTGATGGTGCAGACTCTAGATGTCCTTCAAGGATGCATCTGCAGTCCTAACATATGGGTTGTCCTGCCTCAGGCAGCCCTTCGGCCGGATTCCAAAGTCTGGGTCTGGCCTCGGCTGATGTCGCATTCCACCTGACGTCATAGCTGCTGTGGTATAAAGGCATTAGCCGACGCCATTTTCCTCCATCTTTCTTGCCGCGCGGTGCCCGAAGCAGAAGCTGTTCGCAAGTGCCGGTCGGTCAGATCCAGAGACTTCTACTACCGAAGACTTCTAAAAAGCTAAGTACCCCGTTGGGGACTCTTTCTTGCCTCAGCCGATGTCAAAGTAAATAATTGTTTAACTTGTGGGAAACAAATACCTCATAAGGATTTCCACTCTTACTGCCTTCCTTGTTTAGGCCCAGACCACGACATATCAGCTTATTTAGCCTGTGCTTTCAACAGACGGACGCTTAGACGTCGGTCAGAGTTTGCAGAGGAGTTTTTTGGTCCTGCTTTTGCTTACAAAATGCCGTCTGAGACTCGACAGCACAATTAAACGCAAGGGAAAGGAATGACAATCGCGGTCCGCGGTTTCGGCTGAAACCACGGTTAGGCCAAACGCGAGTGTCTCTGTTTCGGCTGAAACAGAGTCCTCGGTTCTTCCTTCGGCCGAAAACAGGCCTCCGGTAGCCGAGGCTTCACAGAGCATGGTTGAATCTGCTCCAGAAATTGTTCCTACAGAAGCAAGCACCCAGGATTTGTCAGATACTATTCCTTTAGACATATCTACCCCTGCATGTGGGGCTGCTAGACCCCCTGCATCCATGTCTATCAAGGCTTTAGCCAGGGCTAAAGCAGCTAAATCTTCTAAGGCCTTACCTGCTAAAATTTCCTCACACAGGCCTACCTCTAGTTCTCAAATGCTCAGCCTGGCTGAGGATCTCATTTCTTTGATCAGGGGATCCCAACCTCACCCAGACAGGGCCTCTCAACCCCCTCCAGAAGAGGCCTAGGACTGAACCCCCAGAACCTGTTTCCACAGACAATTCCTCGGATGACTATCTCAGACCCTCAGGAAGGCCCATATTCTCCTTATGAGGATTCTAATGCAGAAGATTCCATTCATTTTGCTTCTCCTCCTGAAGAATTTTCTTTTGGGGAAACCTTACATGCTATGAGGGAACACTTTCAATGGCAGGGCCAGGATTTTTCAGATTCAAGGAAAAGGCTAAGGACTTTCTTACACTTACCACAGCATAGGCCTTTAGCCATTCCTCCAGTACTAACAGTTGTTGATGCATATAATGATGCCTGTACTGCCCCCGATTCTCTTCCTCCGGCCCCTGCCAAGCCTGACAGATATTACAGGGTCCCGGACACACACTACCATTTGTATAAGGCTCCTGTGGCAGATCCTGAAACGGCCAGGGCCTTAAACTGTCAATTCCACATGATTCAGTACCAGGAATTTTTGTTAGACCAGCTAAATAAAAAACTGTCCTCCCCTGAACCGATAGACCGCAAGTCCCTTCAGGAATTGGTACATAACTCTCAGCAGGTCAGTAACCATTTCTTAAAATGTGGCGCTGATGCACTGGAGGCTTCCTTTAGATCAGCTATGACTGGAACAGTGATTCGAAGGCATGCTTGGTTAAAGAACAATCCTTACCGGACCATGTTAAGTCAAAACTCCTAGATGCCCCTATGGAGAAACAGTTTGTTTGGCTCCCCTGCACAGGAGGTTCGTTCTAAAGAAGGTGGAGGAAAAAGCTAAATCTGTCCAAACAGTCAAGGATTTCTTACAGATCCAACCACCGAGGTTTAGCAGAAATTGGCCTTCGAAGAATTGGTCCTTTCCAGACACCTCTAGAGCACAGAGGCGCAGAAATAGACGCCCAAGAGGCAGAGGTTAATCCAGGGGTGCCCACAGGGGGACGTCAGTGGCAACCTAACAGAGAAGTACTACCACAGATTCAACTACAACCACTTCCACTGGACAGACACAATGACTTGGCTCTGATTCTGCCTACCAGGGAACAGCTGGAAGCACCCTTGGGCGGAAAACTAGCTTTATTCTCCCACAACTGGCATTACATTACAGGAGACAGATGGACTTTACAAACAATAGACAAAGGCTACAGGTTTCACTTCCACACTCTAAAAAAAAAAGAGAGGAATGCCAAACCTACCACCAAGCCAAAAAAGACGCTCCAAGACAAATCAACAACTTACTAAGAATGAGAGCTATAGAAAAGGTACCGCCTATGGAACAAGGCCAAGGATTTTACTCCAGGCTTTTCCTTGTACCAAGAAAAGAAAATCAATGGAGACCTATTCTCGACTTGTCCGCTCTGAACACATACCTCATTGTTCCAAAATTCAAAATGCTGACCCTCCAGCAACTTCTTCCCATGCTGGGCAAGGAGTCTTGGCTGGTGACTCTAGATCTCAAGGAGGCATACCTGCACGTCCCTATACGACCAGATTGCAGAAGACACCTCAGATTTCTTGCAGGATCAGAGCATTATCAATTCTCAGCATTGCCCTTTGGCTTATCTACTGCACCCAGAGTATTCACAAAATGCCTGGCATCAGTAATTGCTCATTGCAGGCTTCAGGGAATTCAGATTTACCCATACCTGGACGACTGCCTAATACAAGTGGACAACAAGGCAAAATTAACAAATGATTTGGAAAAGGTCATACAATTGTTGCAAGCCTTGGGATACACAGTCAACATGCAAAAATCAAGACTAGTACCATCCCAAAGGATAACATTCTTGGGTGCAGAACTGGATACATCAACTCAGATGGCTAAAACAAAAGCAACTACCAGTATATTTCATGACATTAACACACTCAGCTTACTGCAAGGAAAGTCCTGCAAGCCCTGGGTTACATGGCATCCTGCATAATATTGATTCCGCATGCCAAACTGCATATGAGAAAGTTGCAATGGTACCTAAGGAATGTATGGTCTCAACACAAGCACAGTCTAGAAGCCCAGATTCCAATAATTCCATGCCTGAAGCAAGAATTCCAGTGGTGGGCTCAGGCCTGTCTGTTGAACAAAGGACTGCCTTTCCACAAACCTCATCCAATCCAGACCACCACTGACTCCTCAGACCTAGGCTGGGGGGCACACATGGTGGACAAGTGCATACAAGGCCTATGGACCCAAGACCAGCTGAATCTACACAAATCTAAAGGAGATGCTGGCAGTGAAACATGCAATCCAGGCATTCCAACCATTCCTTCAAGGTCACTTGCTGATAAGGACGGACAATACCACAGTCATGTGGTACATCAACAAACAGGGAGGTACACACTCGTATCCTCTATGCCGGATGGCAATGGACCTGTGGAATGTGGCCCTGAATCTCAACATTCAACTTCAGGCCA
Source organism: Protopterus annectens (assembly GCF_019279795.1). NCBI lineage: Eukaryota > Metazoa > Chordata > Ceratodontiformes > Protopteridae > Protopterus > Protopterus annectens. The sequence goes on along the minus strand of NC_056725.1, from coordinate 225,799,058 downwards.
CATTTATACCAGGAAAAGAAAATTCACTAGCAGACACCTTAAGCAGAACTACCACGGATGCTCACGAATGGATGCTGCATCCAGATATCTTCAAAACCATAACAAAGAAATGGGGACTACCAGAGATAGACCTGTTCGCCTCCCCACACAACCACCAATTGAAGAAATTCTGCACAAGAGCATACCACCCACTTTCTTGGAGGGTGGACTCCCTCTCCTTCAGCTGGAAAAACCTGACAGCATATGCATTCCCACCTCTTCCTTTGATGTACAAAGTCCTACTGAAGATCAGAGGATCAGCCAAGGGTAATCCTGATAGCTCCAGACTGGCCGAGGCAACATTGGTACCCGCTACTGAGAAGCACGTCTCGGACACACGCATGGCCTCTACCTCTATGCCCCTTACTCCTAACACAGAACAACTACAAGATCCTACATCCAAACTTGAAAACACTGCAGCTAGCTGCTTGGAATATTGCATAAGACAAAATAACCCAGATTTATCTCAGAGGGTTAAGGACATTATCCTGGAGGCTCGCAGACCCTCCACAAGGAAAACTTATTCAGCCAAATGGAAAAGATACCTCATGTGGAGTGCAGCAAAGGGGGAAAATGTCTCACTGGCAAACATAGCACACATCCTGGAATACTTAGCAGAACTGTTCCACAATGGCCTGTCCTACTCCTCCATTAAGATTCATGCATCAGCAATCTCAGCAGAATACAACATGGATCCTCCTGTCTTCTCTCATCCTCTACTCAGACCGTTCTTGAGGAATCAAAAACGTAAAGCCTCCAAGGAAACCACCTTTACCTACATGGGATCTCAACTTTGTGCTGTAAAAGCTAACACTTCCCCCTTTTGAACCGGCAGCAACAGCAGATTTACAGTTCTTGTCTTGGAAAACTGCTTTCCTGCTAGCAATTACTTCAGCAAGAATGGTATCTGAATTACAGGCATTAATGGCAGTACAGCCCTTCCTTATCTTCCATCAGGATAGTGTCTCTGAGAACCAACCCTACCTTTATGCCAAAAGTGGTCTCCAGAGCATCATTGAACCAAGCAATTCATTTACCTACATTCTTCCCCAACCCACAGAACAGGGGGGAAAGACTGCTACATACCTTGGATGTGCACAGACAATTACGCTACTACCTGGACAGAACTAAGACCAACAGAAAAACTGACCAACTTCTGGTAGCATATGCAACAGGAATGCAAGGAAAAGCAATTTCAAAACAGACCATCTCAAAATGGATAGGAAATTGCATACGATTTTGCTACTCTTTTCATGGAAAGACAACTCCTGAAAATATCAGACCTCATTCCACAAGAGCTACAGCCACCACTACAGCTTTCCTACGAGGAGTGGCTACCAAAGACATTTTAGAAGCTGCTACTTGGAGCTCCGTGCATACATTTGCCAAGCATTATAACCTTCCCTTATACTCCAGATCCCGAGCAGGTTTTGCAACTGCTGTGTTGCAAGGGATCTTGACTACACCATCTTTATCTTAGTGCCTCCTCCCCCAGTTTGCCTATGGTATTCTACCCATATGTTAGGACTGCATATGCATCCTTGAAGGACATAGTACAGTTTTGTACCTACCATAAATGTAGATGTCCGATAGGTATGCATCTGCAGTCAGGATTACCCACCCTCCTTCCCCTCTGTGGTATTCCTAGGGTACTTACCCCTCTGTTAGCTAGCTGGGGGAAATTATTATGGTGTATTTGTTTTTGTATATATGTATGTGTGATATATATATATATATATATATATATATATATATATATATATATATATATATATATATATATATATATATATATATATATATATATATATATATATATATATATATATATATATATATATATATATATATATAATATATATATATATAATATATATTAATATATATATATATATATATATATATATATATATATATATATATATATTTTATTATTTTTGCTCTCTACTGTTTGGAATTACTTGCATTTATCCAAATTTAGCCTTCCTAGAGGGCACCTGGCATCTGGGGCAAGAAACACTGAGGAAAATGGCGTTGGGTGATGCCTTTATACCACAGCAGCTATGACGTCGGGTAGAGTGCGACATCAGCCGAGGCCAGACCCAGACTTTGGAACTGCCGATCAAGGGCTGCCTGAGGCAGGACAACCATATGTTAGGACTGCAGATGCATACCTATCGGACATCTACATTTATGGTAGGTACAAAACTGTCCTTTTTGAGTGGTCTCTGCCCCTTGGAGCCTTTATATTGGACAGCTGGCTCTGAATTCCCTCTCTGGGCAGAAGGAAACAATAGCCCAGAAGCCTGGCTTCTCTGCTCCATTGTTTTCCTTTTCCCTGGAGTGTTCTACCTTTGAGGTAGTGAAGACTGTTCTCTAGTCTGGCAGGACGGATGGATCCCACTCCCTTGGATCTTCCCTTTGGTTCTCAGACTTCTGCTTTGAGCCACTTCATTCTACACCACAGGGACAGCCAGATCAAATCTGATACTTCACTGGAGAATCCCACTGAGGAAGTACAAGAGGAAGCACTTTAACTCCCCTTGGGGTCTCACTGAGGATACTTATTTCAAAGAAGGGTCCCAAAGATCACCACCTGAAGTTATTTGGAGACTTATTTGAGATCCTTTAAGTAGAGGTGGTTGGTCCTCTTTTAATCTTCCCAGAAGAATTGGTATTTCTGGAAGCCTTTGGAGCTGGCCCATCTACCTTCTGGGTTACTCCACCCACCGATGAGTTTGCTATCTCTAGGTGGGCTTGGAAGGGGTCTGACTCGGTTGAGCCAGTCCTCAAGATACCAGATTGGATTCTGGCTCCACCTGTAAAGTAGGGAGTTCTGGAGTAAGGGGGTGCCTGTAGATGCTGTGGTTGTTGTGGTCGCCACCCAGAAGGAACTTGCTGAGCGAAGTTCTGTCCATCCCCTTAACAGGGGGTTTAGTATGTTGGACAAATTTAGGGAGTGTGTATGCTTCAGTGACTCTTGCCCTTGGGTCACTGAAGTATGTGGCACACTATACAAGACTACAAAGTGACTTCTACAAGGAGCTTTCAAAATCCCTTTCAGGGACCACTGCTGCCAAGGCTCTCCTGTGGCCTCTGGCTACCCTTCAGTGTAGTCCTAGTTCGTCTGTAGCTCATTTCTCATGCAGCTGAAGGTTCCTCAAGGGCTGTGTGGGCTGTGGTATTTCCCTGAGGAGACCTGCTTGGATGCAGTTGGGAGGTTTTGTGGAACTAGTCCTCCTTTGTCAGTGCACCCTTTGGCAGTTCATTGATTGGCCCAAAAGTGAAGGGCACACTCCAGATGTGGAAGATGGAAAACCTATGCAGTGGGTGTATGTTTTTAACCTTTATTGAATAATCACTTGTGACATAGGCAAACTTAATTTAAATTACTTTGTATAAATTTAACAAACATACTTCATACATTGCTATGCATCACATAACCGAAGCAACATTACATAAATTATTCAATTCCTGCCCCTTTTAAAAGAAACCATCACTGGCGACTGCAATCCTATATTTATATGAATGAAAACTAATCACACTGACAATCCTAGTTGCAAGCATTTACATCAAACCATATTGACATTCTCCCGGTTGCAAACGTGCATTTCTTATCTACCCAATTTTTTTTCAGTCAAACATCACATAGCTCATTTAAGTCATGCTTTCTTTTTAAATCTCATCCCTCCCTGTATGTATTCCCACAATTCCCAGGTAGTTTGTGCCTACCCTTTACTAAACAGCTCCATTCCAGTGTTACTGGTTACTGTATTTAGTACTTCTAATATAGTTTGGTAAGATTTGATTTCCATTGTCTAGTGGTTGCTTTTTTGGCAGCCACCATAATTAGACCAGCAAGGCCTGACCATGTCTAGGCAAGTCTGATTCTGTATTATAGCTCAACTCATACCAGTCCACCCATCCAGCATCTCGGTGCATCCCGCAGGGAATCCTTAGTCTGCCAACCCAACACACCCAGAAAATGTTCCCAAGTAACCTTCTCTTCCCTGGAAAAATTCTCTGGCCACCCTCCTTGGGATATAAATGGCTATGTAAACTGTTCCAAGCAGAAATTCTAAGTCTTCTAGGTTTTGTTGCATATTTGTGAGACAGACGTACAGTGGATATAAAAAGTGTACACACCCTTGTTAAAATGCCAGTTTTTGTGACCTATAAAAGACCAATAAATTCAAAACTTTTCCCATCTTTAATGTGACATAACCTGTACAATTTAATTGAAAATGTGGGGAAAAATAAAACATGCAATAAGCTGGTTGCATAAGTGTGCACACCCTTAAACTAATACTTTGAAGCACATTTTGATTTTAATTACAGCATTCAGTCTTCTTGGGTAGGAGTCTTATCAGCATGGCACATCTTGAATTGGCAATATTTGCCAGTGCTTCTTGCAAAAGCACTCCAAATCTGTCAGATTGTGAGGGCATGTGTTGTGCATGGCCCTCTTTAGGTCACTCCACAGAGTTTCTATTGGATTTATGTCTGGGTCAGTCCAAAAAGTTAATTTTCTTCTGGTGAAGCCATTTTTTTGTTTTGGATGTATGCTTGGGGTAAGTGTTAAGGTGAAATTCATCCGTCTTTCTAACAAAAGGGCCAAAAGTGACCTGGTATTTTAACTGTTCATAATTCCCTCCACCTTGACTAAAGCCCAGTTCTTGCTGAGGAAAAGCAAGCCCAAAGCATACTGCCACTAACATGCTTCACTGTGGGGATGGTGTTCTTTTGGTGATGCAAAGTGTTTTTGCATCAATGTACCTTTTGGAATTGTGGCCAAAAAGTTCAACCTTTGTCTCAGACTACAACACACTATGTATTATGCAAATTTTAACTGGGCCTGGATATTTCTGTGAGGGGAAAAAAAAAAAAGAAAAAAGCTTCCATCTTGCAACCCTACCCCATAGTCCAGACGTATGGAGAATACAGGAGATTGTCACGTGGTACACAACTAGTACTTGCCAGAAATTCCTGCAGCTCCTTCAGTGTTGCTGCAGGTCTCTTAGCAGCCTCCCTGACCAATTTTTATCTAGTCTTCATGAGTTTTGGAGGGACGTCCAGTTCTTTGCAACATCACTGTCCCATATTTTCTCCACTGTCTTCACTGTGTTGCATGGTATATCCAATGCTGTGGAAGTTTTGTACCTTTCTCACTGATGCCTTTCAACAATGAGATCCCTTTTATGCTTTGCAAGCTCTCTGCAAACCATGTCTTTTTTGCTGCATCAGGCATCTGCATAAATGTCAGGAAAATCCTACTAGGATAGCTGAACTTTATTTGGGGTTAATCAGTCTCTAATTGACAGGTGTGTACCCAAGAAGACTGGTGTAATTAAATCAAAAGGTGCTTCGTGTATTTAAGGGTGTGCACACTTATGCAACCAGCTTATTGTACATTTTTATATTCTCCCCAACGGATTTTTATTTTTCAATGTAATTGTACAGGACGTATGTCACATTAAAGGTGGGAAAAGTTTTGAAATGATTTATTGTGGTCTCCTTTTTTTATATCACAACCTGGCATTAACTGGTGTGTACACCTTTTATATCCATTGTATATCCTCACATTTTGTGAATTGCATATCCAGTCTCTTCCCAATCCTTTCTAACCTCTGATTCTTGTAGTTATGCATTATTTTATATGCCCTAATTCCTGTTTTAATGGCGACTTCGGTGTTACATTCTACTAAACTGTACCTGTGCTGGCCTTTCATTTGGGACCCCCCTATTTCTTTTTGCCTACACTATCAATTCTTGATGGGTAATCTCTAATCTGTAGTGCAAATAAATTCTTGGCCTCTTCCCATTCTGTTATCTTTCCCACTCTAGTTGTGCTCCCAATACCTTTGCCAATTTTCTCCAATAAATTCCACCCCCCTCTTGTCTATATACCCAATTGCAGTCATCCTTATTGGCAGATTCCTTTCTCCTTTCCCGTGTTGGCTTGGTTAAAATATTTTCTGCTATTTCAGTGATGTAATCTTTACGGTTATTCTCAAAGGCCTGCATCCAAAATCCCAGCCCTTGTTTCTTGAGCTTCCCCCTGTTTGTGCATCCCTCTCCTCTTGCTTTCTGCTTGTGCTATGTATAGGACCCTTAACTGTAGCTTTGAAATACCCCTTCAAGTTGGGCAATCCCAATCCGCCCTGTTCTACTGGAAAAATAAACGTATTCCACTTTACTCTTCCAGTCTTCCCTTCCCATGTAGTCAGTTTCTTTGATTGCTATCCACAGCTTCTCATCTGGTTAACTTTAAAATATGCCTGACTTGTGTAATAAGACTAAAGGGACTATAAAACTAATTTTTGACACACTCACTGTCAATATGCATATAACAAAGCTTCCATTTTCTCAGGTTTTATTTTGTCTTTTCCCACGTACCTGTAGCTGCCACACCAGAATATTTTTTTTAACTCTTGCTCCTAATTTTTTTCATTTTATGTCCCCATAAATAGATATTGCTGAACTAACTTGTGTGCGTACATAATTTTACTGCTGTTACCTTTGTTTTAGCTTCATTAATTTGGTTCTACGGCACTAATATTTTTCTGGTTTTGTCAGGTGTAAAATATCTGCAAATGGCCATCTTCTCTTGACTACCATACCAATATCCTTAAATTTGAGTCATTTGTTTTTTGTGGTTCTAAATGTAATGCAAATAAAGGAGAGTGAACATATATTTTTCAACCTACTCTTAGATCCTTTTCTAGGAATAAACGAGGTGGTTAGTAAATGTGAGTCAGGAAGTCCCTGTGTCCTTTCCAAGATCCATGAAGACTTCCTACAGGGTGGAGGGGAAACACGAATGGATGACTATGCCCATGCAGCAGAGGAGACCTGCAGAACCAAGAGTCTGAATTTTTGTAACCCATCAGTGCTGCTGAAAGGAGGCCCAATTTTCCCCCCTCTGGAGGCAGTGGGGGGGGGGGTCTAATCTCTAACCAGAGAACCTGGCTAGACGTATTAAGACAGTTGGATGCAGATGATTACTTCCAGAGGTTATCTAATTCAGTCTTCCCTACCACCTCCACTTGTATGTAAAGTTCCCAATGTTCCACCCAGTCCGAAGAAAGCAGCAGCACTAGAAATACAAACGCTGCTAGAAAAGTCATTCAAAAGGTCCAACCAGGCCAGATAGGTCTAACAGGAGTGTGCCAAAGAAAACTGATCACAATTTTGGATCTTTAACTTGAACAAGTCTATTAGACCTACAAAGTTTTGGATGGTCACGGTTAGTCCATTCTGCCCTTTTTGAGCAAAGATGACTATGCTAGATAGACCTTCAGGATGTGTGCCATCTGCAGTGCTCTTAACATTGCAGGCTTTCCAAGACTTTCCCTTTCAGGATGATTGCAATTCAGACTGAATGTCAGTAGTTGCATCAAACGAGGATGAACAGAGTCTTTACCCTTTGTGTTGAGAAGCCCTCTGTCGCAATGGGTGATCTATAATTGCTTTCTTGTAGCAACACACATTCTGGGGAAGTCCAACTTGATAAACAAATTGACCAGGTCTGTTCTTTGGTCTCTAAACTTGAAAATGACAAAAGATTTTCTGTCAATGGGGCCAGCCTTGCTGCGATTGTTTTGCTTTTTCCCTAAACAAATGCAGCAGCTTTGCCGTAATCCCTCCTCCAGGGGAATTGCTGACTGATGCTGTATACTCTCCCATTGTCCCCCCTGGTCTCCTTTATGCTTGCCTGCCAATTCCCCAATTCCAAAATTTCTACAGAAAACTTCCAGGTTGAAGAGCAAAGTCATCCTTATTGCACCTTACTGTCCTTGACAAATTTGGTTCCCCTTCCTTTGGCCTCATCTTTACCCACTTTGAATTCTGGATCCGATTCCAGATTTCTCATCTAACAGGCATGATTCACCTGGATATTTCAAACCTAAAGCTAATATTGTGGTTTTTCAAATTCCATCAATAGCCAGACAACCAGTGCTCTCTTCCCCTTTCCATCATACACTTCTCTTCCTATAAGGCTTCTGCAAGAAAACTATAAAGTAAATAGAAAAGCTTTGTTTTTTGGGCACAGCAGAAAAGCATTGACACCTCAACTCCAATGCAAAGTACTTTAATTTCTGTCAAATTTTTGACTGAGCTAGCTTCTCAACTAGAGTTCAAATCCAATAAGAAAATTAGACTACTGCTAACTGAACTCCTCTTTGGCTTCATCTAAACTTTGTAACATATTTTGAGGCTCCTTCTTGCTCAGATCCCATATAAAGTTCTACCCCACCATGGAATTTAAACTTTGTACTAATTCTGCCTTTGAACCAGCAGCTAAATGTGATCTTAAATTCCTGACCTGGAAAACTTTCTAGTGGCAATTACCTCTGTTAGAATTTCAGAACATCCAGCATTGTCCTCTAAACCTCGCTACTTAACTTTTCATAAGGCTAGAATCATGTATCTAGTGGTGCTACATGGTGCTAGAATCAAGTATCAGGCCATTAATTTACCAGTTTTTCCAAAAATTGCAAACAAACTTGAATATATGCTACATTTATTAGATGTTCAGACTTAACATTTTTACTTGGAACAAAAAATTAGGAAGATGGATCCCTTTGTGTCCTTTGCAGATTCTAAATTGTGCAAATTAGTTGCAAAGGTGACATTAGCCAGATGGCTGCTGGATTTCCTATCCTTTACCTACAAAAAGTTGTTGGGTCTAACCTTACCAAAACCATTGAGCCCATTCACCTAGGTTCATGGCAACTTGTGTTCCTGTCTAGGACTTCTTTGGATCACGTGTGTGGCTGCAACTTGGGCCAATCATAATGCATTTAATCACTCTTTACAAACTGGAGCTGGTCTCTGAAGATAAACTGCTCTAGAATATCCTTAGTCCACCCGGGAATTTAGGGGGTTGGGGACTGTCCCAGCAGTTGAGGATAGAATGAAAATTGATGTCTGATAAAGTACTTATTGTAATATGCCACCTGTGTTCATTTTCATTCTTCCTCAACTTTCCAACCAGCAATCCCAACCTTGTTCATTAATTCTGGAAGAATGAGAGGATACCACTGTCCATGTTGAGCTCCAGATATGGATTATGCTGTTAAATAGTATTTCTACTTTATGTAAAACTGCAAACAAGATCTGAGGTTTGGTAGGTGTTGGTGCATTATGGGTAAGGGAGGAGCTCTAGTTTTTTGGTGGCCATGAGCTATAGTAATGGCAGAGAGATCTGATGTTTGGAGCCCAACAGATGAATGGAAATGGACAACATGGAACATTATGGTAAATTTTCTTGGTTATGGGGTGGGGAAAATGGCTGCATTTCTGGCAGAGTATTCTGTAGGGGATTTTCAAAATCTGCCAACTTGTTAAAATTTCAAACATGTTCCTAGTAGATGGCAAATTGGGGGTATGTAACTATGTAAAAATCCTGAACTTCTGCATTTTTACCTTTAGGGGCAGTCTGTCTTCCCATTTGCGCTCAGTTTTTGAGAACTGAAATGTTAAGGCAGTTGGTGGGCAAGTCTGAAGTACAGCACGAGGATGCAGAATAGGTTTTGCTGTATTCTGGCTTAATATTAAAGTACAGGTGCAAATAGCAACTAACCTTTTTTTTGAGGAATATGTTTTGGTTTATTCAAATCCATTTAAATATTTTAACTTTATGCTGTAGATGGTCTATAGAATATCCAATACAAGTTGGAGACCAGTTACGTCAACTTCAATCTGTGAAACAGGAATGTCCTAGTAGCCAAACTGTTGCTACATCAAACTCCTTGAGTGGGAGGTTGAGGCTCCCCCAGCAAATCGGAAGGGACTGCTGCATCCTTTAGAAACATTTACTTGAGTTTGCCAGCTGATCTAACAGGATGTTTTGGCAATAAATCATGGGCTGCTTTTTAGACACTACACCTATTTGTGAACCCTGCTTCAGTCTTCAAATGTTAGCAGTTACTTTTACATGACTATACCAAGTATGGTATAATAATTTTTAGCTCTGAATAAGATTGCTTTTGCAAGATGGCCTCCCACCTACCATCCCATTGGTACACTTACAGCTTTAGTCTGAACACATCGGGAAGGTTTATCTTAGATTTTACAGTTAACTTCAGACTTTTCAGAATGTCTGGAAAGAATTTAAGGGTGCTTAGTTATGGATTTATCTGTATGTTACTTTGTACATTTTTGTTTTTCCTGTGGCTTTAGCATTGGAACCATTGTCATAGCCTGTGGTTATTCATGACACCAAAAGTGTACCATGTTTTGTGGTTGTTGGCTACTGTAGTTAGGCCTTTAACAACCACAGTCCAGGACTGAAGCCTTGTACTTGGACATCTACAGTTAAATGTCTGGCTGAATGCGGTTTGCCTTTGGCAAGATGGGTGTGAGCACTGAGCACTGGAGCTTCTGAATATGTGCAGAATTGCGATGACTGGAAGTGAAGCTGAATCAGCAAGAGGTGGGATCCCTTGTAGGCAGACCTGATACTGTAGGAATTTCTGCTTCATTACCCATTATTGCTGTTGCTAGTAGAGCTGGCTGTACTGTTTTGCCATGCACAAGTTTCATTTCCCTGTAAAATGATAAATGGGTAGTGTTCTAAATTTGGTAATCCATCCTAGTATAGTTGCTTTTGGGAGCACTTGTAAAATGCTTTTGCATGCATTGCTCAATAATTCACCCTACTTATGTGCCACTCCAATAAGTACTGTCTGCATAAATTTACTCCAAGAATAAAAGTGGTTATACTGGTATTTGGCTGTCTAACACCATCTTCATAATATTTCCACTGTACAAAGTTCATCAACCTTTAGTTTAATATAAATAACTTTTCAACTGTTTTCCAGGTGTTACCTACATGAAGACTTTATTCTTCGTATTTTTACTCAGCTGTGCCTTGCATTAAAAGAATGCCACAGAAAACATGAAAATGGCCACACTGTATTGCACCGGGACATCAAGCCACCCAATGTCTTCCTAGATGCCAAGCAAAATGTGAAGCTAGGGGATTTTGGACTTGCGAGGATACTGCAGCATGAGTCAAGTTTTGCGGATTCCTTTGTTGGCACACCCTATTATATGTCTCCAGTAAGTATTCTTGTTTAGGTTTTGGTACACTATTATTTTTTAAATTGACACTTGCAAAACAATGCTAGCTTTGTAAGTATACTGATATGCTGGCTCTTAAATTTTGTGGTGGCAGGATTACAATCCCAGTGCTTTGTAAGTCTGTCTTTGCAGAACTTTACTACAGGCTTTACCTTTAAGTTAAGTTGTCAGTGAAAGCACATCAGTGAAGGGCTGTGAAGTGTAATTCCAGCATACATCACATTGAAAATGTGCATTTTTTAATGGGAGTTATTTGTAGCTAGGACGGGTACTTCAAAACATGAAAATACCTTGCCTCCCTAGATATTACCTTAAGGGGCTCTTCTGTGGTAGTGGTCATGCTAGGGGGCTTAAGGGATGCAGGAAGAGCATTCTGAACTTCCATGTGGTATGAGTGCTTTCATAATTCCGTGTCTGGCATATACAGATCCCTATAGCTAGCTCAGGCAGCATGCATTAAGGTTTATTAGAGAAAGTGATCTGTAACTCTGAACAGTAGTGAGGATGTCATAACTTTTTTGACTGCACAGTCCCTGTCCATGTGAACTGGTGTAACTCATTGCTGCTGGATAAGTCACTTTGTAGTTTGCACAAAATTAGTTTCTGTGCACTCGCATGTTTGAGCTTTTTGCATGCCTATCTGAGAAGGTTGTGGAGCTGTGCAGTGTAATGTTAGGTCTCACCCTGCAATGTATAAAGACACCATATAGCAAAATGTAGCAGTCTGTCTAAATTGGTCACTTAAAATACAAGAATTAAGATCTGCCATAGTTCACTCTGCACATTCCCCCTTCCTTAGCATACACTGACTACCTCAGCATGCCCTGTGAGGTAGAAGCCCATGCACAAACCTTTGATATCTGGAGTTCTGACAAGAAATGAAGTTTGGGACTTGATTTGGTGGTAGCTATGGCTCCATAAATAAAGTACAGTGAGCCTGCATTGAACATGCTGACTAACTGTGCAATAGTAGAAGTAGGTGGAGAGTCATTGAAATCACAAATGGAAATTGGTGATAATTTGTACTTATTCTGGTTACAGCAGTTAATAGAAACCTCAGTTGTGCATGAAACTTTTTGCATGTTGTAAGAGAACTTGCTGATTTCAGAAGCATTGGTAAAACATTGGAAGCTCTAATTTGCTATAAGGTGCTAGTGTTTTAAAATTCATGTGTAAAGCTTACTACTATAAAATGCCATTGCTTATTGCATAAATATCCCATATTTAAAGATGCTTCTCAATAACAGACTTCTCAATCAGTAATTTTTGGAAGAGCTTTTTGTAGTTTCTTCAGTGGTCTTGTATAAAACCCTGTAATAGGGCTGTATTTAGGAAATGTGTTTTGCTTGGGACAGTTTCTTCTGTGGTACTGCTTTGTTTGGAGGAGTTGCATAATGTCTCCTGAAGTAGTTTCCACAGCCAATTTCTTTGCTATAAAACTGCATCTTCCTATCATTTCCTGTATCATTTGGGGTAGTTTTTCCACTTGCCCATTTGAGGATAATTGGGGGGAAAAGTGCTGTTGAATAACTTCTACCTACAGATGTCTGAATTATTGACAGTGCTACAAAACCAGTGCTCTAACAAGATCACTGGGTGTATCGCTTGTAAAAGATTTTAATATACTAATTATACTTTACTTTCAGTTTGACTAAAGAATTTGGAAATCTGTGCCGAGTATAGCATTTCTAAATTGGAATTGTGTTGTGGTCACTCTATTCTGATCTGGAGCTGTGGTCACCCGATTCTGCTCTGGAGTTATGCTGGTATTTCTCTGTATTGTATGCATTGCAGGTACCACCGCTCTGTCCAAAACATTGCATCTTTTTTGTTTGTTTGCACTTTTTCTCAGATGTACTATGTTATTTATAGCATTTGATTATGACCAGTTTTACTATTTTTGAAAATCGTAGTGCTAGACAACTTTTCTTGAAAGGAGAATCATATTGGAACACTCCTTCTTTAGTCTTGGAATCAATCATACTTCTGTAGAGTGAAGTATTTATCATTTCTGAGGTGCTATGCACACTTGGTGCTGTGACTGCTTTTTGATCACTCTTTCCACCCGAATTTCATTGTAGACAATGAAATTTCTTGAACCATACAGTGTTGCTAGCAATTTCATTTTTATGCAAGTAATATCTTGTATAGCTGTAAATACAACAGTTAGGCAGTTGGTAATCTGTGTAGCTTCACTACTGATATAACATTCTTACGAGCATATATTGCAACACAACAGGATTAATCAAATTATAGTATTTTAACAGAGCATTAGTAACTGGTTTGGTTTATTTTAGGAACTCTTGTTTGTAGCTCATTTTCCCGGCCTGCTGTATTTTGGTCTAACACTTCCTAGAGGCATGGCTTGCAAAACACTACCATTCCTAGAAACCTCTGTTGTGCCTGTTTGCCTTTGGATTTGCAAGTTTGTCTTTTAAATTGAAAAAGTCCTTATCAAGTTTGTCCCTTGGATTGATTTTCAAACTTGTCCCTCTTGCCTTAAAATTTTGCTATCTTAAATCTGTGATGGGTAGTGCTGCTACCCATTTACCAACATTTGCGTTTTCTGGATCAGTAAAACTGCAAATAGCCTTGTCACAATAGTGACTATACTGTTTATTATAATTTGACTCTTGATATCTTTCAGTTCTGAGAATAGCAGATAGATGTGCATCACTGGCAGCATGTTGGATTATATTTATATGATCTCCTGACAAGCTTCCTAAGCCTGTAAACTGGCATTCATGGATGATGCTGTGCAGATGTCCAAGATGGCTGCATATTGAGTAATGGCTTAACCCTGGCTCTGTGTGAAAAGCTGAAAAGGCCAGTAGACTTGCGTTTATGGGTAAATTTCAGTAACTGGCTAGTAAGTGTACTACCTGGATGCCGGGAAAAAAATGGAACACATGGAAAAATCGGCTACAAGAAGTGAGGAAGCTCTAATTAGGGAAAGTTCTGCAGCTATTCAGCAAAAACATGGAATCCCCAGACATACCTTCCAGTAACCTACAGGAAGGTATGACAACTGCGCACACTTTGTGTATATAAACTCAATCAGGGTTTCATTTTAAACTACAAAAGCCTGGAGAAAAAAAATGGAAGCTTTAAATAGATATTCAGATGAGGTGATAAAGCTGCAATAATCTGGTTGAAATGAAAAGGCTGTCTGATTTCAAGTAGTAGAATTAGAGGACCGCGCATGTAGGGAATACCTGAGAATTTCAGTTATACCAGAGAAGCTTGGGCAGACTGCATTGCTCTTATGCAAGCACAAATAAGCAACGGACTGGCATTTCACAGCAGGAGTTGTTAGCTGAAAGGGCAACATTGTGCGTGATCCAATCCTGAAAGCAACCTAGACCTTTAGTGAAGATGCAATCCTACTGTCAGAAGTTTATTCTGACAACTGGCAGAAGGACAAAATACCAAGTGGGAGACCAGGCAGAAGAGTAAGGACATGTCAAGATGGGTGTGATTCAGACTGCTGTACCCAGCTGTCTTCAAGGTTATTCTTCTCTGGAGGGGCAAAGCCATTTTTTGATGTACATGCTGAGGGGAAAATGCAAAAGTTTGTTCAAAGTGAGCTGTGAAGCAGGAGATTCTGCTTGTTTTTCTGGTAATAGTCTAGAGAGAGACTGTACCTGTGGAACCTTTTCCAGTGTTTCAATGGAAAATGTTGGAGTGAAAGAAAGGAGCATAAGAGTTGAAATAGAAGAATCAAGAGTAAGTTGGTTGAAGCAGCAACAGGATTTGGTAGATGGGAGATGACTGATTCTTATGTCTGCATGGAGACATGAGCGCCAGTCTGAGAAATTGGTTAGCCTGAAGAGTGGCTGGAGGAGGAGAAGAGAAACTGGCTAGAGGATGTTCTGAAAGCATTCGGGGGTTTTCCCAGCTGGGAGAGTTGAGATGAGATTAAGACAGTTAACTTAGTAGCACAGGCTGCACCATGTGTTGTAGCATGGATAACCTTTCTTTTGGGTTAACTCAAGTCTTGTGTGGCTGTCAGTTGGGAAGTGTGCTTTTAGGAGGGTAAAATTTTCAATATTTGAAAGTGTACATAGTTTTGTTAGTATTAAATTTAGTATTTTGGGGGCGTTGAGGGCTCTCAGTGAAACAGTTTTTGTAAGAGGCGGCATACACTAAAACGAATGACTAGAAAGGAGTTCAACCTGCTAATCTGTGTAGACATTTGACAAAAAAGGTTCTGTACATGAAAGGTGGGAATTTAATACAATGGCTGTTTCTATATAGTGTCTTCCAATGTCAGTGGTCTCTGATAAATACAAAAGAATAGTGAACTATATTAATGTAGAATGCAGATACGTTACAGGAGACTCGTGTAAAGAACTGAACATGTAAATTTGATAAAGGTTTAAAGGATGGTTGAGCAGAATATCTGGGACAGAGGAGTACTTGCACTAATTGCGAGAAGACTTCCAATAGTGGAGGATAAAGGTTATGCCATATTTGTAGTGCTAAGGGGCTCTTGGCAAGGGAGGAGGATTACATTAGCATTTGCATTCCACCTAAAGCTAATTTACTGGAGCTTAAACTTCTGACTTAAATTAGTTTTCAGTAAGGAATGTTACTTATAGGTGGGGAATGGGATTTGATTTGCAGCGGTGAAGATGTCTGGGGGGGGTCCAGAAGGGAAAGCTTAACAAAGCAAGGTAGATTTTTGAAGAAAGTTAACATTTGACATGGAAGATGTGAATTTAGTAATACTAGTTCGGAGTGAATTTTACATATTCCCAAGATATGAAAACTGGGCTAGACTAGCTGCATTTCACAGGAACATGTACATTTAATTGAAGGTCTTGATGTGCACCCAATAACTTTTAGATCATGTGCCAGTAGTTTAAAATAAAAACCGTGTAATGAAATGAGACTGCTTTCCCACCTCTGAAAGAATTTAAGGAAGAGGTAGTGGAGATTAAGGGATCTGTTAGATAATAAATTACTTCTGAAAATCTAGATCTGGAGTAGGATGCAATTAAGGTGGAGTTTAAAAATAGGGTGGAAATATAGGAAATGGGGAGCTATGGGTAAGTAATGAGAATTTAGAGGGACTGACAAATTAGTTATTGCAGAATAGGGGAAAGCTCTCATAACTAGGATCAACTGCAGAATAATAAGCAAAAAATAAAGGATTACCTAGATAATGCACACTAGTTGAGAAAGATTGCTGTTAAACTGTTAACACTAGCACAAAGTTAGTGCAACTACTCTGGCAACAAAATAGGAGGGGCTGTCGCCAAGCTTGGGGAGTCTATATAACAAGGAAAGTTGAATCCTGTAGAGGTATTAGAAGTGTTTAGGAAAGTCTATGAAAAGTCTGTATAAAGCAGGGAAATATGGAATCGGGAAAATGTAAAATGCTTATGGAAAAATTAAATATGCCAATGTCAGAGGCACATGAGGCTCAATTTTCAACTGTTGGGATAGTTGGAGATGAGAAGAGTGGACACCAATCTATAGAAAGTCTCCAGGAATATAGTATTGTGGAGATTTGGAAGCTAGGTTGGAAAAATTAATCTGGAAGGTTTTGCGTAACAGTATTTTAAGAGTACCAACATCCAGGAAGAAAGCAATGACAGCTGTAACAACTAAAGGGTAAAAATCCATCCAATCCAGCTTCATACAGGCCCATTTCAATACTAAACCATGATTATGAAGTGTTCATTTCTAATGGCTGAAAGAATGACCAGTGATGCCAAAATTGGTAAATGGATTGGTGTGGTTTTGTGGAGGGGAGGCAAATCTTTAACAATAAGAGCATTGATCCAGAGGGGAAGCAGAATGAAAGAAAATACCTATTGGTGGTCTTGATGCAGAGGGAGCATTTAATAGGGTAAGCTGGGACTTTAGCAGGGCAATGGAGGCACGTGCACATACTAAAAAAAAAAAAGTTGATTAGGAGGATACATGAGGGATCTGAGGTGAAAATTAGTGGATGGGGTGCTCTGAGCAGAACCTGGCAGTGCTGTCCTCTATGTCCTTTGTTTGCATTATATTTAGAACTATTGCAAAGCAATTAAGGAACTTGTAGCATTTATCCTCCAGTTTCTGGTAGTAAAGAAAAGATGGCTCTATTTGCAGATGCTATTTTATACTTAAAACAAAGACCACGTTTAACATTTTTTTAGACTGTTCTGAATCTTTTGGGATACAAAATTAATGAAGCTAAAACAAAGGCAATAGCAGTAAATTATGTACCTACACTGATTCAGCAATATCCACATACCTCTCAAGTGTACCTCATTAGGAGGAACATACCTCATTTGGGGGTCTTAAAGTTAATGTTCCTCGAATTTCCTCAGTTCCACATTGAAAGAGGCTGTCACACATTCAGTCAGGCCGGGAGTTTTGTAAGT
Organism: Protopterus annectens; assembly: GCF_019279795.1. Classification (NCBI taxonomy): domain Eukaryota; kingdom Metazoa; phylum Chordata; order Ceratodontiformes; family Protopteridae; genus Protopterus; species Protopterus annectens. Next base: position 225,781,551 of record NC_056725.1, on the reverse strand, counting down.
GAAATCATAGTAGAATTAATCATGTTAATTCATTGAGGATCTTTGCTTTACATAAAACGCGAAACCGGCATATTTTTGCCATCCTATGAGGCCTTCCACAGGGTTGAGAGGTGTTATGAAATACATTAGTATGTGTTCCACATTTTTCCCATTTGTTCTACATTATGAAGGTGAGTTCCTCATTTTGGAGATGGAAGGTTGAGAGCTATGAATATCCATATTTAGGCAGACATCCCAAAATGAGGTTTGTAGGAAAATGGTGCAAGGCAAAGGTACAGTGTGGCAGCTAAGGATGTGGAAGAGACTAAAAGATGAACTGAGAATTTTACATTTGTTAACCGGGCTGATTGACTGGATATAAATTTTCAGAGGAAAAGGTGGAAGCTTTGTTACATAGCAAGATAAAAGCAGTTAAAATATTTAGTCCCATTAGCCTTGTACCCAGGTCGGATGCATCAACCAGAGGAGATGTTGTGGATAGTAATTTTAATAGAGCTGAAGGACTTTATCAGGGAGGGGAAGATGGCAAGAGTTAAGTGGGATAAGTTGATT